>NW_026061788.1:317248-634496 GCF_023897955.1 Schistocerca gregaria
CAATCAGTGCAGCTAATACATCTAGGGGTTCGACACCATCTGGAGGAAGGTATATATTGCACAGTAAGATCCTCCATCGTCCTTATTCTGATAGCCACAGCTTCAAGGGGGATTTGAAGGGGCACAGGTTCACTACAGACAGTTTAGGACATAAACGAAAACTCCACCTGACACCCTATTATAGCCGCTACAGTTACTGTAATATCTGTTTAGCCATGGAGGGCAGAGGGTCCGCATTGTCAAAAACCAGCTTTCCTGGAGGGCAATACAGATAGCAGGTGTAAAGCCCAACTGTTGCCATAGCTCATCCAGGTGGTGGAATAATGAATGACGTCATCGTGACACTGTGAAAGCATGGAACATTCAATGAAGTGGTTTATGCCTCAGGCAATAAGCCGGCGGCAGCATGTGACTCTGAGCACTCTATAACCGTCATGTCTGTCTGTGTGTGTGTGTGTGTGTGTGTGTGTGTGTGTGTGTGTGTGTGTGTGTGTGTGTGCATGGGATGGTGATTTATGCATTTACTGAGGACCTATATCCCGCCAGACCCTCCCACACCCACACACACACACACACACACACACACACACACACACACACACACACAGCTTGGTCCTAGTGGTTTTATTTTTGGATTTCTCTCACTGCACCTTGGGTTTCCCTGGCTGGGAGAACTTCACTGATTCAGTCTCCAGGACTGAGAATGAGCGTGAAGCCCTTCGACAAGCTGCTTTTGGGCTCTTCAGTCACTGGCAGGTGTCAAATTTCCCACTAGGAGAAACCTGGGAAGGGGACCCCTTCCTAGCGAGAGAAGCGAGGAAGACTTCTGTTCCCTTCCAAGATGGAGAAGCATATGTCCCCGATGGTTGGAGGAGTGTTGCTTCCAAAGTAGGTGGTGCAGGAGCAATAGGGAGGGAAATGCCCTCCACCAACAAGGAACATCTTTCGGCTCTGAGAGGTGGCTATGATTGGCAGAGCTGATCGTATTACGCCGATGTTACAACAGTCGTGGTACAATGTCACAGGCACAGGATGCAGGCATTCAAATTTTCTCTTAGCCCCAGTGTAGGTCATTCTGTCCAGTGTGTTTTAGTCCATGATTTTCCTTTCTTTCTGGAGAATCCTGCAGTGTAGTGAGCAAGGCGAATGGTGCTCTCCACAGTTTGACAGATTGGAGGCGGGGCACATGTAGTATTGGGATGTGAAGGGCATCCAGAATTTTGACATGTGACGCTGGATGTACAGCTGTATATGTCCAAACTTGCAGCTCTTAACGCACCGCATCGTGTGAGGAACATTGGGCTTTACAACACAGTATTAGACCGTCACGTTGACCTTCTCTGTCAATTTATCACCCTCGAAGGCCAAGACGAAAGCAGCGGTGGCAACCTGATTATACCTCGGACCCCAGTGGACACGCTGGACGAAATGAACACCGCGCCGCTCCAAATTTGCGCGCAGCTCATCGTCAGACTGCAAAATAAGGTCCCTGTGAAATATGATACCCTCGACCATATGTAAGCTCTTGTGGTTACAGAAACATCCCCAGCTTGTCATAAGCGAGTAAATACCCTGACTGGGCATACATGGGGAGTTAATGGCACAGGCATCAGGGGGTGTGGTCAGAGGGCTACAACTGACAGGGTACATAGCGGCCCCACTACAATGGGCAATCTACCGTGCTGGATGTCAGGTGCAACCAAGCGAACAAGTCCATTATAATCGTCGGTATAGAAAACGATACTGCACCGTTTATGGAAAAATACGCACCCAGGAGGGTGGCCTCGCCCAACAGTAGGAGAATGAGCAGAAGTGCAGATCCACGTCGACAAAGGATGCGGTAAGTCTGAGCACATGAATGCTATACTCCATGTAAGGCGTCCTTCCTAAATTGGCTCGCTCTTCGGGAAAATTTTGAAAAATTAAGGTCAATTCATAGAGGGGACCACCACATATAGGCCAAAACGTGAGACTCCTTTTAGTCGCCTCTTACGACAGGCGGAAATACCTCGGGTCTATTCCAACCCCTGGACCTGTAGTGGGGGGGGGGGGGGTCTCCATTTACCTCGAAGTTTTGGTTTTTATGCTTAGTCTGCTAACTACGACAAAAGGTGTGTAAATATGGCGCGAACGGGACTGGGCTGCACTGAAAATCGTTCTGCTAAGGCCCCTCCACACGCACTATTATATCTGTCGGCCGACCGACCAACGGACCAATTTCGTAACCGCTTGCACAACGCAATCACGGTGCCTCATGTGATTTGCTCGTATGATAAATATCTACGCGATTCCGGTTGGTTTTACAAAGGAACAGAAACTGGAGTTTGCCAGCATTTATCTAGCATTTTCTGGCCTTGTTACTCAAAGCCAAGGCAAAGATGCGACTAATTGCAGGAATGAAATTTAACTACGTTGTTACTTAGACGGTAGCTAATGATATTCGTAATTATTTAAGAACTGCTGAGCATCAAACCGTTTTTAACCAAAAATGAATTCATCATAGGTTGTAAGCTCCGCGGAGAAACATCTCGCTACATTGCGATTTCTAGCCAATGGTAGGGTTTGAGCGCACCTCAAATTCAGGGCTGTTGTATCCCCACAATTGACTAAAATGATTCATTTCCCTGCAAAGCGATTTATACATGACTGAAGAAGTACAGCACGGTTAAGCAAAATAAAAGACGTTGACATAAACGTCATCAATTCCAATAAACAATGCGAAAGTAACTTACATACTTCGTAAGACAAATTACTACAGCAATTGTTATAAACAAATGCAAAAAGTATTTAACAGCTATACATTCATCAGGATATAATACTTATTAATACACCCTCACACCTTTTTATAAGGTTCTATCCTGCAGCCCTTTTTCCTGGGCGTAGACCGGTGACGAGAGATATGAAATCCTGTCGATTTGATTTCGGAGTTCTCTTCTCTACAGCCAACACAGTGATGCTTGACAGTGTCATTTGTCATTGTGTTGTGGAAGTAGGCTTTAACGCGTTTCAACGTACTCACGCTTGTTTTGCAAGACACGGTGGTTCGTGGAATTGCAAGAAGCAACGACAGTCATTTCACTCCTCCGGAGAACACGTTTTTTAAATCAATTGTTTACAATGGACTGAAGGATGTCATGAAGCTCCAGACATTTATCCTCACTGCTGTAAATAAAGTTTCTTCTCTTCAGTTTCTCATTGTCAAAGGATACATTTTAAGTAGCTTTTCAACATTACGTATAGGGAAATTGTTTCACGGTAGTCCTGGTTCAAATGGTTCAAATGGCTCTAAGCACTATGGGACTTAACATCTATGGTCATCAGTCCCCTAGAACTTAGAACTACTTAAACCTAACTAACCTAAGGACATCACACAACACCCAGCCATCACGAGGCAGAGAAAATCCCTGACCCCGCCGGGAATCGAACCCGGGAACCCGGGCGTGGGAAGCGAGAACGCTACCGCACGACCACGAGATGCGGGCACGGTAGTCCTGGAATCTAGTTTCCGTGTTTACTATTACTGTGTCGATTACCTCTAATACTAGCCTTCTCCATTTCTAAATACATATTTCTGTTTCGTTACACTAGTTCAAATACTCCTGCTGAAATTGTAAGACTCTTTCTTACCTTCCACTTTGCGTTTCATACATATTAGTCTCTCACTAGCCTTAATGCAGCTTTCTATTTCAGGCTTACAGATTTACTTTGCAAAATGTCGAACAAGATACTGGTATGCTGGAAAATCTATTTGTACACCTGCAGTAGAAAAAGAGAAGTCTGGTGATCAAGTATACAATTTAGCCCAATTGGTCGATGTAAAGAAATATAATCCCAGTCTTGCTTGTATTTCACATTCAATGCTGCTCATGTCCGTGTAGTGAAGAAAAATGGTTTTAACAGCGTGTGAATGAAAATACCTTGTTTCGCAAGGACCTTATAATTCAAATTCCCCTTCCCCCTGAAGTTAACTTGTTTTACCGCAACGGCTAAGATTCGTGAAATACTGGTTTGCTATAAAAAAATTTAATTGCGTAATTTTTAGAAGCACAGAGGATGGTCCAACTGATGTGCACAGCAGTGGATACAGACTGCACGAGGGTGTGCCTCTTTCACTATAGGATGTACACAATTTTTCCGTGTTATTGCACTACAGCCGTCTTATGTTTGCGATACTAGTTTGTTTTTATCAATATTCTAACTGCTTAGCACTTGCAGCTAAACAGTGGCTATGCCTTGTGCACACCAGTTTTTAGCTAAGTCATAAAACCACATCCATCTCATATTTCTCCTTATTTGCAAAACGAAAAATTACTAATAGCTTACTTCAGACATCCGTTATTTCGTCGGCTTGTACTGACAAAGGACTTAATTTCACTTGAAACTTGCTCTAGAGGATTATTTTAACTTCACTTGAAATCTGTTCTTTAACAACATCCATAATACAAGTTGTTAAATGATTGTCAGAAAGTGGCTTCAAGTACTCCATGATGCTAAATAATCTTTCGTGAGTGTTCGTATCCAGCGAAGAATTTCAGAAGTTCTAAAAATTTTATTCACTCATGCCTCAGATTCCTCACGAGTTCGGAGACAACTTTTGCCATGCTGAAAAGCAGATAGTCGTAATGCATCTATTCCGCTTCTGTTTCTGTAACCTTCTCGTTGTGTTTCAATGTTCCAATCGTGCTGCTTGTGAAAGAGCATGGTCAATTCTTACTGTGCTTAGCTGATTGTATTTAACAGTTGCTGTAACATGTGAAATTGAACCTTGGTCCTTTTTAGCATTCGAAATAAAATTTTGATGCCTCTTCGCCTAGTCCCCACTTACGCGATCAACCGTCAACCATTCCAAATAACGCACAGTAAGAACAAAAGTTGTTCCTTACAACGCTGCCACTTTACCACCGTTTTGAATTTTACTATTGTGTTTGAAAGCTTCTTACAAATTTTCCCTAAAATTTGATAGACAAACTGCGTCAGCTTTCTTTCTTACACTCTTGCAAACACCACAATTGCATTGTGTGTGTATTTGGAAGAAAAGCGGTAGAGAAACAGTAAACACTTGAATGAAGCCCTAGGTATTACGTCAAGATAGTAAAAGAATTCAGCAAAATTTGTTACGAGAGCTACAAGAGGAGGAATTCAAGTCTTAACATATAAATTACTTATGAATGGATGAGATTATTTCAGTATTTGCTCAGTAAAGTGGATTCTCATGTTACAAAACAGAATGTCTTCTGGACATACAGCATTTCTAAGAATAAACTGTGTCACTGCGATTTCTTGATACATGAGAGCTACTCTGGTTTATGACACGGCACATTAATATCACATTGTAATCAACCAAAATAATTTCAGAAACGTGTCAAGCGATTTATAAACCGGTGAAGGTAAATAAACGTTTAGTACACTTTATGGGGACTATAAGAACAATTTTTAATTTTAAATAGTGTTACCACATCGGCAAAATTAATACAAAGTTCGAAACAGATGAAGCGCTTTTTAATTTGTCGCATCCAGAATCTAAAAACAGACAAAGTAGAAAGGAAAGCTAAGAAAGAATTTTTGAGTGTGACCACATCCTCTATTCCGGTTTGCTGCATGTATGTTTCCAGATGTAGGGATGGATCGCTGTAGCTGTGATTGTGGACATGAAGTCAAGTGCAGTATATTCCACCTCCCATCAACACACAAATGATAGCATGCATTATGCCCCTTGCCCCCCCCCCCCCTCCCACCCATAGCCCAAGCTACTTTATTTTTAAAAATTCGACGAAACTAACTTTGAAGCCATATTTACAAACACACTCCAGACACGTCCAACAGCTGTAGCGACGCCAGCGCTCGAAGGTGAAAAGAAAGCTTCACGCCACAAGCCCGAAGTGCGGCACTCAATGTTACGAGCGTTAATGGGTAACATCGTGTGACAGATACCACGTGTAATCTACTCTAGCGCCCTCCGTACCAGCAATCGACGTGGATCACTTCTGGATATTAGACAGACTCACAATCTACAAGTCGACAGAGAACTCTCAGGGCGGACTTTCCAGCAATTAGCTGGGATAGGGAAAACAGTTTCAGTTAAGCTATCAAGGAAATTTAATAAACGCGATATTCCACTTCAGCAAGAAAGATGGCACACTAGCGTCCACTGTAACGTTTCTTTCCTTATGGGTAGTTAAAAGTGAGAGAAATATTCAAATAAATGAAAAGAAATAATCTGCGCATAATTATGAGTTTAACCCCACCGTGGCATCATATTTGTAACGTGTCCTTCCTGTGGCAGTATCTGTACGCGCATATATATATAATTAACCTTTGTAATCTACTGGACCATTACTATTATTTACCCTCTATGCCAACTCTGTTACATTCTTTCAATGTATGAGATCCTGGTGTTACTGAACACCATCGTCAACCGCTGTTTTAAGGCTCGTTGACTGCACGACACTGCTGTCAATGATCTACTGGTCTTCCTGAAAGCAGGCCTTCAGGTCCGACCTATGGAGAATAATTGCTTATCGCAATGTGCCGCTTAAGTATGTCGTTCATCTTGCTTTCAAATAACGTGACCACAATTTCATGATACATCTACCTAAAAAGTATAAAATCATTTAAGTAGTTCAGTGCGGTAGTATTAAAAGGTTCACTACAATAACTGCAGAGACCGATATTTATGAATGATAATCTTATTATTCCATAAAAAAAATAAGACGTAGGAATTTCGGCAACCCTCCTCTTAGTACATCGAATGTCAAAACAGAAGTGAATCATAAGAAGAGAAAGTCTTCGTTTCTTTACAAAATCACTTGGTTTTTTCGAAAACTTAATTTGTTTTTCCTACAGAGGTCTCCTTTTACGTTTCATACATACAAGCTCTGAGTTCTCATCAACATCTGTTACTAAATCAATTGCTTTATATATATTATTCGTGACACAAGAGTTTTTAATATTGGATAGTTCCTCTTTTTTTTTTTTTAGATACACTTCAGTAACCTTATGAATTCTGGAAGCTACAGTATAACAGTATCTCATTCTAGCATTCAGGTAAAATTGGAGTGGTTACTTGACTAGACTACACACCAATTCCTTCCTTCACATATACTTGCAAGTTAACAAAAAATGACTATTTTGGGCAAAACGTTTGTGCCTTCGTTCCAGAAGTGTGGAAATATTTTGTCCTTGTTCCGGACTGATATATTGGTTTGATCACCAAGTTGTTGAGAAAATCGGACCTAAAAAACCAATCTGAACATTTGGACTTACTTAATTTCAATGTTTCTGATTACTTGAATTGTACTGCTTCTTACAGTCTATTACATCAACTTAGAAACTTCTTCTGTGTTCTACTATGGTGCTTTTAGTGTTTCCGCATACCGCAGCACGCAACATGGTTTTGCAGACGATAAGTGAAACTGTTTCTTAGAGAAGAGAGGACAAAGAGACGATCTGGCATTAAGTCGATTCGATAGCAAATGACAAAAACGGGCGGATTTCTCAGGTTTTTACTACATATGAACACTTTTCACATTCTCCCGTGCAACGCGGCTGCTTGTCCTCCTTTCATGCAAAATCTTAAGGTCCTAGCTCATGTCCAAGGCACCACAGCCGGCTAAAAAGTCAATAATCGTTAACTAAAACTTGATTTGTACTGCTTCTTACTGGGTATTACATAAACTTAGGAGCTTCTTTTGTGTCAAATTATTATTTTCAAATCAACAGCTCATTGCATACACTCCTTACTAGAAACATGAATAATCTCCACAAAAATTTGGAAGTTAATTACTTTGGTGCAATAAAGTCTCGATCATTCAGGAAAACGGATTTTCAATAACTTATCAGCAGCCATAAAAGTTTTACTACTGTCAAAATTCATTTTAAGTGCAGCCTAAAGGATTTATTTAACCATCTCCTCCGACACCATTAATGAATTGAATTTTTTAGTAGAACTAGGGCGTGCGCGATTGAGAGTGAGTGAGGAGTGAGTGAGTTAGAATAAGAGAGAGAGAGAGAGAGAGAGAGAGAGAGAGAGAGAGAGAGAGAGAGAGAGAGAGAGAGAGAGAGAGTGGGGGGGGAGGGTGTCAAATAATACGAGTACGATCAGAAGTACGTTTAAATTTTCATCCCTCATTTCACGTCGATGATCAGTCCACTTGCGATCTGTGGAAGGTAAATTAGCATATTAGTTTCCCACTGAGCATCTCCTCATTATGGATCATTTGCAACAGAAACTACATATAGTCTAATCTAACCGTCTTGTCTGTCCTATCTCTGTTGAAGGGTACACATGAGACAGATGCCTTCTTATTGTTGTTGTTGTGGTTTTCAGTCCAGAGACTGGTTTGATGCAGCTCTCCATGCTCCTGTATCATGTGCAAGCGCCATCTCCCAATACCCACTGCAACCTACATCCTTCTGAATCTGCTAGTGTATTCATCTCCTGGTCTCCCTCCTCGACCTTTACCCTCCGCGTTGCCCTCCAATACTAAAATGGTGATCCGCTGATGCCACAGAACGTGTCCTACCAACCGATTCCTTCTTGTAGTCAAGTTGTGCCACAAAGTTCTCTTCTCCCCAATACTATTTAATACCTCGTCATTAGTTAAGTGATCTACCCATCTGATCTTCAGCATTCTTCTGTAGCACCTTATTTCTAAAGCCTCTAGTCTCTTCTTATCCAAACTCTTTATCGTCCATGATTCACTTCCATACATGGCTACACTCCATACAAATACTCGGATAACACACTTCCTGATACGTAAAGCTTTACTCGATGTTAACAAGTTTTTCTTCTTCAGAAACACTTTCCTTGCCATTGCCAGTATACAATTTATATCCTCTATACTTCGACCGTCATCAGTTATTTTGCTCCCCAAATACCAAAACTCCTTTACTACTTTAAGTGTCTCAGTTCCTAATCTAATTCCTTCAGCATCACCAAACATGTTTCGACTACATTCCATTATCCTCGTTTTGCTTTTATTGATGATCATCTTATATCATTCTTTCAGGACACTCCACTCCATTCAGCTGCTCTTCCAGGTCCTTTGATGTCTCTGACAGAATTATGTCATGAGCGAACCTCAAGGTTTTAATTTCTTCTCCATAGATTTTAATTCCTACTTCGATTTTTATCTTTTTTTCCTTTACTGCTTGCTCAATAAACAGATTGAATAACATCGGCGATTGACTAGAACCGCATCTCACTACCTTCCCAACCACTGCTTCCCTTTCATGCCCCCTGACTCTTGCAACTCCCATCTGGTATGTGTACAAATTGTAAATGGCCTTTCACTCACTGCATTTTACCACTGCCACTTCAGTATTTGAAAGAGTTTTCCAGTCAACATTGTCCAAAGATTTCTCTAAGTCTACAAACGCTAGAAACGTAGGTGTGCCTTTCCTTAATCTAGCTCTTAAGAGAGGACGTAGGGTCAGTATTGCCTCATGTGTTCCAGTATTTCTACGGAATCCAAACTGGTATACCCCGAGGTCGGCTTCTACCAGTTTCTCCATTCGTCTGTAAAGAATTGGCTTTAGTATTTTGCGCCTGTGACTTACTAAACAAATAGTTCGATAATTTTCACATCTGTCAACAACTGCTTTCTTAGAGATTGGAATTATTATATTCTTCTTGAAGTCTGACGGTATTTCGCCTGTCTCATACATCTTGCTCATCAGATGGTAGAGTTTAGTCAGGGCTGGCTCTCCCACGGGTGTCAGTAGTTATAATGGAATGTTGAATACTCCCGGGGCCTTGTTTCGGCGTAGGTCTTTCACTGCTCTGCCAAACTCTTCACGCAGTATATCATCTCTTATTTCATCTTCATCTACATGCTCTTCCATTTCCAAATTCTGTTTTCAAGCCCATTGCCCTTGTATAGATCTTCTATATACTCCTTCCACCTTTCTGCTTTCCCTTCTTCGCTTATAACAGGGTTTCCATCTGAGCTCTTGATATGCATACAAGTGGATCTCTTTTCTCCAAAGCTTTTATTTTTATTTATTTATTGTTCCGTGGGACCATATTAAGGAGAAATCTTCATGGTCATAGAACGAGTCAATACATGAAATTATAACACGATAGTAGAAACAGATAAAATGAAATATAAAAACATATTAAGGCGACAAGTCGTAAGTTTAAATAAAGAAAATTAACTACGTAACACTGAAATTTGCATAATTTTTTAGCTCTTCCAGGAGCTCCTCGACAGAATAGAAGGAGTGAGCCATGAGGAAACTCTTCAGTTTAGACTTAAAAGATTTTGGGCTACTGCTAAGATTTTTGAGTTCTTGTGGTAGCTGATTGACAATGGATCCAGCAGAATACTGCACTCCTTTCTGCACAAGAGTCAAGGAAGTGCATTCCACATACAGATTCGATTTGTGCCTAGTATTAACTGATTGAAAGCTGCTAACTGTTGGGAATACGCTAATACTGCTAACAATAAACAACATTAAAGAAAATATATGCTGTCAGGGCAATGTCAGAATTCCCAGACTATTGAATAGGGGCCAACAAGAGGTTCTCGAACTTACACCCCATATAGCTCGAACAGCCCGTTTTGAGCCAAAAATACCCTTTTTGAATCAGAAGAATTACCCAAAGAATATAATACCATACGACCTAAGCGTATGAAAATATGCGAAGTAGACTATTTTCCATGTTGAACTGTCACTAATTTCAGATACTGTTCTAATGGTAACTAAAGCAGCATTTAGTTTCTGAACAAGATCCTGGACATGGGCTTTCCACAACGGCTTACTATATATCCGATCGCCTAGGAACTTTAACTGTTTCGTCTCGCTTATAACATGCCCATTCTGTCTGATCAAAATATCGGTCCTTGTTGAATTGTGAATTAGAAACTGCAAAAACTGAGTCTTACTGTGATTTAGCATCAAATTGTTATCCACAAGCCATGAAGTTAATCCATTAACTACATTATTTGATACTGTTTCAGTATTACACACAAGATCCTTCACTGCCAAGCTGGTGTCGTCAGCAAACAGAAATATTTTTGAATCACCTGTAATACTAGAGGGCATATCATTTATATAAGTAAGAAACAGCAGTGGCCCCAGAACCGACCCTTGGGGGAATGCCCTCTTAACAGAGCCCCATTGCGAATGATTATCACTACCACTCTCAATATCGCAGAGAATTACCTTCTGCTTTCTGTTCTTAAAGTAAGAGGGGAACCAATTGTATGCTACTCCCTTACTCCATAATGGTCCAACTTGTGCAGTAATATTTTGTGGTCAACACAGTCAAAAGCCTTCGTTAAATCAAAGAAAACACCTAGCGTTCGCAACCTTTTATTTTATCCGTCCAAAACCTCACAGAGAAAAGAGAATATAGCATTTTCAGTTGTTAAACCATTTCTGAAACCAAACTGTACATTTGACAGCAAATAATGTGAATTTAAATGCTCCAGTAACCTTGTATATACAACCTTCTCGATAACTTTAGCGAACTCCGATGGCATGGAAATAGGTCTAAAGTTGTCAACATTATCCTTGTCTCCCTTTTTATAAAGTGGCTTCAGTAGAGAGTACTTTAATCGGTCAGGAAACCGACCACCGCTAAAGGAAAAGTCACAGATATGGCTAAGTACTGGGCCAACATACACAGAACAATACTTCAGTATTCTGCTAGATAGCCTGCCATATCCATGAGAGTTCTTGGTCTTTAGTGATTTAATTATTAACTCAATCTCCCTCTTGTCAGTATCATGGAGGACCGTTTCAGGTAACAGTCTCGGAACACTTTTTTCTAAGAGCGCTATATGATTCCCTGTTGGGGCTAGGTATCCTGAGACGTAGCTATTCTATCTGCATACCACTTTTCCATACCAGTTTACATATGATTATATGAATTAAGGAGATCTACCAACATCCTTTTACTTGCACAATCACTTTACAATTAATATTGAAATCACCATATATAAATAATTTTTTGTACTTCCTACAAAGTGTACCAAAAACCTCCTCTAGCTTTAGCAAAAATGTTGTGAAATTGGCGTCTGTGCCTCTATAAATAACAATTAGAAGTTTAGCTCCATTAAATTTAACCATACCTTCACAACATTCTAACACCTTTTCAGTGCAGTACTTAGAAACATCAATTGACTGTAATGGGATGCTGCTTTTCACATACATGGCTACTCCCCCACACCGAAAAGAGCTCCTAGAAAAGCTGCCAGCCAACCTGTATTCTGGTAAAGGAAGCCTCTGAATTATCTCCTTATTTAAGAAGTGCTCCAATATACCAATAATTTCAGAGTCAACATCTATAAGCAGTTCACTAACTTTATCTCTAACATCTTGTATATTTTGATGAAATATACTAATTCTCTCATTACTTGGATACTTAAGCTTTGTCAAAAGTGGATCTTTTGTTAGAGAGACTTCCCTTAAGCAGGAACACCTATCAGCTGACTGGTACAGCTCTAACATCAACTACTGCAGGAATTTTCCCATGAGTGATCCCACCACCTCGATCTATGCTGTCACTTTAATTTTCCTGTAGGCGGTGTCTATCTTACCCATGGTGATTTTCGCCTCTACATCCTTACATTTGTCCTCTAGCCATCCCTGCTTAGCCACTTTGCACTTCATGTCGATCTAATTTTTGTGACGTTTGTATTCCTTTTCGCCTGCTTCATTTACTGCATTTTTATATTTTCTCCTTTCATCAATTGAATTCAATATTTCTTCTGTTACCCAAGGATTCCTACTAGCCCTCGGCTTTTTGCCTACTTGATCCTCTGCTGCCTTTACTACTTCATCCCTCAAGGCTACCCATTCTTCTTCTACTGTATTTCATTCCCCCATTCCTATCAATTGTTCCCTTATGCTCTCCCTGAAACTCTGTACAACCTCTGGTTCTTTCAGTTTATCCAGGTCCCATCTCCTTAATTTCCCACATTTTTGCAGTTTCTTCAGTTTTAATCTACAGTTCATAACCTATAGATTGTGGTCAGAGTACACATTTGCCCCTGGAAATGTCTTACAATTTAATACCTGGTTTCTTACCATTATATAATCTATCTAAAATCTTGCAGTATCTCCAGGTCTCTTCCACGTATACAACGTTCTTTCACGATTCTTGAACCAAGTGTTAGCGATGATTAAGTTATGCTCTGGGCAAAAACCTACCAGGCGGCTTCCTCTTTCATTTCTTACCACCATTCCATATTCACCTACTACGTTTCCTTTTCTTCATTTCTCTACTATCAAATTCCAATCACTTGTCACTATTCTATTTTCATCTCCCTTCACTATCTGAATAATTTCTTTTATCTCATCACACATTTCATCAATTTCTTCCTCATCTGCGGACTACTTTTAAGATTATGGTAGGTGTGGGCTTCATGTCTATCTTGGCCACAATAACGCGTTCACTGTGCTGCTTGTAGTAGCTAACCCGCATTCGAATTTTTTTTTTATTCATCATTAGACCTACCCATGCGTTAGGTTCATATTGGCCTTCCTAATACTTAAATCTATATTCGATGTTAACAATGACGCCGGTGGATAGACTATATGAAATTACTGATCGTCGATAAAGTCGCGAATATAACCGACATGCTATTGGGCCCTTCGCAGGGAAAGGGTTTTCGCCGCAAAAAGCGGGAAACTGGAATCCAGCAAATGAGTAAAAAATACATATTCGGTGACAAAAAATTAGTGTACGTACACAACAATAGACTGGGATTTCTGTATTACATAAAGCAGTTTTTGTAATTGTATCTTGCAGCTTTAGTTATTTTTAATTAAAAGAGATTTTAAAAGGACAGAAAGAGCGTTTTGGTCTACGCTACACATCGTTCTGTTAGTATAGTCTTGACTTCGTAATCACTTTCGTGGACTTCTGCAACTCTCAATCAAAATCTCCAACCTAATCGAGACAATACGCTACGATACAGCCGACATCATGACAAGAGAATGGGCTACATCAAACTCGAGGTAATTTTATATAGATAAGGATCTCAATGACCTGTGTACGTCTAATATAAAAGATCTCCTAACCATTCTCCTCAAATAGATCGCCATCTTCACTTGACCTTTAACTGAAACTGTTTCAGAATGAAAGACTGAATTCAAAGAAAATTTGGCTTCCAGTCACAAAACTAGAAAAATAAAAATAATAAAAGTGAGAATGTGAAACAGGTTAGCAATAACCACAAACAGGAGATTCTACAGAAAATCAAAGTGAGAAAGGAAATTATTAATATTATCGACCGTTTAGGAACTCTATGCTACGAAAGGGATGAAACCACATATAGAATAACTGGTGTAAAAGTTAGTGTGTTTTAAGATTAAATCCAAACAACAATTAGAGAAAAATATATCGAAGCTAGGCCTATATTACGAAAAATTGCTAAATCTCGAGGCATATTGTGTCCTCCAGTATTTGATGAAGTGTTTGTGCCCCTAGCACGGATAAAACAGGATCTACAGCATCAACAGAAACTTCGGATATGTGTTTCATATTTCATCCAAGCCTACAGTCTATAAATACTAAAACAAAATACCACTACAGGGAAACTACCTACGAAGAAGTTCTTGGTAAAACTATGTAGCTGTAGTTGCCTTGGACTAACGACGTGTGATTATCAATGTAACCTGTACAGACTGTACGCTTTCCAAAGCTGTTATCCATGAAAAAGCTAAACGACGTTTCGTGAACAAAACACAATTTAAGACCGGACCACTAATAAAATTATCTGACAATAGGCACTGTTGAAAATTTGTGCCAGACCAGGATTACCACCCGAGTCTCCTGGTTACTAGGGAGAGGCAATGATCACTGTGTCCGAATTACGCAGTGGTCAACATAATAGCACGAACTGCCCGAGCATGCCGTTCGTCAGATCCAAATTCTCAATTTCTCCATAGACTGCTAATGCAGTGCTCCTTGAACATTATCCTCCTCGCCTTAATTAAACAGACACAGAATATATACAAGCTTGGCCTTACGAACATTGCAGACGCCGTCTATGCAACACGCGTCACACTTCAAAGAGTTTACCAATACATTGCATTGTTTACTATCGACCACGGATCAAGCAACGTAAAAAGCACTGCGTCTACTGAGACCATGATTCAGAGTTTTTTTTTTTTAAAAAAAAAAAGAAACTAATAAGTCGCCTACATATTATAGTTGCTGCCGAAAGAGGAGAATCACTATTTTCCCACAAACGGAAATATAGTTAAAATTACGCTTCTAATTCGGCTAGTTTCGGCGGTTACTAAAATTTGTAGTGAAAGTTACATAGGGAACTCTCCCGTCCCCCCACCAGAAACGTAGTTTTCGTCGCTGTTGTGCGACTTTTGTACACAGCCAGAGAAAGTGTGTTAAACATGGCGCGGACGGAAACACTAGGCTACGCTACAAGGAAATCTGCTTACACAACGTTTACTCGGCATTAATAATCGTTGGCGTAAACATCTCTCAATCAAATTACCCCCTTCCAACCTAACTTAGATCTCGGGCTACACTGCCCATAGGCCTGTCATCACAACCAAAATTTCAGTGTGTGGGGGATATCCTGTATTTCTCGCTAATCTCTCTCTAGGCAAAAATGTCAGTTATTGTAGATTGGTGGCAGTCTCAACTACAAGATTTACTAATGATAAACACTATTGAGGCGGCTCGTAATTTTAGAATAGTTCTCTTCGTCTTACTTGGCATAAATTGTTCGCTGGCGTCCCAGCAGCTAGCTCCTTCAGTGTCTGCTTCTGCCATCGCACCACGCCAGTCTGTTGTTATCCTAGCAGACAGAACGCACCGCACATCCGACAACTTCGGAACCACTCAACTGGCCAGTTAGCAACTGAGCCGAACACTGTTTACACCGTCAAAGGAAAACTATGCAAAGATGTACACTCGAATGGCACGACTGAGTAGTACACACACAAACACACAAACAGTAATATCTGTAGAACGTCCATCGACACGCGCAGAACGAAATTCTTCTCGTGAACGTACAGCGTCTCCGAAAAAAATCTCGTGACTATATTCCGGCGTTACGGCCAGGTTCTCATTCAAATGAGCAAAAAATGTTATATATTTTTTTTGAGACAGTGAAAATACACTTGAAGGATCTGTTTGGGAGTTACGAGTGATCATACTATGAGCTTTATTTTAGATTTTCAGTAAAAAAAAATGGCGCCCGCAATTATGATTTGATCACGCGGACTGCGTGCAGTGTGGCCTCTCAGATGTTACCTGAAATCAAAAATGGATGACATCAGTTGATACTAAATTACTTCTCTGAAATTGAAAATGGAAAACATCAGTCGATGGTACATAAAATTTATGGGAGCGCATACCTAACCGCAATGAAACAACCGTAAATTTAACGATACGGTACTAATTCGAACTCTGAGTTCGATTTTTTGGGTGGTTTGTTTCACTCCTTATGCCTTCACAAAAATTACTTAATATTAATCAGTGTCATATATTATAGGTATAAGCTCCTAAGAAAATTGTTTACTTTTCTGGGTAAGAGGTAGAAGTTAAGAGATTGAACCATTTTTAGTTAATGCTGCATGCCGTTCTGAGAAAATTGTTTCTCCAAAAAAAAAAAAAAAAAAAAGTTCAACGTCTAGGGAAACCTTTTAGTTATATTATTACTTCGATTTGCATGAACTGAGGGTTACATGTATATTTTTAATGTCGCTGAACACGAATCTGCAGTAAGATTTTCAATATTCAAAACGGCTAATGCAATACGGAGAGCACAGGATTATGCTTTGTCCAATTTTTACCAAAAATGCATTTTCGTTATTTACGTTTAGTGTGCAATCCAAGGAGCACTTTTCAACCCTTCCTCTGGCTGGAATTGTTCCTAGATAGCAACTCCCTGTTCTTCTTGGCAGGAAAAGCCGATCTGTCTAACCTGGATATGCAGCACTCGTTATTCGTCAGTGTTATCGGCGAGTATGTTTGCAGTATGAATCATTTTGTGGACGTGCGTCACGGGACGAGCTTTGATCTACATCTATATGGATACTCTGCAAATCACATTTAAGTGCCTGGCAAAGGGTTCTTCGAATCCCCTTCACAATTGATAGTTAATTGAAACCCTCAGCTGCCGACAGGTGTTGTTGATACACTTCGATGGGGACAGCTGAAAATGTGTGCCCCGACCGGGACTCGAACCCGGGATCTCCTGCTTACATGGCAGACGCTCTATCCATTTGAGCCACTGAGGACACAGATGAATACCGCGACTGCAGGCATTTATCCCTTACACGCTTCCCGTGAGACTCACATTTCCAACCGGCCACAATCCACAAACGTAATGTACGTAATAGGTGTTTGCCCATCCACTCAATTCTGGCCCACACTAAGGTGACGATTCCCGTAAGATTTCGGGCAATCTGTGCGCATTCGCACAGACGAAGGTCAATGGCTGGGTAACGTTTAACCATATATATGAAGATAGTAACTGTTCTCGAAAGAACAGGCGCCACTGACGACCGGGCAGCTTCTCTAGAATACATGGTAGACCGGCCTATGTGGCCGAGCGGTTCTAGGCGCTTCAGTCGGGAGCTGTGCGACCGCTACGGTCGCAGGTTCAAATACTGCCTCGAGTATGGATGTGTGTGATGTCCTTAGGTTAGTTAGGTTTAAGTCGTTCTAAGTTCTAGAGGACTGATGACCTCAATTGTTAAGTCCCATAGTGTTCAGAGCCATTTGAACCATCAGTCCCTGTGCTTACACACTACTTACATTAACTTATGCTAAGGACAACAAACACACACAACGATGCCCAAGGGAGGACTCGAACCTCCAACGGGGGGAGCCGCGCGAACCGTGACAAGGCGTTTGAGACATGGCGGATACCCCGCGCGGCTCATGGCAGTCGTGACACTGCTTCAAACAATGGGCTGTAGAAACTTTTTTAAAGCACGGATTAAAAAAAAAAACTTTTCCGTTCCAAGAGTCTGGACAAGTACACCTTAAAAAAAATGCAACTACAAAGAAATTGAATTTTCGAACTTTTTGGATGAGAACCTGTCCCTATGGAACACCGTTGATAAAATGTCACAGGGATTATGTACTCAGGTTTCACATGTGGATTAACAATTCCTAATCGAGGAATTTGCATCTCCCACCTTGGAATTCTCAGTACAGAATTTTTATCCATTACGAGATTCTCAGCCACTTGCAGAAGTGATTTCCCGTGATTCTGCAAAACTTTTCCGTTAGCCAATCGTAGCAACTATAATATTTGGTTCCTGGTGCATGACATGTGTCTTAACTTAAAGTGACCAACTCATTTGCATAAAGAGCTAACTTATCATCCGCTTCTTTACTTGCGTAGACCGTTTATGGTCTTCAAAGATTTTTTTTCTTTAATCGTTTTTATATGTCTTTTATCAACTGCAACACTTTCTAAACTTAACGCCATTGAAGCATGGTCTTTTACTGAATGACCAAAAAACAATGCCGACAGCTGGAGTCGAAGGTTTTTGTTAATCAAGCCGTTTGTATTCTTGTGGTGATATCTCCATAGAATCTTTCATTCCGCAACACATATTTCTTTTATATAACTGAGAAGTGAAATACCGGTTTTCATAGATGCCGATTTAACATATTTTAATATAACGCAATAAATATTTCATTAAAATTTTCATCCCCTTACTATCGAAGTTCCAAAACCACTGAAACACATAGTTTTTAAAAATTCTAACAGAGGAGCCGAATACGAATTGTCAGATATATTTAGTAATGCTTTCATAATGAACCATTTTGAGAAACATCTCACACCCTTTAGGAGTTAGGTTTTCAAAAACAATTAAACATGTATTCTTCTATTTAGAACCAAGGAGCCAAATTCAAATCTTCATCCATTTAATTCTAAAAATGCTTTCATAGTGAAATATTTCATAAAACTTTTCATCCCCTATTTCACTCTATTAATGAGTTAAATTTCCAAAAGCAACGAAACACATTCTTTTTACATCCAACTGAGAAGTCAATTACCTATTTTCATAGATGTAACTTTAACAATGCTTTAGTAGTTCTTTAATAATGATTTATTTTCAAAAAACCTTCACTATTTATTCTATCCCCCCCCCCCCAATGAAAGAATTTCGGAAAATGATAAAAACCTTTTTTTTTTGTTTCTGGCTGAGAAACCAAATGTCAATTTTCGTAGTTTTGTAGTTCTAGCTTCAACAGTGACATAGGGACATATTTTTTTTAAAAAAACTTTTCAACTCATATTTCACCCCCTTAGGAGTGGAATTTCGAAAAATCTCTTCTTAAATGGTGCTTTCAGCGTAATATTTACACCTTCATCAAATTTCAAGTCTGTATACTTTGCAGGTTGGGCTGGAAGGCGATGAGTGAGTGGATACATGTGCCCCTATCGCATCTCCTTGGAGGTTGTAGTTCCAAAAACAGTGAAACACGTATATTTCAATAACAGAATTTCCATAGATTTATCTTTAAAAATTCTTTCACACTGAATTATTTTCATAAAACATTTCATCCTATATTCCCTCTCCTTATGAATTGAATGTATCAAAAACAGTGAGACATGTAATTTTTTTTTATTTTTACTTCAACCGAGAAGCCAAATTCAGGTTTAAATATATTTAGCTTTAAAAATGCTTTCATAATTAAATATTTCATGAAACATTTCATCCTCTATGTAATGGGATTGTGGTAGTGACACACCAAAATCACAATAGTAATCCGTTGTAGTTGCTACACATTTTATTACAATCAAAAGCATTATAAAATCACAATCACAAAAATACAAGAGATTGCCTTATAAGGCCAGATCAGATGGACAAATAATAAATAAATTTCTTTACGTGGAACAAGACCCGTTAATCTTCAAATTTGGATATGACTAGGTAAATATACTTAGGAAAGGCTTTACTTAAATAGTACAAATGTGCATAGAATGCGCAGCAGAACTCTCATTACTTCCAATCAGCAGAGAAACAGATTAAGCCTAAGAAACAGATTTTTTAACGTTTGGCTACCCAACTTTCCATAACAAAACTATATACAAATGATTAAAGCAATTAAGGAGGTACTTTAATTTTGACCAAACCGACCTTCAAATTTACTTACTCAATTGATTAATCAACAATATTCTTAGAATGATTACAACTAGAACATGACCATATGACAATTCCCTTAAAATAAGGTTGCTTCAATATTTCGTGTGAATTGGCGATAGACGCGAGCAGACCAAGGATTCAAATCAATACGAGAGATCCACGAGACAGGGAGTGACATAGAAATATACTCAACTTGACAATGCAATTGAACTTTGGATGCTATAGTTCTCCACCGGAACGATGGAATCACGCGAAAGTGACAACATAACCGAATATGTAAAGGAGAGGACATGGCCTTAAACATCTCTCTGCCGCCGTGGTGCTCTGTTCCCAGTATGCTAGCGTCGACCGCTGCCAGTTATCTCTAACACAACACACATCAAGGGTAGAGAGTTTTCTGAGACATATACTACACAACCTTATCTGGAGAGAAGGTGAGCATTACAACTGAACTGAAACAAATGAGCCTCCGTCAGTTACTTGCCCAGTGCCAGCCCTTAAACTTTGATTAATAAGTTCGCTAAAAGTCATGCCGAAGTTAAGATGACAAGATTTATCTCCAGGTTCCGCATATTAGGGGCAGAGACAATGAATTGGCGACGCTCTTAGCCGTATGTTCGCGGGAGAGTCTGGGGAAGGCAAGGGCCACGTGGAGCCGGATCTTGGAGCGAATTTCCTTCTCTCCGAGACACCCGGTTTCTTCTGCGACTCAGCCGGCAAACAGGCTGTGGACCCCGGGTGGGGACCGAATAGGCAGCAGTAGGCGGATGGCGACGTCGTTACTGGCTGTTGCTCTGTTGCCTTCGGGGGGGCGGGGGGCTCTTGTGTAAAGGGGGAGACAACCGTGGTGAAGTGAAGGTCTCTATTCCACAGGAACGAGTTAGCATGATATATCCACGATTCGGTGGTCGGGGGTCATTTGGCGCTATACAAGACCTAGAACCGAGTTCGGGAACACATGTTTTGGCCCAACCTATATCGCGATGTCAGGAGATTTGTTGGCAACTGTGTCCAGTGTAAGCGCGGTAAGCCCGATGTGGGTCCGTGCAGAGAACTACTACAGTCGCTTAGGGAGCAGTGTCCTCTGGACCGCGACTCAAAGATCGAAGCAACGATCGATGGAAACTGGCGCCAGAAACGCACCAGCTCGCTCTATTTCATCCCCTTAGGGGTTGAACTTCCAAAAACACTAAAACACGTATTTTCTTATTTGTAACCTTGAAGTCAAATACCAATTTTCGTAGATGTAGCCTTAAAAATACTTTCATAGTTATTCCATAATTATTTATCTCAAAATAAAATGTTCACCCGCTATTTCACTTCATTCCCAGTAATAATGGAACACATATTTCTTTATTTCTGACCTAGAAACCAGATACAAATTTTCGTATGCCTAGCTTCAAAATTACCTTAATAGCTACATGTTTCAAAAATCCTATAATTTCCTGTGTCTCCCCCTTTCAGTGTAGGAGGGATAGTGTCGTACAAGAGACAGTATACTCAGTAGACAACGAACTGCTAGTTGTGAAATCAGCGACATAGGAACCGAGACTGACACAGAAGGTGCTGAAGGTGAAGCACACTAGACTCGTGTCTACCACGGCTTCTAATAATATCGATTTACCATGAACGGAAGTTCCGAAAAGTGAGCAAGTAATTTTACAGTAAATTCAGTACCGATGGAGAGGATATACAACGAAAAACATTTCTATAAAATTTCAGAAATAATGAAATATTCCACTCAAGTCGCGCGGCAGAACACGCAATGGATATGCTTGCACTTAAGACGGAAAGCCCCACGTGCTTACGCAGGCTTACGACAGATCGCAAAATTCGGCAGTAGGCGTAAGCCAACCTCGTGTGCTGCTACCTGTTGTTGATGCCAGGCATCAAGGTCTCAGTAGTACGGCCATGCACTGGAGAGTAGTTGCTTTGTAAGCACTCCGTCTTCAGTCCACGAGTGGCCTACTGGGACGGGACCATCCGACCGCTGCGTCATCATCCGTGGAGGATGCGAACAGGAGGGGCGTGGGGTCAGCACACTGCTCTCCCCGTCGTTATGGCGGTTTTCTTTGACCGGAGCCGCTACTATTCGGTCGAGTAGCTCCTCGATTGGCACCACGAGGCTGAGTGCACCCCGAAAAATGGCAAGAGCGCATGGCGGCCTGGATGATCACCCATTCAAGTGCCGACCACGTCCGACAACGCATTTAACTTCGGTGATCTCACGTGAACCTATGCAACCTCAGGGGCAAGGCCGTTGCCGCAGATATTTTAGAGTAGTTGCTAACGTTTCATAATTATCTAGTTTACGGGGAAAATGTAAAAATGGCGATTGTCACCAAAGCTACAACTAATCTGAATTTCTGGTTAGTTATCAAGTGGTCTTGTGTGCGAGCCTGAATTTTTCATCCTTTGCGGTGGGAATGATTCAAACCTGTCATGTTCTTCTTATGAAGTGTTCTATTTATTTTACACACAATGATCATTTGTAGTTGTGTTGAGTTACTACCTTGATAAATTTTTGGATGGCGCACGTATCATAACTGAGATCTGCGCTTGCGCTTAATGGCTGAAGGTGAATTAGCGTAATGAGTAGTAGCGAATGTTATAGTAACATGTTTGTACATTATTTCAGGTAAATTACGTTAGTCGTGTAATATTATCCGTATACCAGTATAGTATGTGGGCCAATTACGTTAGTCATGGAATACTATCTGTATAAGACTATGTCACCTTGATGTCCCGGAATTTGCTTCAATTTTGGAATCCACGAAAGAACTGGAAATTTTCCTTTACACAGCTTTCCATATAACTTCTATTATAGTGATTCAGTCTTGTCTGTCACTCGACTTTTCTGATCGGGAAATAAATTCTATCGCTCAGATGCTTATTACCTCTTCGTGTTTCTATTTGCCGATATTGCTCATAAACACTTACATATCTCAAAGTTGCTATGGACAGTGATGGAACGACACACTTTTCTATGGCGACACTGCACTTTAGAGATAGAAAAACCGATCGGTTAAAACGATATGGGTATTTTAGTTCTGAATAACCCATGTCTTTCGGTATTTGTTTGCTCTCGGTTATAACAAGTATCTTTTTTTTTCCCTGATAACCACATAAAAACAGATATATCGATTAGCCACAGCAGCCGCCGTAAAATTTTTAGTTTTCAAGTAAACCTTTTTTTAAAAAAGACGAGTAATTTTTATTCGTAAGATTTCCATAGCTCTGAAATACTGCGTTATTACAGAAAAATGGGAAAAGTGATGTATGCCACTTTAATAACACTGCTGACAGAAACGAGCAACAAATGGATTGGTCCAGCATTGCCGAGACAATATTGTGCCTGTTATACAAGCAGTGCGCGAGACTGGACGCAGTTTCTCGCTGTTGTCGAACGTCAGTTGTAACACAGAATGGCACCATCTGGAAATCTGGAAGTATTTTACGATATGCGGTAACGAGTGAAGCACATGGGTTGATTTGGTCGACTTGAAACATCATACAAGGAAAAAAGTTAAAATTTCCGGGATAGAAATAGAAAGTGCCTGATCTGCTGCCTGTGTCTACGTAGTATGCCGTTATCTGCTTGTAGCCCTTGAAAACAGAGAAATTAAAACGAAAAAGAGTTCTCCAGCCGAAGTATTCACCCTTTATTGCAGGACTATACGTAACTCCCGCATAGTGCTGTGATAACCGATTACAATATAATTTTTGAGCAGAGCTTCTAAAAACTAAAATCAGTAGGAGAATACTGGCAGTTTTCTGTAGTACGGAAGCACTCGCCATATTTTGAGAGAAGCAGCGAACAGCTGACAAAGTTTTATTTGACTATTTATTTTAAATTATGTCCGAAAGAACAGACACTATATCCATATACGTATATGGTTCTGGCAATACCAGCCATGACCTTCTTCTGTGAAGATGCACACGTATTCCCCGAACTGTTACGGCACTTGGTAAGAATGTCTTCCACGAGTAATGAGTGTGTTGGTGTGGGACACTACGAATGTAGTGTGTGCACATACTATGTGAGTCTCGCGGGAGGCCTGTGCGAGATAGTCCCTGCAGTCTGTGCCCTCGGTGGCTCAGATGGACAGAGCGTCTGCCATGTAAGCAAGAGATCCCGGGCTTTAGTCCCAGACGGGGCACACATTGTCACCTGTCCCCGTTGATGTATATCGACACCCGAGAGCAGCTGACCGTATTAATATAATTCTAATTTCGTTCTGGACGGCTGCAGGTCATCATAAAAGTATTTAATTTTACGTGTTGATTCCATTTATCAAGAAACTGAGAAAGTCAATTTTTTTAAATCTTTGTAGGATTCCTACGTTTACTAGAGGAAATAATGTAAATAAAAGACTGAAAATCGGTTATTACAAGCACTGGAATAGTGACGGGCTTTAACAATTAGGTTAAAGTGAGCCGAAAACCAGTTGTTTCAGCGATAACCGACATTCCCACTGGAGTTCTGCGTGGTAAGATTGACGCGCAATTGACGCATGGTGCACGGAATGGCAATTGAATCTCAATGTAGACAAGTGCAATCCGACAACAGAGGAAGTGGGTTACAATACGCTTGTTCGCCCACTGCTTGAATACTGCTCAGCAGTGTGGGATCCGTACCAGATAGGGTTGATAGAAGAGAGAGAGAAGATCCAACGGAGAGCAGCGCGCTTCGCTACAGGATCATTTAGTAATCGCGAAAGCGTTACGGAGATGACAGATAAACTCCAGTGGAAGACTCTGCAGGAGAGACGCTCAGTAGCCCGGTACGGGCTTTTGATAAAGTTTCGAGAACATACCTTCACCGAAGAGTCAAGCAGTATATTTCTCCCTTCTACGTATATCTAGCGAAGAGACCATGAGGATAAAATCAGAGAGATTAGAGCCCACACAGAAGCATACCGACAATCCTTCTTTCCACGTACAATATGAGACTGGAATAGAAGGGAGAACCGATAGAGTACCCTCCGCCACAGACCGTCAGGTAGCGTGCCTAGTATGGATGTAGATTTAGACATCTAGAACAGTTTTTCAGGAAGGTTACTGCAGCTCTGATGTTCTCAAAATGAACGGGCCAGCCATTGGCGTCCTCGAGGGGGAGGGGTGGAGGTGGGGAGGGGAGAAGAGGCAAAGGGGCACTTTCACCCATAGCCCCCAACCCTCCCTGGAATCTGGAGTAAAGAGGTTTTATTCGTTACAGTATACTCATACTCTTCCAGATAAGACTTCTCCACAATACTGCTAAACCTTAGCTTTGACCAGTTGTAGCGCTTATAGAGTTAGGGTCATGCAGCTTGTTGCATCTCGTAACTGACCAGCTGATTTGTACACACAGTGCCAGTTTCAGAATCATGCACTCCAGCCCCGACGCGCCTCCCGCACTCCCCTCCACTGGAAATATTTCTGCAGATTCCAGTCTGCCACTGTGCATATGTTTTGATAACATCCTGGTTTTAATAGCATCGAAGGAACAGCATTGTGCAGTAAAGGGTAGACCTAGCACAGACCACACCATTCACATTGAAACGCATCACTTAGTAGACGGTGAAGTACTCTGAAGCTAGCCAGATAGAAACAGAAGTTCCTGGCACTATATTTGACCCAAATTCTAATCTTACACTAATCTCTTGTATCTACCTACCACGCCCTCAAAAAGCCAACGATTTACTATTATCAGAAGTTCCGAAAAATGAGGAAGAAATTGGCCCACACTTTTTTCCGTTGTGTATTATTTCGATTCCCCCATAAAGGGAATGGACTTGTAGCCACAGGTTACACAAGCGATAGATGGCTTAAAATACATAAAAAGAGATGACAATAAGAGACGATTTTTAAAAACACAATGGTACACGGTATTTTCGATTTTTACAGGAAAATAATGGATGACAAAATAAAGGTTTTTGAAAAATACGCTGGTGGACAATATTGGGGATTTTTTATCTTTATAGATGACTAGCGGAAAAGCATGGCGTTGACCAGGCATTTATTTACAGCTGTGCGTCCACGCCCGTACAATGCAGCGTCTGGCCTTGTCCTGAATTTTTATAACGTATCTCCTGAAACATGTGTCGTACAATGATATAATTTTGTAGGTACGTTCAGCGTCATATGCGGATACTGTCTGCGAAATTTATTGCGAATATAGTAGCAAAGAAGTAACAAATTTAAATGTCACGAATGCTGTGATGCCCACACACTTGGGTGCAACTAATGTACACGGAATGCTTGGCACGATCATTATAGCTACCATCACCTATGGTCGAAATTGGACCATTTGTGTCGACGTAGTGAAAATATAAATGTGCATAACATGGTAAACGTCCATTCTTTCGAGCCATCGGACCTGATCTACGATCAAAAATATCTTGTAAATGTGGTAGGGGCCACGGCCTTGCCGCAGTGGATACACCGGTTCCCGTCTGATTACTGAAGTTTAGCACTATCGGGCGAGGTCGGCACTTGGATGGGTGACCATCTGGGCCGCGATGTGCTGTTGCCATTTTTCGGGTTGCACTCAGCCTTGCGATGCCAGTTGAGGAACTACTCGACCGAATAGTAGCGGCTCCAGTCAAAGGAAACTACCACAACGAGTGGGAGAGCCAGCTCCTCCTCCACCCTCAGTGAGGATAACGTGGCGGTAGGATGGTACTGATTGGCCACTTGTGGCCTGAAGACGGAGTGCTTTTTTAAAGTAGTGCTGCCTAGATAAAACTGACAGTCTAGGCTCAGGGACTGTCCACGGTAAATGCTGCATTGGACCTACGAATACTATTAAAATAACAGTTTGAGTTCTCTTTAATTGTCCAATCATCTGAAGTGAGTCCTTATTACAGTGCGCTGAAAAATAGATTTTACGTTAATGGAAGATAAATTTTATGTTTCCAGAATGAGATTTTCACTCTGCAGCGGAGTGTGCGCTGATATGAAACTTCCTGGCAGATTAAAACTGTGTGCCCGACCGAGACTCGAACTCGGGACCTTTGCCTTTCGCGGGCAAGTGCTCTACCAGCTGAGCTACCGAATCACGACTCACGCCCGGTACTCACAGCTTTACTTCTGCAAGTATCCGTCTCCTACCTTCCAAACTTTACAGAAGCTCTCCTGCGAACCTTGCAGAACTAGCACTCCTGAAAGGAAGCTGTGAGTGCCGGGTGTGAATCGTGCTTCGGTAGCTCAGATGGTAGAACACTTGCCCGCGAAAGGCAAAGGTCCCGAGTTCGAGACTCGGTCGGGCACACAGTTTTAATCTGCCAGGAAGTTTCATATCAGCGCACACTCCGCTGCAGACTGAAAATATCATTCTGGAAACATCCCCCAGGCAGTGGGTAAGCCATGTGCCCGCAATAACCTTTCGTTCAGGAGTGCTAGTTCTGCAAGGTTCGCAGGAGAGCTTCTGTAAAGTTTGGAAGGTAGGAGACGGATACTGGCAGAAGTAAAGCTGTGAGTACCGGGCGTGAATCGTGCTTCGGTAGCTCAGATGGTAGAGCACTTGCCCGCGAAAGGCAAAGGTCCCGAGTTCGAGTCTCGGTCGGGCACACAGTTTTAATCTGCCAGGAAGTTTCAAATTTCATGTTAATGGCGGCAAATTAACTTTACCCTAATGACACACAAGGTCAATGCCGTTGTATCACATAAAGTATTCTCAGATCGAAATGTTTAGCATTACAAAATCTCCAATGTAGATTCATCATGCCACAATTATAATTCTCAAAATAATTTGGAGCTACGTTCAATGCATATTTAAATGCATCTTTCAAAACAATAACAGAATTCTCATTAGATCATCATTACCAGTGGCTAGAGAATTCCTATTATTTCGTCTACCAAAAACCGCGTCTCACTATGGCTACTTCAGTACAGTTTTGTTTTCCACTGCTGACAATAGAAACGATCTGGTAGATGTGGCATTGTAGATGCCCAGTATGCGTGTCTTAATGGAAATAAACCGTCTGGAACGTTTACCCTTGAACGTCCCTGGAATGGGATTTCATGGAACGTTATTACTTTCCTGTGTCCATTTCTATCACACCAGCTGATCGCCATGACTGGGGAGGGGGAGGAGGGGGTGAATTTAAAGTTGGCAGCACTTTGAGTGGCAGAAAAACCGAAGAAAACCTAACGTTTTCGTCATTTGTTTGACGTAGTGCCAGTTCGTCACATAGGACGCTTTTCTTTCGGAAACGTTTACATTCATCGTCTGGCAATCAATGTCGCCTGCCGAGGTATGCAGTCGCACCACTCTGTACGAAACAGAAGCTTAAGTTGATGGAGTCGACAGAAGCTTAAGTTGATGGAGTCGACAAGTAAGGAGCAGTGTCTGTCTTGTTTTAGATATGGAAAATTCAATTATAGGCCTTATTTTCTGCCTTGTAGTTGACATAGGACCTTGCGATTTTGCACGACCGAGGTCCGGTAGCCACACCACACGGGAAAATGCGAGGAGTGTTAATGTGTAGTAAAAACCGAAGAAAACCTTACGTTTCCTACATTTGTTTTCCTAATAACGAAATGGGAAATCGTCAGAATGAACGCTTTTCTCTCAGAAACGTTTACATTTATCGTCTGGCAATTAATGTCTCGTGCTGAGGTATGCAGTCGCACCACTCTGTACGAAATACAGTAGGTTCTAAGGTGATTCAGTCGACAAGTATGGTCGCAATATATTGTCACCTCGAAATACATCGACACCTCGAAATAAATCAACACCTCGAAATAAATCGTCACCTCGAAATAAATCGCCACCTCGAAATAAATCGCCACCTCGAAATAAATCGAAACCACGAAAGAAATCGAGACCCGGAGATAAATCAAAACCTCGATATAAACCGACACATCCAAAACAACCGACACATCGAAATGAGTCGAAATATCGAAATGTATAGACATCAAGATGCATTACGACGTACGAAATGGATCGATAATTCGAAATAATTCGAGGTCTCGATATGATGCGTGGTCTAGAAACACATCGATATCTGGAAATATATCGATACCTCGTAATACAAAGATTTCTCTAAAAAGAGGGATATCTAGAAATTTATGGTTACTTGAGATATAGAGATATCTCGAAATATATCGATATCTCGAAAGAAATCGCTATCTGGAGTACACCTATACATGGAAATATATAGATACCTCAAAAAATATAGACAACCCGTATTGTGTCGGTATATCAAAATAAATCGATATCTCGACATAACCGGATACACAGAATCAATCGATATCTCGAAATACGTCGACTACTCGATATAGACAGATATATAGAAATAAATCGACTGCTCAATACAAAACTGGGCCTCGAAATAAAATGGTATATCGAAATGAATCGATAATGTGATATGTATGGATGTCTCAAAATAAATCTGACCTCTAAGAAAACGATTCACGAAATAAATAAATAAATATCGAAATATATCGCTAACTCGATAAATAACGATATCTAGTGGTCAGATATATGTTTCAAGATGACAACACATATCAGTATAGTTCGATATACATGAAAATAGTTTCGATTTTCAATATAACGATAGCTTCCTACACCTGGGGAAACAAAACGCCGATCCGACCTCGGGACAAAAACGCCGACCTCGGGGGAAAAACGCCGACCTCGGGGAAAACCGCCGACCTCGGCGTTATGACATGGTCATAACAGAAAAGACCCATTCTTTAGAAAGTTTAGAATGAGATGTTCTAAATATTACAGATAATCTATTTACAATAATCTACAAGTACTGCACAATGAGAAGAGACTTTGAAATAGTGCACAGCCAGGAAGACAGAGGTTGCATTGCTGTTTCTAATCTTCTGGTGTTTGAGATTCAGAATCTAGGATTGCCTATAATGAGAACAGCAGGAATGAATGTCCTGCACCAGTATAGAACATACTCTGAAACTCCATTGAAAATCACATGGCACAATTATTTTACATCATTCTCAGCAAGCTACAGAAGCCTCTAATGGACATAACAACGTCGTCACCTCCTTCACCAGTGAAAGATCTTAGTAGCTATTGAGTCATGACTAGGTGGCCAATTAATAATTTGTTGTTCAAAGCTAATTTCAGTATAAATGGGAATACTCAGTGGACATCTATTACAGTCATATTTTACTGTCTAAGATATATCAACTTTCCAGACTATAAGTATAAGCAGAGCTCGGTCTTTCCCATTCCGAGTTTGTTTAGAATGTATCAAGGGAATCAGATCCACTGGGCATTTAGAGCAACCTGCTTTAAACAATATGAGCAGGCAGTAGACACAGACACGGAATTTTTCATTTCTCTCTGAAACGGTTACCTTCATCGTCTGCAAACTTATGTTCCGTGCTGCGGTACGTGGAGGCACTTATAGCAATAAGGTAGAACACAGAAGAAGCTTATAAGTTGATGTAATCGGCCAGTAAGAAGTAGTACAATTGAAGTTTAGTTATCGATTATTGACTTATTAGCCAACTTTGGTGCCTGGGACATGAACAACGACCTTAAGATTTGGCATGAAACGAGACCTAGCAGCCACGTTACACGAAGAATGTGAAAAGTGTCCATATGTATTAAAAACCTGAGAAATCCGACCGTTTTCGTCATTTGCTATCGAATTGACGTAATGCCAGATCGTCACATTGGCCGCTCTTCTCTCGAAAACGGTTACATTTATCGTGTGCAAAGCTATGTCGCGTGCTGCGGTATGCGGAGACACTAAAAGCACCATAGTAGAACACAGAAGAAGCTTCTAAGTTGATGTAATAGACAGCAAGAAGCAGTACAATTCAAGGTTTGTTATCGATTATTGACTTTTTAGCCGGATTTGGTGCCTTGGACATGAGCTATGACCTTACGATTTTGTATGAAGGGAGGTCTAGCAGCCACGTTGCACGGGAGAATGTGAAAAGTGTTCATATGTAGTAAGAACCTGAGAAATCTACCCGATTTCTTCATTTGCTATCGAACCGACTTAATGCCAGATCGTCACATTGGCCGCTTTTCTCTATCAAACGATTACATTTATCGTCTGAAAACTTATGTGGGATGCTGCGGTATGCGGAGACACTAAAAGCACCACAGTAGAACACACAAGAAACTTTCTAACTTGATATATCGGTCAGTTAGAAACAGTACAATTCAAGTTTTAGCTATCGATTATTGACTTATTAGGTGGATTTGGTGCCTTGGACATGACCGACGACCTTAAGATTCTGCATCAAACAACGACTGGCAGTCACGTTGCACGAGAGAATGTGAAGAGGGTCCATATGTAATAAAACCCTGAGAAATCGCACCGCTTTCTTCATTTGCTATCGTATCGACGGATTGCAAGATCGTCACATTGGAAGCTTTTCTCTCTCAAACGGTTACATATATCGTCTGCAAACCTATGTGGCGTGCTGCGGTAGGTGGACACACTAAAAAGACCATAGTAGAACACAGAAGAAGCTTCTAAAATTATGTAATCGGCCAGTAAAGAGCAGTACAATTCAAGTTTCAGTTATCGATTATTGACTTATTAGGTGGCTTTGGTGTCTTGGACATGACCGAGGACCATAAGATTTTGCATGTAACAACGGCTGGCAGCCACGTTGTTGTTGTTGTTGTTGTTGTGGTCTTCAGTCCAGAGACTGGTCTGATGCAGCTCTCCATGCTACTCTATCCTGTGCAAGCTTCTTCATCTCCCAGTACCTACTGCAACCTACATCCTTCTGAATATGCTTAGTGTTTCATCTCTTGGTCTCCCTCAACGATTTTTGCCTTCCATCCTGTCCTCCAATACTAAATACGTGATCCCCTGTTGCCTCAGAACATTTCCTACCAAGCGATCCCTTCTTCTGGTCAAGGTTTGCCACAAACTTCTCTTCTCCCCAACACTGTTCAACACTTCGTCATTAGTTATGTGATCTACCCATGTAATCTTCAGCATTCTTCTGTAGCACCACATTTCAAAAGCTTCTATTCTCTTCTTGTCCAAACTATTTATCGTCCACCTTTCACTTCCATACATGGCTATACTCCATTAAAATACTTTCAGAAATGTCTTCCTGACACTTAAATCTATACTCGATGTTAACAAATTTCTCTTCCTCAGAAACTCTTTCCTTGCCATTGCCAGTCTACATTTTATATCCTCTCTACTTCGACCATCATCAGTTATTTTGCTCCCCAAATGGCAAAACTCCTTTACTACTTTAAGTGTCTCATTTCCTAATCTAATTCCCTCAGCATCACCCGACTTAATTCGACTACATTCCATTATCCTCGATTTGCTTTTGTTGATGTTCATGTTATATCCTCCTTTCAAGGCACTGTCCATTCCATTCAACTGCTCTTCCAAGTCCTTTGCTGTCTCTGACAGAATTACAATGTCATCGGCGAACCTCAAAATTTTTATTTCTTCTCCATGGATTTTAATACCTACTCCGAATTTTTCTTTTGTTTCCTTGACCGCTTGCTCAATATACAGATTGAATAACATCGGGGAGAGGCTACAACCCTGTCTCACTCCCTTCCCAACCACTGCTTCCCTTTCATGTCCCTCGATTCTTATAACTGCCATCTGGTTTCAGTACAAATTGTAAATAGCCTTTCGCTCCCTGTATTTTACCCCTGCCACCTTTAGAATTTGAAAGAGAGTATTCCAGTCAACATTGTCAAAAGCTGTCTCTAAGTCTACAAATGCTAGGAACATAGGTTTGCCTTTCCTTAATCTTTCTTCTAAGATAAGTCGTAAGGTCAGTATTGCCTCACGTGTTCCAGTGTTTCTATGGAATCCAAACTGATCTTCCCCGAGATCGGCTTCTACTAGTTTTTCCATTCGTCTGTAAAGTATTCGTGTTAGTATTTTGCAGCTGTAACTTATTAAACTGATTAGTTCGGTAATTTTCACATCTGTCAACACCTGCTTTCTTTGGGATTGGAATTATTATGTTCTTCTTGAAGTCTGAGGGTATTTCACCTGTCTCACACATCTTGCTCACCAGATGGTAGAGTTTTGTCAGCACTGGCTCTTCCAAGGCTGTCAGTAAATCTAATGGAATGTTGTCTACTCCTGGAGCCTTGTTTCGACTTAGGTCTCTCAGTGCTCTGTCAAACTCTTCACGCAATATCGTATCTCCCATTTCATCTTCATCTACATACTCTTCAATTTCCATAATATTGCCCTCAAGTATTTCGCCTGCGTACAGGCCCTCTATATACTCCTTCCACCTTTCTGCTTTCCCCTCTTTGCTTAGAACTGGGTTTCCATCTGGGCTCTTGATGTTCATACAAGGGTTCTCTTATCTCCAAATGTCTCTTTAATTTTGCTGTAGGCAATATCTATCTTACCCCTAGTGAGATAAGCCTCTACATCCTTACATTTGTCCTCTAGCCATCCCTGCTTGGCCACTTTGCACTTCATGTCGATCTAATTTTTGAGACGTTTGTATTCCTTTTCGCCTGCTTCATTTACTGCATTTTTATATTTTCTCCTTTCACCAATTAAATTCAATATTTCTTCTGTTACCCAAGGATTTCTACCAGCCCTCGTCTTGTTACCTACTTGATCCTCTGCTGCCTTCACTACTTCATCCCTCAGAGCTACCCATTCATCTTCTACTGTATTTCTTTCCCCCATTCCTGTCAATTGTTCCCTTATGCTCTCCCTGAAACTCTGTACAACCACTGGTTCTTTCAGTTTGTCCAGGTCCCATCTCCTTAAATTCCCACCTTTTTGCAGTTTCTTCAGTTTTAATCTACAGGTCATAACCAATAGATTGTGGTCAGAGTCCAAATCTGCTCCTGGAAATGTCTTACAATTTAAAACCTGGTTCCTAAATCTCTGTCTTACCATTATATAATCTATCTGATACCTTTTAGTATCTCCAGGGTTCTTCCATGTATACAACCTTCTTTCATGGTTCTTAAACCAAGTGTTAGCTATGACTAAGTTGTGCTCTGTACAAAATTCTACGAGGCGGCTTCCTCTTTCATTTCTTAGCCCCAATCCATAATCAGCTACTACGTTTCCTTCTCTCCCTTTTCCTACACTCGTTTTCCAGTCGTCCTTGACTATTAAATTTTCGTCTCCCTTCACTACCTGAATAATTTCTTCTATTTAATCATACATTTCTTCAATTTCTTCGTCATCTGCAGAGCTAGTTGGCACATAAACTTGTACTACTGTAGTACGTGTGGGCTTCGTATCTGTCTTGGCCACAGTAATGCGTTCACTATGCTGTTTGTAGTAGCTTACCCGCATTCCTATTTTCCTATTCATTATTAAACCTACTCCTGCATTACCCTTATTTGATTTTGTGTTTATAACCCTGTATTCACCTGACCAAAAGTCTTGTTCCTCCTGCCACCAAACTTCACTAATTCCCACTATATCTAACTTTAACCTATCCATTTCCCTTTTTAAATTTTCTAACCTACCTGCCCGATTGAGGGATCTGACATTACACGCTCCGACCCGTAGAACGCCAGTTTTCTTTCTCCTGATAACGACATCCTCCTGAGTAGTCCCCGCCCAGAGATCCGAATGGGGGCTATTTTACCTCCGGAATATTTTACCCAAGAGGACGCCATCATCATTTAATCATACAGTAAAGCTGCATGCTCTCGGGAAGGATTATGGCCGTAGTTTCCCCTTGCTTTCAGCCGTTCGCAGTACCAGGACGGCAAGGCCGTTTTGGTTATTGTTACAAGGCCAGATCAGTCAATCATCCAGACTGTTGCCCCTGCAACTACTGAAAAGGCTGCTGCCCCTCTTCAGGAACCACACGTTTGTCTGGCCTCTCAACAGATACCAATCCGTTGTGGTTGTACCTACGGTACGGCTATCTGTATCGTTGAGGCACACAAGCCACCACACCAACGGCAAGGTCCATGGTTCATGGGGGGGGGGGGGGCAGCCACGTTATGCGAGAGAATGTGAAAAGTGTCCATAAATAGTAAAAACGTGAGAAATCGAACCGTTTTCGTCATTTGCTATCCTATAGTCGGAATGCCAAATCGTCACATTGGAAGCTTTTCTCTCTCAAACGGTTACATATATCGTCTGCAAACCTATGTGGCGTGCTGCAGTATGCGGAGACACTAAAAGCACCACAGTAGAACTCGCAAGAAATTTCTAAGTTGATGTTATCGGTCAGTAAGAAGCAGTACAATCAAGTTTTAGTTATCGATTATTGACTTATTAGCCGTGTCCATAAGTAGTAAAAACCTGAGAAATAGCACTGTTCTCGTCATTTGCTATCGTATCGACGTAATGCCACATCGTCCCATTGGCCGCTTTTCTCTCTCAAACGGTTACATTTATCGTCTGCAAACTTGTGTGGCGTACTGCGGTATGCGGAGTCACTAAACGAACCCCAGTAGGACACAGAAGAAGCTCCTAAGTTCATGTAATCCACCAGTAAGAAGCAGTACAATTCCAGTTTTAGTTATCAATTATTGACTTATTAGCCGGGTTTGGTGCCTTTGACATGACCAACGACCCTACGATTTTGCATGAAACAACGACTGGCAGCCACGTTACGCGAGAGAATGTGAAAAGTGTCCATAAGTACTTAACACCTGAGAAATTGCACCGTTTTCGTCATTTGCTATCGTATCGACGCAATGCCAGATCGTCACATTGGCCGCTTTTCTCTCTCAAACGGTAACTTCTATCGTCTGCAAACTTATGTCGCGGAGACTCTAAAAGCACAACAGTAGAACACAGAAGAAGCTTCTAAGTTGATGTAATAGCCAATAAGAAGCAGTGAAATTCAAGTTTTAATTATCTATTGTTTACTTTTAGCCGGCTTTGGTGCATTGGACATGAGCCAGTACCTTAAGATTTTGCATGAAGGGAGGTCTAGCAGCCGCGTTGCACGGGAGAATGTGAAAAGTGTTCATATGTAGTAAAAACCTGAGAAATCGCACCGTTTTCGTCATTTGCTATCGTATCGACGTAATGCCAGATAGTCACATTGGAAGTTTTTCTGTCTCAAACGGTTACATTTATCGCCTGCAAATTTAAGTGGCGTGCTGTGGTATGTGGAGACGCTAAAAGAATAACAGCAGAACACACAAAAAGCTTCTAAGTTGATGTTATCAAACAGTAAGAAGCAGTACAAATCAAGTTTTATTCATCAATTATTGATTTATTAGCCGGCTTTGGTGTCTTGGACATGATCGAGGACCATAAAATTTTGCATGTAACAACGGCTGGCAGCCACGTTACAAGAGAGAATGTGAAAAGAGTCCATAAATAGTAAAAGTCTGAGGAATCAGACCGTTTTCGTCATGTGCAATCGTATTGACGGAATGCCAGATCGTCGCATTGGAAGCTTTTCTCTCTCAAACGGTTACATATATCGACTACAAACCTATGTGGCGTGCTGCGGTATGTGGAGGCACTAAAAGCATAACAGTTGAACACACAAAAAGCTTCTAAGTTGATGTTATCAAACAGTAAGAAGCAGTACAATTCAAGTTTTAGTTATCGATTATTGACTTATTAGCTGGCTTTGGTGACGTGGACATGACCAACGACCCTAAGATTTTGCATGAAACAACGACTGGCAGCCACGTTAAACGAGAGAATGTGAAAAGTGTCCAAATGTTGTAAAAACCTGAGAATTCGCACCGTTTTCGTCATTTGCTATCGTATCGACGTAATGCCAGTTCGTCACTTTGGCCGCGTTTCTCACTAGAACGGTTACATTTAACTTCTGCAAACTTATATCGCGTTCCGCGATATGCGGAGACACTAAACGCTCCACAGTAGAACACAGAAGAAGCTTCTAAGTTGATGTAATCGGCCAGTAAGAAGCAGTACAATTCATGTGCTAGTAATTGATTATTGACTTATTAGCCGGCTTTGGTGCCTTGGACATGACCGACGATCTTTCGATTTTGCTGGAAACAACGACTGGGAGAAACTTTACAGGAGAGAATGAAAAAAATATCCACATGTAGTGAAAACCTGAGAAATCGCACCGTTTTCGTCATGTGGTATCGAATCGACTTATACCCGGGCCGTTGAAACATTGCACTTGACGTTTGCGTATGAAGTTGGCAGTGTAACAGAGTAACAAGTGAAGAACGATAGGCACTAGGCGTTCAGCGTGGGGCGCCAGCCAATCACAGCGCAGTGAGCACTGCTGTTACTCACGTGCTGTGACGTTAAAGTTACCGCGTTGCCGGCTTTGTTTAGTGAATGTGTATACAACGTGAGTTGTGTGTTGTTTACCGCGTATTTTCGTTGTACTGTGTGCTATATCGTTGTGACTTTTGTTACGTTGTGAGTTTACGTACTTGGAAAATGCCACCGAAAAGACTTCGTTCACCTAGTGACAATCCTTTGCGTCGAGGGGTGCCGCTAAACAGCCAGGCACTGGAGTTGCTACGCAGAACTCGTGAGTTTTACGAGCAGGAGAAAAGCTACGTAAGAATTCATGGACAGCCATCAATTCCTGCCGACAAAGTGGTGGAACGTACGTCGAAAACTCTTGGTATTAGTGCAAGAACGGTAGTAAGTAAGGGAGTATTACTACAAAACTTTGAAGATACTGAAGTGAGCCGTAACGACTCCGAGCTGTCTGGATCAAATAATACATTTTTATCAACCCCGGGAAAGAAGAAAAAGCGGCGTAGTCCTATCACAGATTTAGATTCTTTCCAGACTGATGCAGTTCGTAGGCATGTTTATGCTTACTACAGCAGAAAAGAGTATCCGACTGTAGCTAAGTTATTAATCTCTTTAAAAGAAAGTGAACTCTTCAGGGGTGGTAAAACATCACTAAAATTTGTGCTAAAAAATATGGGTTTCCGTTACAAAACGCTAGACGGACGCAAAGTACTGTTAGAGAGGGCACATATTGTTACCGCTCGTAGCATTTTCTTGCACAAAATTGTGGGCAGAGACATTCATTCCATAATTTGGCTAGACGAAACGTGGGTTAATGCCGGGGAAGCTGTCAGTAAATGTTGGAGGGATAACACACCCAGCAGTACCGGCCATCAGCCGAAGGGAAGAGGAGCTAGATTAATTGTGGTCCATGCAGGCTCCTCCAGTTGTTTTGTCCCTGACGCACTTTCAGTTTTTAGATCAAAAAAGACTGGTGATTACAATGAAGATATGGATCACGCACGATTTGTTGAGTAGTTCAGGAACCTTTTAAAACAATTTCTTGTCCCTACAACAATTGTAATGGACAATGCTCCATATCATTCGGTGATACAGAACAATGCCCCAACTACAAATGATCGGAAAGAAATTATGGTGCAGTGGTTACAGGCTCGAAATATTGCAGCGGATATGGGTATGACAAAGGTTCTGTTATATTCTCTCGTTAAAGAAAATAAGCCTACGACACCTACATACGTAGTAGACGAAATTGCCAAGGAGCAGGGTCATACTGTAATAAGGCTGCCACCATATCACTGCCATTTCAACCCTATTGAGTTAGTATGGAGTGACGTAAAAATGTATGTAAGGAACAACAACAAGTCCTTTACAATAGCAGAGGTGGAAAAGCTGTTGCGTGAAGCTCTTGTGACTGTGGATGCAGCCTCACGGAGAAAAAAAGTAGAGCACGTCGAGAAGCTTATACGAGCAGCACAGACAATAGAAGGCATTATCAGTGGCCTGAACAATTAATGATTTGTCTTGCCGATGACGACGATGAAGACGGTTTTAGCGATGAATCGGACAACAGTGACGATGGCGAGCTGGATGGAATTGCGCCATTATCGCTGTAAATTGGTGAGTGAAAAAATTCTAATATTGGTTATTTATTGCAATCTCGGTTATTATTTATTTTGTAAACTACGTACATTATTGATTTTAAAGTACCAGTCGTCAGTTGCTTGTTTTTTGTATTTCTATGCTCCGTTATCGAAAGGGTGCGCATTGTTATGCTTTTACATGCATTATTATACGGTTGTTTACTTCCTGTCATTGTAGTACAACTAAAAACGAGTTTTTATATACATTGCAATTGCTCAATCGCTTGCATTTACGAGACGGGACGGAAAACTGTATCGTCTGCTGTGTGTATAGAGGCTGCTGTTACAACATCGCTATTACAGTATAGCCAACCTAGCTAGACAAAAAGCGAACTGTCAAGTGCATTGTTTCTCCGGCGGGAGAATAATGCCAGATCGTCAGTTGGGCCGCTTTTCTCTCTCAAACGGTTACATTTATCGACTGCAAACTTATGTCGCGTGCTATGGTATTCGGAGACACTAAAAGACCACAATAGAAGACAGAAGAAGCTTCCAAGTTGATGTAATCGGCCAGTAAGAAGTTTTAGTTATCGGTTATTGGCTTATTAGCCGGATTTAGTGACTTGGACATGACCGACGACCTTAAGATTTTGCATGAAACAGCGACTGGCAGCCACGTTACACGAGGGAATATGAAAAGTGTCCATATGCAGTAAAAACCAGAGAAATCGCACCGTTTTCGTCATTTGCTATCGTATCGACTTAATGCCAGATCGTCTCTTTGGCCGCTTTCCTCTTTCAAACGGTTACATTTATCGTCTGCAAATTTGTGTGGCGTGCTGCGGTATGTGGAGACACTAAAACACCACAGTAGAGCACAGAAACTTCTAAGTCGATGTAATCGGCGAGTAAAAAGCAGTACAGTTTAAGTTTTAGTCGTCGATTATTGACTTATTAGCCGGCTTTGGCGCCTTGATCATGAGCTAGGACCTTGCGATTTTGCATGAAACGACATCTGGACGCCACGTTGCACGGGAGAATGTGAAAAGTGTTCATATGTAATAGAAACTTGAGAAATCCGCCCCTTTTCGTCATATGCTATCGAATTTACTTAATGCCAGATCGTCACATCGGTCGCTTTTTACTCACTGAAACGTTTACATTTATCGTCTGCAAAGTTATGTCGCGTGCTGCGGTATGCGGAGACACTAAAAGCACTATAGTAGAACACAGAAGAAGCTTCAAAGAAGATGTAATCGGCCAGTAACAAGCAGTACAATTCATTTTTATTTATCGGTTATTGACTTATTTCGCTGCTTTAGTGCCTTGGACATGAGCTTGGACCTTGCGATTTTGCATGAAACGACGTCTGGACGCCACGTTGCACGGGATAATGTGAAAAGTGTTTATATATGGTAAGACTTGAGAAATCCACCCTGTTTCACCTTTTGCTTTCGAATCGACGTAATGCCATATCGTCACATTGTCCCCTATTCTCTCTGAAACGTTTACATTTATCGTCTGAAAACTTATTTCGCTTGCTGCGGTGTGGGGTGACACTACAAGCAACAAAATAGGAGCTTCTTAGTTGATGCAATCGGCCAGTAAGAAGTAGTATAAGTGAGATTTTTGTTACTGATTGATGAATTATTGGCCGGCTTTTATTGCCTTGCATGTGAACGAGGACCCTATGCTTTAGCATGAGCCGAGGTCAGGCAGCCACGTTACACGCAAAAATGCGAAAACTTTTAATATGTATTTAAAAACTGTAGAAGAGCACCCGTTTGCGTCACTTGCCTTATCACGTATTGCTAGATAGTCACATAGGTATCTTTTCTCTTGGAAACGTTTACATTTATGGTCTGGAAACCTATGTCACGTACTGAGGTATCCAGTAGTAACACAAGGAACAAAATAGAAGCTTCTAAGTTGTTGCAATTGACTAGTAAGAAGTAGTACAAGACTAGTTTCGGTTACGGAATGTCAATTATTGGCCAGTTTTGGTGTCTTGCAGTAGATTGAGGACCTGGGAACTTATCTGTCTACTTACGCTCCCCCCTCCCCTCCCGTCCGGTAGATTTCTGTCTACCTATCGCTCTTCCGCTACCGCTACTCTCGTATTAGGTCTGCCTACCTACCACCCCTTGGAAGATCTCTCTCTACCTACCTCACCCATTTGTCTACCTACTCCCCTCCATGGAATATGTCACTCTACCTTCCTCCCATCAGAAGATGTCTGTCGACCTCCCCCTTTCCAGAGATGTCTGATTACCCACCCACGCAATCGGAAGATGTTTGTCTTCCTACCCCCTTGGAAGATGTCTGTCTACCTACCCCATGCCAGGATGTGTCTATCCCCCCCTCCTTGGAAGATGTCTGTCTACCCCCTCTTGGAACATGTCTTCCTACTCCCCCTCGGAAGATGTCTGTCTGCCAACCCTCCCCACAGAAGATGTCTGTCGACCTTATCCCTCACTCGGAAGATGTCTTTCTACCATACACACTGCTTTGGAAGATGTGTGTCTATCTACGCCCTCCCCCCTCCCGTCTTGGAGGATTTCACTCTACCTACCACCCCTAGGAAGAAGGCTATCTAACCAACTGTCGGAAGATGTCTCCCCCCTCTCGGAATATGTCTATCTACCACCCTCTCAGAAAGTATCTAACCCCCTCGGAAGATGTCTACCACCACTCGGAAGATGTCTACCTACCCTCGGAAAATGTCTGTCTACCTACCCCTTCAGAGGATATCTGTCCACCTACCTCCCATCTGAAGATGTCTGTCTACCTACCCGCACCCTTGGAAGATGTCTGTCTACCTACCCCACTTGGAAGATATCTGTCTACATACTCACTCTCTATGAAGATGTATGTCTCCCTACCCACCCCTCGGAACAGGTCTGTCTACCTACCCCTCCCCCCCCCCTGGGAAGATGTCTGTCTACCTACCCTATACTTTGAAGATGTCTGTCTGCCTACCTCCCCTCGTAAGGTTCTGACTACCTTTTTGTTTAGCCCATCCAGTACTTCACAGAGAAAAGAGAATATACCATTTTCAGTTGCCAAACGACTTCTAAAACCGAACTGTGCATTTGATACAAATCGTGTGATATAAAATGATCAACTAACCTTACATGCACAGCCTTTTCGGTAACTTTTGCAAACACTGATGGCATAGAAATAGGTCTAAAATTTTCTACATTATCCCTTTCTTTTCATAAAGCGGCTTTACAGCTGATTACTTTAATCGCTCAGGAAACTGACCGTTCCTAAAGAAAAATTACAAATTTGGCTGAATACAGGACTAACATGTGCAGCACAGTACTTTAATATTATGCAAGACACTCCATCATAACCATGAGAGTCCTTAGTATTCAGTGATTTAATTATTGACTCAATCTCCCCCTTGTCTGTATCACAGAGGAGTATTTCAGACATCAATCTCAGAAAGGTATTTGCTAAGAAATTTGTATGATTTCCTGTTGAAACTAAATTTTTATTTAGCTCGCCAGCAATGCTCAGAAAGTGATTGTTAAATACCGTACATATATCTGATTTATCACTAACGAAAATATTATTACTTAGAACTAACTTTATATCATCGACCTTGTGCTGATGACCAGTCACTCCCTTCACAACTAACCAAATGTCTTTAATTTTATCCTGTGAATAAGCTATTCTATTTGCATATCACATACTTTTTGCCTTGCTAATAACATTTTTAGGCACCTTATAATCCTGTTTGTAAGGGGCTATGGTAGCTCGATTGTGACTACTTCTAACATTTTGATGTAATTCCCACTATGTTCTACATGATATCCTTATCCCACTAGTCAGCCAACCGGGCTGTCCATGACTGCTAGTACCCCATTTAGAATGTTCTAATGGAAAACAACTCTCAAAGAGCATGAGAAATGTGTTATGGAAAGCATTGCATTTATCCTCTGTATTATTGGCACTATAAACATCTTGCCACTCTTGTTCCTTGACAAGTTTTAAAAAACTCTCTATTGCTGTTGGATTGACTTTCCTATGTTCTATGTAACTAAATATGACATTGGTTGGAGTAAAAAAACCTTTTAGTGTTAAAATTTGTGCATTATGGTCTGAAAGGCCATTCACTCTTTTACTAACAGAATGCCCATCTAGTAATGAAGAACGAATAAAAATATGGTCTATGACTGTGCTACTGTTCCCCTGCACCCTAGTTGGAAAAAAACACAGTTTGCATCAGATCATATGAATTTAGGAGATCTTCTAACATCATTTTTCTTGGGACCGAGCGAGGTGGCGCAGTGGTTAAGACACTGGACTCACATCCGGGAGGACGACGGTTCAGTCCCGCATTCAGCCATCCTGATTTAGGTTTTCTGTGATTTCCCTAAATCACTTCAGGCAAATGCCGGGTTAGTTCCTCTCAAAGGGCATGGCCGACTTCCTTCCCCATCCTTCCCTAACCCGACGAGACCAATGACCTCGATGTCTGGTCTCCTTCCCCAAACAACCCAACCCCCCTTTTTCTTGCACAATCATATACAAAATTAATATTGAAGTCCCCACATATAACTACTTTCTGGTACTTCCTACACAAGTGAATCAAGAACCCTCTCTAGCTTAAGCAAAAATGCTCTGAAGTTGGAGTTAGAGGCCCTATAAACAACAGCAATTAGAAGTTTAATTTCACTAAATTCAACAAATGCTGCACAACTTTCAAATATCTGTTCAGTGCAGTGTCGCAACAAGTCTATGGACTCAAATAACATACTGTTTTTTTGTGTACAGAGACACTTCCCCACCCCGCAATGAACTCCTTGAGAAACAGCCAGCTAATCTGTAGCCTGGTAAAGCAAGCCTATAAATTATCAATTTATTGAAGTGGTGCTCTGATGTACCAATAATTTCAGCATTAACATCTATTAGCAGTTCACTATCTTTATCTCTAATAAATCTTATATTTTGATGAAATATGCTAATTCCTTCTTTACTTGGAAACATTACATCCTCTGGAGGAGAGCCCTTAAAGGCACTTCCTTTAAGCAGGTATACCTATCAGCTGACTTCAGTATTAAAAAGGTGCAGCTCTAACAGCAACTACTACAGGAACTTTTCCATGAGTGACACCACTACCGCCACCACCACCCACTACACTGTCACCTATAAGCTTAGGTAGCCTCCCCTTCGCATACCTATTGAGGTGCAGGCCATCCTAGTGAAACCCAATTTACTGATAGACCCAACTGGTACCACTGAGATGTGATCCATGCCCTCTGTCATCAGTGCACCCTCCAGCCCCACATTAACGCGCCTAACAGCCGCATTAAGGTGTGGCCGATCATGATGCTGAAACAGTTTCACGAAAAGCACATTAGTGCCACCAGTTTGAGTAGCTATCTTAACCAAGTCACCACTGACATCATACCCCCTGTCCCTATTGCGACTGCTCCCAGCTCCATCCACTATCACTACCTTATCCTCCTTTGTAAAATTCTTACATAACTCCCCTACGCTTTCAGCCACCTGAGCCAACCCTGCACTAGGCTTCACAATGCTTGTGACCTGGTACTGACTCCACAAAACTTCCTGCAAATGCTGGCCCACACCTCTACCGTGGGAACTACCTAGCAGCAGAACCTAGGCCTCCTAATTGCTGAGGACTGCTGCAAGTTACCTACATATACAGCTTCACGAGGCTCCTCTCCGCTCTACTCTGACAGTTTGTCGTATCTATTGCATGTATGCAAAGTAAAACTGTCTGACTACCTCCTTTTCCTAGCTATCTTCCTGCCAACTGCCAGTTCCCATTCCCTAGCACCCTTCACCCTCCTCAACTTATCTAGTTCCTTCTTTGCGCATTGTAACTGCACCTGAAGGGCACAGATCTTACACTCCTGCTCCTCTATTAACTTGTTTCTACTACAGATTCTACATTCCCAGGACAGGATCACCCTAAAATTACCACTGGCTTCCCCAATGCATTTCCCGCAATGAAAACACTTTGAACAAATCCCACAGTGTAATCCACTACTCACAAACCTACGACAGAACCCACACTTCTCACTCATGATAAAATTTTACAGTTACTAAAAAAAACTATACGTCTACGTTACCAAAGTTCAGTTACAAAAGCAGCACTGTTTAAGAACTAACAACTATGGTCTCGAAATTCTCTAACTACTAAGAAAGCAGCTACTTGTATTAATACTACTACAACACAGCCGATACCAATACCAGCAAAACTTCACAAAATTATTGGCTAAAACCAAAAAATTAAAACTAAACGCCAGTTCAAAACTAAAGCACGAAATTTACTGAAAACTCTATAAAACACAGCGAGCGAACGATTACAAAAGTTTATTAAGTCATTATTTCACCACAAACGGCAAGCAACACCACTGTAATCCATTCAATTTAATAACTGTATTACAGAGCACAAACAAGTTCGTCAGTACTTAGCTTATAACCGCTACAGATGCAGTGCACGCCGCAAAATGTAAACACACTGATGAGGCGCGAGGCTTAGACGAACCACGAAAGCACACTCACAAATAATAGACCACTCGAGTCAATGCAACAGGAAGAAAGACGGAGGTAAATGAATATCCACTAATAAGTTGCTTTTACGGCTAAAATAATAACACAAACAAACTATAAAATACGTAAATGAAGCCTAAAAGTTATAAAACATTAACAACCTATTTCAACAGCAGTGCAGCTCACTTGACGTCACACCCATGACCATCTGCCCCCCCCCCCCCCCCTGGGATGGTGCCTATCTACCCCACACTCGAAATATGCCTATCTATCCCCCTCAGAAGATATCTGCCTAGCTACCCCCCCCCCCTCGGAAGATATCTGTCTACCTACCCCTCCTCGGAAGATCTATGTCAACCTGCACCTACCTCCCCACCCCCTCAGATGATGTCTGTGTACCTACCCACACCCTTGGAAGATGTCTGTCTACCTAACCCCCCCCCCCCCCCCCCCCTCAGAATATGTATGACTACCTACCACTCCCCTCGGAATATGTATGTCTACCTACCCCACCCCTCGGAAGATATCTACCTACACCTCCCACATCGGAAGATGTCATTCTACCTCTCCTCATTGAAAACTGTCTGTCTCTCATCGCCCCACCACCTAATATGTCATTCTACCTACTTGCCTCCTTAGAAAATATCAGTCTACATAACCCCCCCACAGGCGATGTCTGTCTACCTGCCCCGTGAAATACGTCTATCTACTTAACCCCCTCGGCAGATGTCTGCCTACCTCAACCCCCTAAGGAAGATGTTTGTCCACCTACCTCACCCTCTGAAGATGTCTATCTACATCCCCCAGAAAAACTTTCTCCCCACCACACTAGATGTCTATCACTCTGGAAGATGTCTCTCAACCCTCCACCCCCCCCCCCCCCACTCGCTACGCAGATGTCTATCTACCTACCTGCCCTCTCAGAATATGTCTGTCTACCTATCCCAACCCCCATCCAGCCCCCCGCTCAGAAGTTGTTTACCCCTATCATGGAAGATGTCTAGAGACCCCCAAACTTCAGAAGGTGTCTTCCAGCCCTCATCACCATTCGAAGATGTCTACCCCCTTGGAGGATGTCTACTCCCCCTGGAAAATGTCTGTCTACCCATGTTGGATGATGTCTGTCTATCTACTCAGCCCCCCTGGAAAGATGTCTGTTAAACTACCACCCCTTGGAATATGTTTATCTATTATTACCAGCACAAAAGATGTCCATCAACCTACAATCGCCCTCTGAAGATGTCTGTCTACCTGTAGCTCCCGCTTGGAAGATGTCTGTCTACCTACACCCATCAGAAGATGTTGTCTACTTACCACCATCGGAATATGTCTCTCTACCTATCCCCTCTTGGCAAATGTCATTCTACACCAACCCTCTGAAGAGGTCAGTTTACCTACAACCCCCCAGAAGAAGTCTGTCTACCTACCCCCCCTCTCGAAAAATGTCTATAGTCACCCTACCTCGGACAATGTCTCTCTACCTATGCCCCATCATGGAAGATGTCTGTCTACCCACCCACCCATCAGAAGAAGGCTGTCTACTACCATCCCCTCACAGAAGATGTCTGCCAACCAACCCCCTATTGGAAGATGTCTGTCTACCTACCCCACCCCACCTCTGAAGATGTCTGTCTACCAACCCTCCACTTGGAAGGTGTCTGTCCTCCTACAACCCCTCAGAAGATGTCAGTCTACCTAACCCTCTCTCAGACGTTATCTGCCTAAATACCCCTCCTCAGATGGTTTCTGTCTACTTACACCCACAACCCCTCATAATATGAATGTGTACCTAAACCCCTCAGAATCTGTATATTTACCTACCCAACGTCGAATGATTTGTGTCTATCTTATCCCTATCTCGGAAGATGTCTGTCTCCCTACCCACCCCCTCTGAGGGTGTCTGTATACCTACCCCCCTTCTCAAAAGTTGTCTCTCTACATGCACCACACATTTGAAGATGTCTATCTATGTACCTCCTCTCGAAAGATATCTATCTATTGCCACCATGGAAGAAAAGTATCTCTCCCCTCTCGGAAGATGTCAGTCTACCACTCCTCTCAGAAGTTATACACTCCCCATCTGAGAATGTCTACACCCCTCTCGGAGGATGTCTGTCTACCAAACTACATCCTTTAGAAGCTGTTTCCCACCCCTTGGAAGGTATCTGTCTTCCAACACCCCCATCCCCCCATGGAAGATGTCTGTCTACCAAACCCAGCCTCAGAAGATGTCTCCATACCTACCACCACTCAGAAGATGTCTGTCTACCTACCCACCCCCATCATAAGATGACTGTCGACGTTATCGCCTTCAGAAGATGTCTGTCTACATACCCTCCCTCAGAAGATGTCTGCCTACCTAAGACCAGTGGATGATGGACAACTACCTCCCTCTCGGAGGATGACTACCTCCTCTCTGAAGATATCTGTCTATGTACCCTCCCCTCGAAAGATGTCTCTTCCCCCTCAGATGATGTATGTCTACCAATGCCCACATGGAAAGTGTCTGTCCTTCTAACCCCTTCGGATGATGTCTGTGTACCTACCAACCTCGAAGATGGCTGTCTACCTACCCCCAATCGGGACATGTCTGTCTACCTTCCCACCTAGGCATATGTCTGTATACCTACAGACGGCCGTGGTGGTCTCGCGGTTCTAGGCGCACAGTCCGAAACCGTGCGACTGCTATGGTCGCAGGTTCGAATCCTGCCTCGGGCATAGATGTGTGTGATGTCCTTAGTTTAGTTAGGTTTAAGTAGTTCTAAGTTCTAGGGGACTGATGACCACAGCAGTTGAGTCCCATAGTGCTCAGAGCCATTTGAACCATTTTTTTTATACCTACACCCTTTCGGAAAATGTCTGTCTACCTACCCCATCACCTCAGAAGATGTAATTCTACTTACCACATCTCGGAAAGTGTCAGTCTACTTATGCCCCACCCTCAGAAACTGTCTGTCTACCTTGCCCCTTTGGAATATGTCAGTTTACCAACCCCACTCAAAAGATGTCTGCTTACCTACTCTCCCATCCAAAGATATCTGTCTACCTACCACCTCTCGGAGGATTTTGTCTACCCCCCCTCTGAGATGTCTTCCTACATCCCCTTGGAAGATGCCTATCTAAACCCCTAGGAAGATATCCCTCCCTCTAAAAATGCCTACCTAACCCCATCCACATCGGAAGATGCCAATCTCGCCCCTTAGGTTGATGCCTACCCACACCCACCTCATAAGATTATCTATCCATTCCCTCCAAAGATGCCAATCTCCCTCCTCGGAAGAGGTCTATCTACACCCCTCAGAAGATGTGTATCTACCACTAATCTTGGAAAATGTCTATCTACCCCCCTTAGAAGCTGTCTCCCTACCCCCCATGGAAGATGTCTACCCCCTTCTGAAGATGTCTATCTACCCAGCCCAGGCGGAAAATATCTATGTATCCCTCCACTCGGATGGTGAAAATCAACCAACAGCTTGGAAGATGTCTATCTACCCCACCCTCAGATGACATCTACACCCTCTGGAAGATACCTATCCCCACCTCAGAAGATGTATATCCCCCAGGAGGATGTATATAACCCACCTCATGAAAGATGCCTGTCTACCAACCCCCTCCTCTTGGAATATGTCTGTCTACCTACCCCACCCCTGTAAGATTTCCATCTAGCCCCTCCCCTCAGAGGACGTTTATCCTACACTCAAAAGATTTCTACAGCCTTCCTTCATTTGGAATGTGTCTACCGCCTATTCTGAAGATGTCTGTCTACCTCCAAATTCTAGGAACATGTCTGTATGTCTGTCTTCCTCACAAACTCGGGAAAAGGCTATCTATCCCCCCTATGGAAGAAATCTATCTAACCCTCTCTCGGAAGATGTATACCTACCCTCCTTGCCGAAGATATCTACACCCCATCTTCGAGGAGCTCTATCACCCCTTCACGGAAGATGCCTGTTTATCTACCAGAACCCATTGGAAGATGTAAGTGTACATACCATCACTCCCCACAGAACATGTCTGTCTACTTACCGACCATTCTTGGAAGATGTCTGTCTACCCCCCTCCCCCTTTGAAGATGCCTGACTACTCACCTCCCCCCATGGAAGAATACTATCTCCCCCCCTCCCAGAAGATGTCAATCTACCTCTCGAAAATATCTACCTCCCCCCCCCCAGAAAAATGTCAACCCTCTCTCTCGAAGGATATCTGTTTACCTATCCGGCCCGAATCGAAAAATGTCTCCCCCTTGGAAAATGTCTGTCTACCAAGCTCCCTCCTGGAAGACGTCTGTCTAAGAAACAACCACTCAGAAGATGTCTGTCTATCTACCCCTCCTCGGAATTGTTTGTCTACCATTATCACCACAGAAGATGTCTACTCCCTCCCCCCTTGGAAGATGTCTGTCTACCTACCACCCCCTCAGAAGATGTCTGACCACATACCCTGCTTCGGAATATGTCCGTCTACTTACCCCTCGCAGAAGATGTGTGTCTTCCTACCTCCCCACAGAAGATGTAGGTAAACAGATATCTTTCGAGAGGGAGTAGGTAGACAGACATCTTGCAAGGGAGTGATATGTAGACAGAAATTACCAAGGGGTGGGGATAATTTAGACAGACTTCTTCCGGGGGGGGGGGGGGGGGGCGTGGGTATACATACATTTTCTGAGTGTATGTAGGTAGACAATCTTCTGAGGGAGTAGGCAGTAAGGCACCTTCCGAGGGGGGTAGGTAGACAGACATCTCCCATTGGTGGGTTGGTAGACAGCCAACTTCCGAGGGGCGTACTTAGACAGACATCTTCTAGAGGGGTAAGTAGACCAACATCTTCCAAGAGGGGGGGGGGGGGGGTAGGTAGACAGACATCCTCAGAGGATAGGGGGGGGGGGGTAGGTAGATAGACATTATCTGTGGAGGTGTGGATAAACAGACATCTTCTGAGGGGTAGGTAGACAGACATTTTCTGAGTTGTGTTATAGGTAGACAGATATCTTCCAAAGGGGGGTAGGTAGACAGAGACTTCCTTGGTGGTAGTTTGAGAGACATCTCCTGATGGGGGGTTGGTAAACAGACTTCTTCTGAAGAGGGGTAGGTACACAGACATCTACTGTTGGTGCAGGACAGATAGACACAATTCTTCTGAGGCTGGGGATAATAGAAATCTTCCGAAGGAGGGCACATGGACAGATATTTTCCAAGTTGGGCAGGCTGACAGACATCTTCCGGGGGGGTAGAAAGACATAGATATTCCAAGGGTGGTAGGTAGACAGACATCATATGTGCGGTGGAAGGTTGATAGACATCATCTTAGTTTGGGTATGTAGACAGGCATCTTCCAAGGGGAGGGGGTATATAGGAAGATACCTTCTGAAGGGGATGATAGACATCTTATGGGAGTAGGTAAACAGACATCATTTGTGTGGATTTGATAGACATATATATTGGGATGGGGTAGTTAGACATCTTCCGAGTGGTGGAAAATAGACAACTTCCAAGGGGGAAGTAGGCATCTTCCTAAGTGAGGGGGCAGGTTGCCTGACATCTTCCATGGGGGAGGTAGCCAATCATCTTCCAAGGATGGGTTCAGTGGACAGATATATTCGATGGGGGGGAGGGGGGTAGGTAGAGAGAGACCTTCCTGGGGCGTAGTTTGACAGACTTCTCCTGATGGAGGGTTGGTAAACATACTTCTTCCGAGGGGGGCTGGAAATAGACATTTTCCGAGGGGGCGGGACAGATAGACACACATCTACTGAGCTTGGTGATGTTAGACATTTTCCGAAGGGGGCATGTTGACAGACATTTTCTGAGTTGGGCAGATAGACATATATTCTTTGAGGGGGTAGACAGACATACATCTACCAAGGGTGATAGATATACATTTTCTGAGGGGACGGGTATGTTGGCCGACATCTTCTGACGAGGGAGTAGATAGACAATTTCTGAGCTGGGGTAGAAAGGCATCTTCGAAGGTGGTTAGATAAGCATCTTTCAAGAGTGGATTGGGTAGATAGACAGACATTTCCCGAATGGGGGGGGAGGGGGGTAGGTAGTGAGACATCTTACATACAGGGGTAGGTAGACTATCATTTTCTCAGGGTAAGATGGGTACACAGACATTTTGCGGGGGGTAGGTTGACAGACATCTTCAAGGGGGTAGGTAGACAGACAACTGGGGGGGGGGGGGGTTGTTAGACAGACATGTTCCAAGGAGGGGTAGATAGCCAAACATCTTATGGGGGGGGCAGGTAGACAGACATCTTCCATGTGGGGTACGTAGACAGACATATTCTAGGGGGTGAGACTGGCATATACCGAGGTTCGTTAGTTAGACAGACATCTTCCAGAGGGGTCCTAGGTAGACATACACCTTACGAGGGTAGTGATAGGAAGTCATACATCTTCCAAAGCGGTTTTTTCGGTTGTCAAATGACTTCCAAAAGGGGGGTATGTACACAGACATCCTCCAGGGATGGGGGAGGGTTTGACAGAGATCTTCAGAGGTGGGGTAGGCAGTTAAACATCTTTCGAAGTGGGGGTAGGTAGGCAGACACCTTCTAAATGGCGGTACCTAGGTAGATGGGCAGACATCTTCTGGGGGGGGGGGGGGAGGTAGGTAGACAGGTATCTTCCAAGGGTGTGTACGAAGAAAGTCATCTTCTGATGGCGGGTTTGAGAACACGTTTTCCGGTTGAGGGGATAAGTAAAGAGACATCTCAGGGGGAAGTAGGTAGACAGACATCTTACGATGGGGGGTGGTGTACGTAGGCTGTCATCTTACGAGGGGGGGTGGTAGATAGACAGATATGTTCCAAGGTACTCTATCAACTGCGAAACACCAAAACCGACAAATAACTGAATTTTCTATTACTAAAACTAGACTTATAATATGTCTTACTTGCCTATTACATCAACTTAGAAGTTTCTATTTTGTTTCTTGTGGAGTCATCACATACATCAGCAGGCGAGAGAAGTTTTCAGATGATAAATGTAAACCTTTCCGGAAAAAAAGAGATCAATGTGACGAGATGTCATTACGTCATTACGAAAGAAAAAGACGAAATCGTGAGGTTTTCTCAGTTTTTTACTACATATTATCACTTTTCGCATTTTCTCGTGTAATGTGGGTGCCAGACCTCGGTTCATGCGAAATCATAAGGTCCTCGGTCAAATGCAAGGCACCAAAACCGGCCTACAGTTTAATTTTCGATACCTAAAACTTGAGTAGAACTACTTCTTACCTACCTATTGCATCGACTTAGAAGCTCATATTTTGTTGGTTGTGGTCCCACCGCATACCTCAGCACATGACGTAAGTATCCAGATGTATATGTAAACATTTCCGTGAGCAAAGCTGCCACTGCGACGATCTGGCATTACGATTAAGCGCGTGAGTGCGTGTGAAATCGCTCTCTAAGTTTTCATACATTTTTAGGTTTCAGATACATATTTTAACGGTTTTTGTGATAATATTTACTATATAAGTTACTTATTAATGGTTTCTTCAGTCACCTCCGCCTTTCATGAGTTGTGACCCGATCTTTGTGAGTGTTTCGTATCGAGCACCTTAACTTCTTACCTGTGTTTACATTCCGCGCTGACCAGGTGCAGCTGTAGCGGCGCATCCAAAGCTAAGTACTAATTATTTGTTTGTGTATAGTGGCTTATTTTGGAACTTTAAGTGTCTTCGTCCGGTGTTCTTATTGTCATCTGGTGAAATAATTTCAAACGAAATTTTCGCGAACTGTTTTCAGTTTCGTTACTGTGTCATTAGACGTTTGATTATCTTTCTGTTTTGTCTTTTGTTATATTTGCTGTTGATAAATACTGTTAATAATAGTAGTTACTTGATTTGTAGAGCAAGATTATGATTATTGTAGCCAGTTTCTTTTTGTACTGACGGAACTTAAATAAATGCGAAAGGTTTTCTCAGGTTTTTACTACATATTAACACATTTCACATTTCTCCGTGCAACGTGGCTGCCAGACCTCGATTGATGCAAAAGCTTAAGGTCCACGATCATGTCCAAGGCACCAAAGCCGGCTAATATGTCAATAATCGATAACCAAAACTTGAATTGTACTGGTTCTTTCTGGCCGATTACATCAAATTAGAAGCTTCATCTGTTTTATACTTTGTTGCTTTTAGTGTCTCCGCATACCGCAACACACGACATAAGCTTGCAGACGATAAATGTAACAGTTTCAGAGAAAAAAGCGGCGAATGTGACGATCTGGCATTACGTCGATTCAAAAGCAAATGACGAAAACGAAAGGTTTTCTTAGAATTTTACTACATATGAACACCTTTCAGATTCTCTCGTGTAATGTGGCTGCCAGACCTCGTTCGATGCCAAATCTTAAGGGCCTCGGTCATATCCAACGCACCAAAGCCAGCTAATAAATCAATAATTGATAGCTAAAGCTTGATTTGTACTGCTCCTTACTGTCCGATTACATCAACTTAGAAGCTTCTTCTGTGTTTTAATATGGTGCTTTTAGTGTATCCGCATTACCGAAGCACACGACATAGCTTTGCAGACGATAAATGTATCCGTTGTAGGGAGAAAAGCGGCCATTGTGACGATCTGGCATTAATTCGACTCGATAGCAAATGACTAAAACGGGCGGATTTCTCGAGTTTTTACTACATATGAACACCTTTCACATTCTCCCGTGCAACGTGGTCGACAGACCTCGTTTCATGCAAAATCTTAAGGTCCTAGCTCATGTCCAAAGTACCAAAGCCGTGTAATGAGTAAATAATCGATAACTAAAACTTTAGTTGTAGTGGCACTTGCTGTCCGATTACATCTACTTAGAAGCATCTTCTGTCTTTTACTGTGGTGCTCTTAGTGTCTTCGCAAACAGCAGTATGTGACATAGCTCTGCAAACGATAAAAGTAACCGTTTCAGAGAGAAGAGCTCCCAATGTGACGATCTGGCATTAGGTCGATTCGATAGAAAATGACGAAAACGAGCGGATTTCTCAGGTTTTTACTACATATGAACAGTTTTCACATTCTACTGTGCAACGTGGCTGACAGACTTCGTTCGATGCCAAATCTTAAAGGCCTCGGTCGTATCCAACGCACCAAAGCCAGCTAATAAATCAATCATTGATAGCTAAAACATGATTTGTACTGCTTCTTACTGGCCGATTACATCAACTTAGAAGCTTCTTCTGTGTTTTAATATTGTGCTTTTAGTGTATCCGCATTGCCGCAGCACACGACATAGCTTTGCAGACGATAAATGTATCCGTTGCAGGGAGAAAAGCTGCCATTGTGACGATCTGGCACTAAGTCGATTCGATAGCCAATGGCAAAAAAGCGCGGAATTCTCAGGTTTTTACTACAAATGAACACTTTTCACACTCTCCCGTGCAACGTGACTGGTAGACCTGCCTTCATGCAAAATCGTAAGGTCTTAGCTCATGTCCAAGGCACCAAAGCCGGCCAAAAAGTCAATAATCTTTAACCAAAATTTGAATTGTACTGCTTCTTACTGGCTATTACATCAACTTAGAAGCTTCTTCTGTGTTCTACTATAGTGTTCTCAGTGTCTCCGGTTACCGCAGCACGCAAAATAGCTTTGCCGACGATAAGTGTAACCGTTTCATAGAGAAGAGCAACAAAGTGACGATGTGGCATTAAGTCGATTCGGTAGCAAATGACAAAAACGGGCGGATTTCTTACGTTTTTACTACATATGAACACTTTTCACACTCACGTGCAACGTGGGTGCTAGATCTCCCTTCATGCAAAATCGTAAGGTCTTAGCTCATGTCCAAGGCACCAAGCCGTCACTAATCGAGAACTAAAACTTTAATTATACTGCTTCTTACTATCCACTACATCAACTTAGAAGCTTGTGTTCTACTATGGTACTTTCAGTGTCTCCGGATACCGCAGCACGCAATATAGCTTTCCAGACGATAAGTGTAAACGTTTCATAGAGAAGAGAAGCCAAAGTGACGATCTGGCATGAAGTCGATTCCATAGCAAATGACAAAAACCGGCGTTTCTCTCATGTTTTTACTACGTATGAACACTTTACACACTCTCCCTTGCAACGTGGCTGCTATACTTCCCTTCATGCAAAATCGTAGGGTCTTAGCTCATGTCCAAGGCACCAAAGCCGGCTTAAAAGTCAATAATCGATAACTAATACTTGAATTGTACTGCTTCTTACTGTCTATTACATCAATATAGAAGCTTCATCAATGTTCCACTATGGTGCTTTCAGTGTCTCCGGATACCGCAGCACGCAAAATAGCTTTGCAGTCGATAACTGTAACCGTTCCATAGAGTAGAGCCGCCAAAGTGACGATTTGGCATTAAGTGGATTCGATAGCAAATTACAAAATCGGGCGGATTTCTCAGGTTTTTACTACATATGAACACGTTTCACACTCTCCCATGCAATGTGGCTGTTAGACCGCCCTTCCTGCAAAATCGTAACGTCTTAGCTCATGTCCAAGACACAAAAGCTGGCTTGAAACTCGATAATCGATAACTAAAACTTGAATTATACTGCTTCTTACTGGCTATTACATCAACTTAGAAGCTTCTTCTGTGTTCTACTATTGTGATTTTAGTGGTTCCGCATACTGCAGCACGCAACATAGCTTTCCAGTCGATAAGTGTAACCGTTTCATACAGAAGAGCGGCCAAAGTGACGATCTGGCATTAAGTCGATTTGATGGCAAATGAGCTAAACGGGCAGATTTCTCAGGTTTTTACTGCATTGTAACACTTTTCACATTCTCCCATGCAACGTGGCTGGTAGTCGTCCCTTCATGCAAAATCGTAAGATCTTAGATCATGTCCAAGACACCAAAGCCGTCTAAAAAGTCAGTAATCGATAAGTAAAACTTGAATTGTACTTCTTCTTACTGGCTATTCCACCAACTTAGAAGTTTCATCTGTGTTCTACTATGGTGCTTTCAGTGTCTCCCGATACCGCAGCACGCAACATAGCTTTGCAGACAATAAGTGTAACCGTTTCATAGAGAAGAGCTGCCAAAGTGACGATTTGGCATTAAGTCGATTACATAGCAAATGACAAAAACGTTCGGTTTTTTCAGGTTTTTACTACATATGAACACTTTTCACACTCACCCGTGCAACGTGGATGGTAGACCTCCCTTCATGCAAAATCGTAACGTCTTAGCTCATGTCCAAGGCACCAAAGCCGCCTAAGAAGTCAATAAACGATAAGTAAAACTTGAATTCTACTGCTTCTTACTGGTTATTACATCAACATAGAAGCTTCTTCTGTGTTCTACTATGGTGCTTTCAGTGTCTCCGGATACCGCAGCACGCAACATAGCTTTGCCGACGATAAGTCTAACCGTTTCATAGAGAAGAGCAGCCAATGTGACGATCTGGCATTAAGTCGATTCGATAGTAAATGACAAAAACGGGCGGATATCTGAGGTTTTTAATACATATGAACACTTTTCACATACTCCCGTGCAACGTGGGTGGTGGACCTCAATTCATCCAAATCATTAGGTCTTAGATCATTTCCAAGGCATCAAACCCTGCTTAATAGTCAAGAATCTATAGCTAAAACTTGAATTGTACTGCTTCTTACTGGCTATTACATCAACTTAGAAGCTTCTTCTGTGTTCTACTATTGTGATTTTAGTGGTTCCGCATACTGCAGCACGCAACATAGCTTTCCAGTCGATAAGTGTAACCGTTTCATAGAGAAGAGAGGCCAAAGTGACGATCTGACATTCAGTCGATTCCATTGCAAATGACAAAAACGGGCGGTTTTCTCAGGTTTTAACCACATATGAACACATTTCACACTCTCCCCTGCAAAGTGGCTGGTTGACCTACCTTAATGCAAAATCGTAAGGTCTTGGTTCATGTCCAAGGATGCAAAGCCGTCTTAGAAGTCAATAATCGAGAAATAAAACTTGAATTGTACTGCTTCATACGATCTATTACATCAACTTAGAAGCTTCTTGTGTGTTCTACTATGGTGCTTTCAGTGTCTCCGGATACCGCAGCACGCAAAATAGCTTTCCAGACGATAAGTGTAAATGTTTCATAGAGAAGAGCGTCCAAAGTGACGATCTGGCATTAAGTCGATTCCATAGCAAATGACAAAAACGGGTGGTTCTCTCAGGTTTTTACTACGTATGAACACTTTACACACTCTCCCGTGCAACGTGGCTGGTAGACCTCCCTTCATGCAAAATCGTAAGGTCTTAGCTCATATCCAAGGCACCAAAGCCGGCTAAAAAGTCAATAATCGAAAACTAAAACTGGAATTGTGCTGCTTCTTACTGGCTATTACATCAACTTGGAAACTTCGTCTGTGTTCTACTATGGTGCTTGCAGCGTCACTCGATACCGCAGCACGCAACATAGCTTTGCAGACGATAAGTGTAACCGTTTCATAGAGAAGATCGGCCAAAGTGACGTTCTGGCATTAAGTCGATTCGATAGCAAATGTGGAAAACGGTCGGATTTCTCAGGTTTTTACTTTTCACATTCTCCCGTGCAACGTGGCTGCTAGACCTCCCTTCATGCAAAATCGTAAGTTCTTAGCTCATGTCCAAAGTTCCAAAGTCGGCTTAAAAGTCAATAATCGTTAACTAAAACTTGAATTGTACTGCTTCTTACTGGCTATTACATCAGCTTAGAAGCTTCGTCTGTATTGTACTATGGTGCTTTCAGTCTCTCCGGATACCGCAGCAGGCAACATAGCTTTGAGAACGAAAAGTGTAACCGTTTCATAGATAAGAGCTTCCAAAGTGACGATCTGGCATTAAGTCGATTCGATAGCAAATGACAAAAACTGGCGGATTTCGCAGGTTTTTACTACATATGAACACTTTTCACATTCTCCCGTGCAACGTGGCTGCTAGACCTCCTTTAATGCAAAATCATAAGGTCTTAGCTCAAGTCCAAGGCACCAAAGCCGTCTAAAAAGTCAATAATCGATAACTTAAATTTGAATTTTACTGTTTCTTACTGTCCATACATCAACATAGAAGCTTCTTCTGTGTTCTACTATGGTGCTTTCAGTGTCTCCGGATACCGCAGCGCGCAACATAGCTTTGCAGACGATAAGTGTAACCGTTTCATAGACAAGATCGGCAAAACTGACGATCTGGCATTTAGTCGATTCGATAGCAAATGACAACAACGGGCGGATTTCTCAGGTTTTTACTACATATGAACACTTTTCACATTCTTCCGTGCAATGTGGCTGGTAGGCCTCCCTTCATGCAAAATCGTAAGGTCTTAGCTCATGTCCAAGGCAGCAAAGCCGGCTTCAAAATCAGTAATGGGTAACTAAAACTTGAATTGTACTGCTTCTTACTGGCTATTACATCAACTCAGAAGCTTCGTCTGTGTTCTACTATGGTGTTTTTAGTGTCTCGGCATAGCGCACCACGCAACATAGCTTTACAGACGATAAATGTAACCGTTTCATAGAGAAAAGTGGCCAAACAGACGATCTGGCATTAAGTCGTTTCGATATCAAATGACCAAAACAGGCGGAATCCTCAGGTTTTTACTACATATTAACACTTTTCGATCTATCCCGTGCAACGTGGCTGGTAGACCCCCTTTCATGCAAAATCGTAAGGTCTTAGCTCATGTCCAAGGCACAAAAAACGGATTAAAAGTCAATAATCGATAACTAAAACTTGAATTGTACTGCTTCTTGCTGTGTATTACATCAACTTAGAAGTTTCTTCTGTGTTCTACTATGGTGCTTTCAGTGTCTAGGGATACCGCAGCACGCAACATAGCTTTCCAGACGATAATTGTGACCGTTTCATAGAGAAGAGCGGCCAATGTGACGGACTGTCATTAAGTCGATTCGATAGCAAAAGACAAAAACGGGCGGATTTCTCAGGTTTTTACTACATATGAGCACTTTCAACATTCTCCCATGCAACGTGGCTGCTAGACCTCCCTTCATGCAAAATCGTAAGGTCTAGCCCATGTCTAAGGCACCAAAGACGGCTAATAAGTCAATAATAATTCACTAAAACTTGAATTATACTGCTTCTTACTGGCTATTACATCAACTTAGAAGGTTCCCCTGTGTTCTACTATGGTGCTTTTAGTGTCTCCGCATACCACAGCACGCGACATAGCTTTGCATAGAGAAGAGCGGCCAATGTGTCGATCTGGCATTAAGTCGATTCAATAGCAAATGACGAAAACCGGCAGATTTTTCAGGTGTTTACCACATATGAACAGTTTTCACATTCTCCCGTGCAACGTGGTTGCTAGGCCTCGCTTCAGGCAAAATCTCATGGTCCAAGCTCATGTCCTAGGCACCAAAGAAGGCTACAAAGTCAATAATCAATAACTAAAACTTGAATTGTACTACTTCATACTGTCTGTTTCATGAACTTAGAAGCTTCTTCAGTGTTCTACTATGGTGCTATTAGTGTCTCCGCATACCGCAGCACGCGACATAGCTTTGCAGACGACATATGTAACCGTTTCATAGAGAAGAGCGGCCGATGTGACGATCTGGCATTAAGTGGATTCGATAGCAAATTAAGAAAACGTGCGGATGTTACAGGTTTTTACTACATATGGACATTTTACTCATTCTACCGTGCAACGTGGCTGCTAGACCTCCCTTCGTGCAAAATCTTAAGGTCCTAGCTCAAGTCCAAGGCACCAAAGCCGGCTAAAAAGTCAATAATCGATAACTATAACTTGAATTGTACTTCTTCTTACTGGCTATTACATCAACTTAAAACCTTCTTCTGTGTTTTATTATGTTGCTTTACGTATCTCCGCATTCCGCAGCACCCGACATAGCTTTGCAGAAGAAAAATGTAACCGTTTCATAGATGATAGCGGCCAATGTGACGATCTGGCATTAAGTCGATTCCATAGCAAATGAAGAAAACGGGCGGATTTTTCTGGTTTCTACTACATATGAACACTTTGCACATTCTCCCTTGCAACGCGGCTGCTAGACCTCCCTTCATGCAAAATCGTAACGTCTTAGCTCATGTCCAAGGCACCAAAGCCGGCTAAAAAGTCAATAATCAATAAATAAAACTTGATTTGTACTGCTTCTTACTTGCTATTACATCAACTTAAAAGCTTCTTCAGTGTTTTACTATGGTGCTTTTAGTGTCTCCGCATACCGGAGCACACGACATAGGTTTGCAGACGAAAAGTGTAACCGTCTCATAGAGAAGAGCAGCCGATGTGACGATCTGGCATTAAGTCGATTCGATAGCAAATTTAAAATCGGGCGGATTTTACAGGACTTTACAACATATGAATATTTTTCACATTCTACCGTGCAACGCGGGCTGCTAGACCTCCCTTCATGCAAAATTTTAAGGTCCTAGCTCAAGTCCAAAGCACCAAAGCCGGCTACAAAGTCAATATTCGATAACTGAAACTTGAATTGTACTGCTTCATACGATCTATTACATCAACTTAGAAGCTTCTTGTGTGTTCTACTATGGTGCTTTCAGTGTCTCCGGATACCGCAGCACGCAAAATAGCTTTCCAGACGATAAGTGTAAATGTTTCATAGAGAAGAGCGTCCAAAGTGACGATCTGGCATTAAGTCGATTCCATAGCAAATGACAAAAACGGGTGGTTCTCTCAGGTTTTTACTACGTATGAACACTTTACACACTCTCCCGTGCAACGTGGCTGGTAGACCTCCCTTCATGCAAAATCGTAAGGTCTTAGCTCATATCCAAGGCACCAAAGCCGGCTAAAAAGTCAATAATCGAAAACTAAAACTGGAATTGTGCTGCTTCTTACTGGCTATTACATCAACTTGGAAACTTCGTCTGTGTTCTACTATGGTGCTTGCAGCGTCACTCGATACCGCAGCACGCAACATAGCTTTGCAGACGATAAGTGTAACCGTTTCATAGAGAAGATCGGCCAAAGTGACGTTCTGGCATTAAGTCGATTCGATAGCAAATGTGGAAAACGGTCGGATTTCTCAGGTTTTTACTAAATATGAACACTTTTCACATTCTCCCGTGCAACGTGGCTGCTAGACCTCCCTTCATGCAAAATCGTAAGTTCTTAGCTCATGTCCAAAGTTCCAAAGTCGGCTTAAAAGTCAATAATCGTTAACTAAAACTTGAATTGTACTGCTTCTTACTGGCTATTACATCAGCTTAGAAGCTTCGTCTGTATTGTACTATGGTGCTTTCAGTCACTCCGGATTCCGCAGCAGGCAACATAGCTTTGAGAACGAAAAGTGTAACCGTTTCATAGATAAGAGCTTCCAAAGTGACGATCTGGCATTAAGTCGATTCGATAGCAAATGACAAAAACTGGCGGATTTCACAGGTTTTTACTACATATGAACTCTTTTCACATTCTCCCGTGCAACGTGGCTGCTAGACCTCCTTTAATGCAAAATCATAAGGTCTTAGCTCAAGTCCAAGGCACCAAAGCCGTCTAAAAAGTCAATAATCGATAACTTAAATTTGAATTTTACTGTTTCTTACTGTCCATACATCAACATAGAAGCTTCTTCTGTGTTCTACTATGGTGCTTTCAGTGTCTCCGGATACCGCAGCGCGCAACATAGCTTTGCAGACGATAAGTGTAACCGTTTCATAGACAAGATCGGCAAAACTGACGATCTGGCATTTAGTCGATTCGATAGCAAATGACAACAACGGGCGGATTTCTCAGGTTTTTACTACATATGAACACTTTTCACATTCTTCCGTGCAATGTGGCTGGTAGGCCTCCCTTCATGCAGAATCGTAAGGTCTTAGCTCATGTCCAAGGCAGCAAAGCCGGCTTCAAAATCAGTAATGGGTAACTAAAACTTGAATTGTACTGCTTCTTACTGGCTATTACATCAACTCAGAAGCTTCGTCTGTGTTCTACTATGGTGCTTTCAGTCTCTCCGGATACCGTAGTGCGCAACATAGCTTTGCAGACGATAAGTGTAACCGTTTCATAGAGAAGATCGGCAAAAGTGACGATCTGGCATTAAGTCGATTCGATAGCAAATGACAAAAACGGGCGGATTTCACTGATTTTTACTACATATTAACACTTTTCAATCTATCCCGTGCAACGTGGCTGGTAGACCCCCTTTCATGCAAAATCGTAAGGTCTTAGCACATGTCCAAGGCACAAAAGCCGGATTGAAAGTCAATAATCGATAAGTAAAACTTGAATTGTACTGCTTCTTGCTGTGTATTACATCAACTTAGAAGCTTCTTCTGTGTTCTACTATGGTGTTTTTAGTGTCTCGGCATAGCGCACCACGCAACATAGCTTTACAGACGATAAGTGTAACCGTTTCATAGAGAAAAGTGGCCAAACAGACGATCTGGCATTAAGTCGTTTCGATATCAAATGACCAAAACAGGCGGAATCCTCAGGTTTTTACTACATATTAACACTTTTCGAACTATCCCGTGCAACGTGGCTGGTAGACCCCCTTTCATGCAAAATCGTAAGGTCTTAGCTCATGTCCAAGGCACAAAAAACGGATTAAAAGTCAATAATCGATAACTAAAACTTGAATTGTACTGCTTCTTGCTGTGTATTACATCAACTTAGAAGTTTCTTCTGTGTTCTACTATGGTGCTTTCAGTGTCTAGGGATACCGCAGCACGCAACATAGCTTTCCAGACGATAATTGTAACCGTTTCATAGAGAAGAGCGGCCAATGTGACGGACTGTCATTAAGTCGATTCGATAGCAAAAGACAAAAACGGGCGGATTTCTCAGGTTTTTACTACATATGAGCACTTTCAACATTCTCCCATGCAACGTGGCTGCTAGACCTCCCTTCATGCAAAATCGTAAGGTCTAGCTCATGTCTAAGGCACCAAAGACGGCTAATAAGTCAATAATAATTCACTAAAACTTGAATTATACTGCTTCTTACTGGCTATTACATCAACATAGAAGCTTCCTCTGTGTTCTACTATGGTGCTTCTAGTGTCTCCGCATACCACAGCACGCGACATAGCTTTGCATAGAGAAGAGCGGCCAATGTGTCGATCTGGCATTAAGTCGATTCAATAGCAAATGACGAAAACCGGCAGATTTTTCAGGTGTTTACCACATATGAACAGTTTTCACATTCTCCCGTGCAACGTGGTTGCTAGGCCTCCCTTCAGGCAAAACCTCAAGGTCCAAGCTTATGTCCTAGGCACCAAAGAAGGCTACAAAGTCAATAATCAATAACTAAAACTTGAATTGTACTACTTCATACTGTCTGTTTCATGAACTTAGAAGCTTCTTCAGTGTTCTACTATGGTGCTATTAGTGTCTCCGCATACCGCAGCACGCGACATAGCTTTGCAGACGACATATGTAACCGTTTCATAGAGAAGAGCGGCCGATGTGACGATCTGGCATTAAGTGGATTCGATAGCAAATTAAGAAAACGTGCGGATGTTACAGGTTTTTACTACATATGGACATTTTACTCATTCTACCGTGCAACGTGGCTGCTAGACCTCCCTTCGTGCAAAATCTTAAGGTCCTAGCTCAAGTCCAAGGCACCAAAGCCGGCTAAAAAGTCAATAATCGATAACTATAACTTGAATTGTACTTCTTCTTACTGGCTATTACATCAACTTAAAACCTTCTTCTGTGTTTTATTATGTTGCTTTACGTATCTCCGCATTCCGCAGCACCCGACATAGCTTTGCAGAAGAAAAATGTAACCGTTTCATAGATGATAGCGGCCAATGTGACGATCTGGCATTAAGTCGATTCCATAGCAAATGAAGAAAACGGGCGGATTTTTCTGGTTTCTACTACATATGAACACTTTGCACATTCTCCCTTGCAACGCGGCTGCTAGACCTCCCTTCATGCAAAATCGTAACGTCTTAGCTCATGTCCAAGGCACCAAAGCCGGCTAAAAAGTCAATAATCAATAAATAAAACTTGATTTGTACTGCTTCTTACTTGCTATTACATCAACTTAAAAGCTTCTTCAGTGTTTTACTATGGTGCTTTTAGTGTCTCCGCATACCGGAGCACACGACATAGGTTTGCAGACGAAAAGTGTAACCGTCTCATAGAGAAGAGCAGCCGATGTGACGGTCTGGCATTAAGTCGATTCGATAGCAAATTTAAAATCGGGCGGATTTTACAGGACTTTACAACATATGAATATTTTTCACATTCTACCGTGCAACGCGGGCTGCTAGACCTCCCTTCATGCAAAATTTTAAGGTCCTAGCTCAAGTCCAAAGCACCAAAGCCGGATACAAGGTCAATATTCGATAACTAAAACTTGAATTGTACTGCTTCTTACTGGCTATTAAATCAACTTAGGAGCTTCTTCAGTGTTCTACTATGGTGCTTTTAGTGTCTCCGCATACCGCAGCAGCAGACATAGCTTTGCAGACGAAAAGTGTAACCGTTTCATAGAGAAGAGCGGCCAATGTGATGATCTGTCATTAAGTCGATTCGGTAGCAAATGCCGAAAACGGGTAGATTTTACAGGTTTTTACTACATATGAACACTTTTCACATTCTCCCGCGCAACGTGGTAATAGACCTCTCTTCAGGCAAAATCTTAAGGTACTAGCTCATGTCGAAGGCACCAAAGCCGGCTAAAGAGACAATAATCGATAACTAAAACTAGAATTGTAGTGCTTCTTACTGGCTAATACATCAACTTAGAAGCTTCTTCTGTGTTCTACTATGGTGATTTTAGTGTCTCCGCATACCGCAGCACGCGACATAGCATTACAGACGAAACGTGTAACCGTTTTATAGAGAAGAGCGGTCAATGTGACGATCTGGCATTAAGTCGATTCGATAGCAAATGACGAAAACGGGCGGATTTCACAGGTTTTTATTACCTACGAACACTTTTCACATTCTACCGTGCAATGCGGGTAGCTACACCTCCAATCATGCAAAATCCTAAGGTTCTAGCTCATGTCCTAGGCACCAAAGATGGCAAAAATGTCAATAATCGAAAACTAAAACTTGAATTGTACTGCTTCTTACTGGCTATTACACCAACTTAGAAGCTTCTTGTGTGATCTACTATTGTGCTTTCAGTGTCTCCGCATACCGCAGCACGCGACATAGCATTATAGACGAAACGTGTAACTGTTTCATAGAGAAGAGCGGCCAATGTGACGATCTGGCATTAAGTCGATTCGATAGCAAATGACGAAAACGGTCGGATTTTACAGGTTCTTACTACCTACAAACAACTTTCACATTCTACCGTGCAACGCGGTCTGCTAGACCTCCCTTCATGCAAAATCTTAAGGTTCGAGCTCATGTCCATGGACCAAAGCTGGCAAAATTGTCAATAATCGATAACTAAAACTTGAATTGTACTGCATCTTAATGGCAATTACATCAACATAGAAGCTTCTTCTGTGTTCTACTATGGTGATTTTAGTGTCTCCGCATACCGCAGCACGCGACATAGCATTACAGACGAAACGTGTAACTGTTTCATAGAGGAGATCGGCCAATGTGTCGAACTGGCATTAAGTCGATTCGATAGCAAAGGACGAAAACGGGCGGGTTTTACGGTTTTTTACTACATATGAACACTTTTCACATTCTCCCGTGCAACGTGGATAATAGACCTCTCTTCAGGCAAATTATTAAGGTCCTAGCTCATTCCCAAGGCATCAAAGCCGGCTAAAGAGACAATAATCGATGACTAAAACTCGATTTGTACTGCTGCTTACTGGCTATCACATCAACTTACGAGCTTCTTCAGTGTTCTACTATGGTGCTTTTAGTGTCTCCGCATACCGCACCACTCCACATAGCATTGCAGACGAAAAGTGTAACCGTCTCATAGAGAAGAGCGGCCGATGTGACGATCTGGCGTTAAGTTGATTCGATAGCAAATTTCGAAAACGTTCGGATTTTACAGGTTTTTACTACATATGAACATTTTTCACATTCTACCGTTCAACGTGGCTGCTAGACCAACCTTCGCGCAAAATCTTAATGTCCTAGCTCATGTCCAAGGCAAAAAGCCGGCTTAAAAGTCAATAATCGATAACTAAAACTTGATTTGTACTGCTTCTTACTGGCTATTACATAAAGTTACAAGCTTTTTCTATGTTCTACTATGGTGCTTTTAGTGTCTCCGCATACCGCAGCAAGTGAAATAGCTTTGCAGACGAAAAGTGCAACCTTTTCATCGAGAAGAGCGGCCCATGTGACGATATGGCATGAAGTCGATTCGATAGCAAATGACGAAAGCAGGCGGATTTTGCAGGTTTTTACTACATATGTACACTTTTCACATTCTCCCGCGCAACGTGGTAATAGACCTCTCTTCAGGCAAAATCTTAAGGTACTAGCTCATGTCGAAGGCACCAAAGCCGGCTAAAGAGACAATAATCGATAACTAAAACTAGAATTGTAGTGCTTCTTACTGGCTAATACATCAACTTAGAAGCTTCTTCTATCTTCTACAATGGTGATTTTAGTGTCTCCGCATACCGCAGCACGCGACATAACATTACAGACTAAACGTGTAACCGTTTTATAGAGAAGAGTGGTCAATGTGACGATCTGGCATTAAGTCGATTCGATAGCAAATGACGAAAACGGGCGGATTTTACAGGTTTTTATTACCTACGAACAACTTTCACATTCTACCGTGCAATGCGGGTAGCTACACCCCATTCATGCAAAATCCTAAGGTTCTAGCTCATGTCGAAGGCACCAAAGATGGCAAAAATGTCAATAATCGATAACTAAAACTTGAATTGTACTGCTTCTTACTGGCTATTACACCAACTTAGAAGCTTCTTGTGTGATCTACTATTGTGCTTTTAGTGTCTCCGCATACCGCAGCACGCGACATAGCATTACTGACGAAACGTGTAACTGTTTCATAGAGAAGAGCGGCCAATGTGACGATCTGGCATTAAGTCGATTCGATAGCAAATGACGAAAACGCTCGGATTTTACAGGTTTTTACTACCTACTAACAACTTTCTCATTCTACCATGCAACGCGGTCTGCTAGACCTCCCTTCATGCAAAATCTTAAGGTTCGAGCTCATGTCCATGGACCAAAGGTGGCAAAAATGTCAATAATCGATAACTAAAACTTGAATTGTACTGCTTCTTACTGGCAATTACATCAACTTAGAAGCTTCTTTTGTGTTCTACTATGGTGATTTTGTGTATCCGCATACCGCAGCACGCGACATAGCATTACAGACGAAACGTGTAACTGTTTCATAGAGAAGAGCGGCCAATGTGACGATCTGGCATTAAGTCGATTCGATAGCAAATGACGAAAACGCTTGGATGTTACAGGTTTTTACTACCTACAAACAACTTTCACATTCTACCGTGCAACGCGGTCTGCTAGACCTCCCTTCATGCAAAATCTTAAGGTTCGAGCTCATGTCCATGGACCAAAGGTGGCAAAAATGTCAATAATCGAAAACTAAAACTTGAATTGTACTGCTTCTTACTGGCTATTACACCAACTTAGAAACTTCTTGTGTGATCTACGATTGTGCTTTTAGTGTATCCGCATACAGCAGGACGCGACATAGCTTTACAGACGAAACGTGTGAGAGTTTCATAGAGAAGAGCGGCCAGTGTGACGATCTGGCTTTGAGTCGATTCGATAGCAAAGGACGAAAACGGGCGGATTTTAGGTGTTTTTACTACATTCGAACACCTTTCACACCCTTCCGTGCAACGTGGCTGCTAGACCTCACTTCATGCAAAATCTTAAGTTCCTAGCTCTTGTCCAAGGCACCAAAGCCGGCTAAAAAGTCGATAATCGACAACTAAAACTTGATTTGTATAGCTTCTTACTGGCTATCACATCAACTTAGAAGCTTCTTCTGCGTTCTACTATGGTCCTTTTAGTGTCTTCGCATACCACAGCACGCGACGTAGCTTTGCAGACGGAAAATGTAACCGTTTCTTAGAGAGGAGCGACCAATGTGACGATCTGGCATGAAGTCGATTCCATAGCAAATGACGAAAACGGGCAGATTTTACAGGTTTTTACTACATATGAACACCTTTCACATTCTCCCGTGCAACGTGGCTGCTAGACCTCCCTTCAGGCAAAATCTCAAGGAACTAGCTCATGTAAACGGCGCCAAAGCCGGCTAAAAAAACAATAATCGATAACTCGAACTTGAATTTTACTTCTTCTTACTGGCTATTACATCAACTAAGAAGCTTGTTTTTGTTCTACTATGGTGCTTTTAGTGTCTCCGCATACCACAGCAAGTGAAATAGCTTTGCAGACGAAAAGTGTAACCGTTCCATAGAGAAGATCGGCCAATGTGACGATCTGGCATTAAGTCGATTCGATAGCAAATAACGAAAACGGGCAGATTTTACAGGTTTTTAATACATATGAACACTTTTCACATTCTCACGCGCAACGTGGTAATAGACCTCTCTTCAGGCAAAATCTTAAGGTACTAGCTCATGTCGAAGGCACCAAAGCCGGCTAAAGAGACAATAATCGATAACTAAAACTAAAATTGTAGTGCTTCTCACTGGCTAATACATCAACTTAGAAGCTTCTTCTGTGTTCTACTATTGTGATTTTAGTGTCTTCGCATACCGTAGCACGCGACATAGCATTACAGACGAAACGTGTAACCGTTTCATAGAGAAGAGCGACCAATGTGACGATATGTCATTAAGTCGATTCGATAGCAAATGACGAAAACGCTCGGATTTTACAGGTTTTTACTACCTACGAACAACTTTCACATTCTACCGTGCAACGCTTGCTGCTAGACCTCCCTTCATGCAAAATCTTAAGGTTCGAGCTCATGTCCATGGACCAAAGATGGCAAAAATGTCAATAATCGATGACTAAAACTTGAATTATACTGCTTCTTACTGGCTATAACACCAACTTAGAAGCTTCTTGTGTGATCTACGATTGTGCTTTTCGTGTCTCCGCATACCGCAGCACGCGACATAGCTTTGCAGACGGAAAGTGTATCCGTTTCTTAGAGAAGAGCGGCCAATGTGACGATCTGGCATTGAGTCGATTCGACAGCAAGTGACGAAAACGGGCGGATTTTAGAGGTTTTTACAACATTCGAACACCTTTCACACCCTTCCGTGCAACGTGGCTGCTAGACCTCACTTCATGCAAAACCTTAATGTCCTAGCTGTTGTCCAAGGCACCAAAGCCGGCTAAAAAGTCAATAATCGACAACTAAAACTTGATTTGTAAAGCTTCTTACTGGCTATCACATCAACTTAGAAGCTTCTTCTGCGTTCTACTATGGTCCTTTTAGTGTCTTCGCATACCGCAGCACGCGACATAGCATTACAGACGAAACGTGTAACTGTTTCATAGAGAAGAGCGGTCAATGTGACGATCTGGCATTAAGTCGATTCGATAGCAAATGACGAAAACGCTCGGATTTTACAGGTTTTTACTACCTACAAACAACTTTCTCATTCTACCGTGCAACGCGGTCTGCTAGACCTCCTTCATGCAAAATCTTAAGGTTCGAGCTCATGTCCATGGACCAAAGGTGGCAAAAATGTCAATAATCGATAACTAAAACTTGAATTGTACTGCTTCTTACCGGCAATTACATCAACTTAGAACCTTCTTTTGTGTTCTACTATGGTGATTTTAGTGTCTCCGCATTCCGCAGCACGCGACATAGCATTACAGACGAAACGTGTAACTGTTTCATAGAGAAGAGCGGCCAATGTGACGATCTGGCATTAAGTCGATTCGATAGAAAATGACGAAAACGCTTGGATTTTACAGGTTTTTACTACCTACAAACAACTTTCACATTCTACCGTGCAACACGGTCTGCTAGACCTCCCTTCATGCAATATTTTAAGGTCCTAGCTCATGTCCAACGGACCAAAGCCGGCTAAAAAGACAATAATCGGAAACTAAATTTGATTTCTACTGCTTCTTACTATCTATCACATCAACTTAGAAGTTTCTTCTGCGTTCTACTATGGTCCTTTTAGTGTCTTCGCATACCGCTGCACGCGACATAGCTTTGCAGACGGAAAGTGTATCCGTTTCTTAGAGAAGAGCGGCCAATGTGACGATCTGGCATTGAGTCGATTCGACAGCAAATGACGAAAACAGGCGGATTTTACAGATTTTTACTACAAATGTACACTTTTCACATTCTCCCGTGCAACGTGGCTGCTAGACCTCCCTTCAGGCAAAATCTCAAGGAACTAGCTCATGTCCACGGCACCTAAGCCGACTAAAAATTCAATAATCGATAACTAAAATTTTAATTGTACTCCTTCTCACTGGCAATTACATCAACTTAGAAGCTTCTTTTGTGTTCTACTATGTTGCTTTTACTGTCTCCGCATACCGTAGCAGCAGACATAGCTTTGCAGACAAAAAGTGTAACAATTTCACAGAGAAGAGCGGCCAATGTGACGATCTGGCATTAAGTCGATTCCATAGAAAAAGACGAAAACGGGCAGATTTTACAGGTTTTTACTACATATGAACACTTTTCACATTCTCCCGTGCAACGTGGCTGCTAGACCTCCCTTCAGTAGCTCATGTCCACGGCGCGAAAGCCAGCTAAAAAAACAATAATCGATAACTCGAACTTGAATTTTACTTCTTCTTACTCGCTATTACATCAACTAAGAAGCTTGTTTTTGTTCTACTATGGTGCTTTTAGTGTCTCCGCATACCGCAGCAAGTGAAATAGCTTTGCAGACGAAAAGTGTAACCGTTACATAGAGAAGATCGGCCAATGTGACGATCTGGCATTAAGTCGAATCGATAGCAAATGACGAAAACGGGCGGATTTTAGAGGTTTTTACTACATTCGAACACCTTTCACACCCTTCCGTGCAACGTGGCTGCTAGACCTCACTTCATGCAAAACCTTAAGGTCCTAGCTCTTGTCCAAGGCACCAAAGCCGACTAAAAAATCAATAATCGATAACTAAAATTTGAATTGTACTGCTTCTTACTGGCAATTACATCAACTTAGAAGCTTCTTTTGTGTTCTACTATATTGCTTTTACTGTCTCCAAATACCGCAGCACCCGACTTATCTTTGCAGACGAAAAGTGTAACCGTTTCATAGAGAAGAGCGGCCAATGTGACGATCTGGCATTAAGTCGATTCGATAGCAAATAACGAAAACAGTCAGATTTTACAGGTTTTTACTACATACGAACACTTTTCACATTCTCCCGCGCAACGTGGTAATAGACCTCTCTTCAGGCAAAATCTTAAGGTACTAGCTCTTGTCCAAGGCACTAAAGCCGGCTGAAAAGTCAATAATCGACAACTAAAACTTGATTTGTATAGCTTCTTTCTGGCTATCACATCAACTTAGAAGTTTCTTCTGCGTTCTACTATGGTCCTTTTAGTGTCTTCGCATACCACAGCACGCGACACAGCTTTGCAGACGATAAATGTAACCGTTTCTTAGAGAAGAGCGGCCAATGTGACGATCTGGCATTAAATCGATTCGATAGGAAATGACGAAAACAGTTGGATTTTACAGGTTTTTACTACATATGAACACTTTTTACATTCTCCCGTGAAGCGTGGCTGCTAGACCTCTCTTCATGCATACACTTAAGGTCCTAGTTCATGTCCAAGGCACCAAAGCCGGCTAAAAAGACAATAATCGATAACTCAAACTTGAATTTTACTTCTTCTTACTGGCTATTACATCAAGTTAGAAGCTTGTTTTGTTTTCTACTATAGTGCTTTTAGTGTCTCCGCATACCGCAGCACGTGTCATAGCTTTGCAGACGAAAAATGTAACCGTTTCAGTGAGAAGAGCGGCCAATGTGACGATCTGGCTTTAAGTCGATTCGATAGCAAATGAAGAAAACTGGCCGATTTTACAGGTTTCTGCTACATATGAACACTTTTCTCATTCTCCCGTGCAATGTGGCTACTGGACCTCTTTTCATGCAAAATCGTAAGTTCCTAGCTCATGTCCAAAATACCAAAGCCGGCTACAAAGTCAATAATCGATAACTAAAACTTGATTTGTAGTGCTTCTTTCTGACTATCACATCAACTTAGAAGCTTCTTCTGCGTTCTACTATGTTGCTTTTATTGTCTCCGCATACCGCAGCACGTGACATAGCTTTGCAGACGGAAAGAGTAACCGTTTCATAGAGAAGATCGGCCAATGTGGCAATCTGGCATTAAGTCGATTCGATAGCAAATGACGAAAAGGAGCAGTTTTTAAGGTTTTTACTACATATGAACACATTTCACATTCAAGCGTACAACATGGCTGATAGACATCACTTCAGGCAAAATCTTAAGGTAGTAGCTCATGTCCAAGGCACCAAAGCCGGCAAAAAAAACCATAATCGATAACTCGAACTTGAATTTTACTTCTTCTTACTGGCTATTACATCAACTTAGAAGCTTGTTTTATGTTCTACTATGGTGCTTTTAGTGTCTCCGCATACCGCAGCAAGTGAAATAGCTTTGCAGACGAAACGTGTAACAGTTTCATAGAGAAGAGCGGCCAGTGTGACGATCTGGCTTAGAGTCGATTCGACAGCAAATGACGAAAACGGGCGGATTTTACAGGTTTTTACTACAAATGTACACTTTTCACATTCTCCCGTGCAACGTGGCTGCTAGACCTCCCTTCAGGCAAAATCTCAAGGAACTAGCTCATGTCCACAGCACCAAAGCCGACTAAAAATTCAATAATCGATAACTAAAATTTTAATTGTACTCCTTCTCGCTGGCAATTACATCAACTTAGAAGCTTCTTTTGTGTTCTACTATGTTGCTTTTACTGTCTCCGCATACCGTAGCAGCAGACATAGCTTTGCAGACGAAAAGTGTAACAATTTCACAGAGAAGAGCGGCCAATGTGACGATCTGGCATTAAGTCGATTCCATAGAAAAAGACGAAAACGGGCAGATTTTACAGGTTTTTACTACATATGAACACTTTTCACGTTCTCCCGTGCAACGTGGCTGCTAGACCTCCCTTCAGTAGCTCATGTCCACGACGCGAAAGCCAGCTAAAAAAACAATAATCGATAACTCGAACTTGAATTTTACTTCTTCTTACTCGCTATTACATCAACTAAGAAGCTTGTTTTTGTTCTACTATGGTGCTTTTAGTGTCTCCGCATACCGCAGCAAGTGAAATAGCTTTGCAGACGAAAAGTGTAACCGTTACATAGAGAAGATCGGCCAATGTGACGATCTGGCATTAAGTCGAATCGATAGCAAATGACGAAAACGGGCGGATTTTAGAGGTTTTTACTACATTCGAACACCTTTCACACCCTTCCGTGCAACGTGGCTGCTAGACCTCACTTCATGCAAAACCTTAAGGTCCTAGCTCTTGTCCAAGGCACCAAAGCCGACTAAAAAATCAATAATCGATAACTAAAATTTGAATTGTACTGCTTCTTACTGGCAATTACATCAACTTAGAAGCTTCTTTTGTGTTCTACTATATTGCTTTTACTGTCTCCAAATACCGCAGCACCCGACTTATCTTTCCAGACGAAAAGTGTAACCGTTTCATAGAGAAGAGCGGCCAATGTGACGATCTGGCATTAAGTCGATTCGATAGCAAATAACGAAAACAGTCAGATTTTACAGGTTTTTACTACATACGAACACTTTTCACATTCTCCCGCGCAACGTGGTAATAGACCTCTCTTCAGGCAAAATCTTAAGGTACTAGCTCTTGTCCAAGGCACTAAAGCCGGCTGAAAAGTCAATAATCGACAACTAAAACTTGATTTGTATAGCTTCTTTCTGGCTATCACATCAACTTAGAAGTTTCTTCTGCGTTCTACTATGGTCCTTTTAGTGTCTTCGCATACCACAGCACGCGACACAGCTTTGCAGACGATAAATGTAACCGTTTCTTAGAGAAGAGCGGCCAATGTGACGATCTGGCATTAAATCGATTCGATAGGAAATGACGAAAACAGTTGGATTTTACAGGTTTTTACTACATATGAACACTTTTTACATTCTCCCGTGAAGCGTGGCTGCTAGACCTCTCTTCATGCATACACTTAAGGTCCTAGTTCATGTCCAAGGCACCAAAGCCGGCTAAAAAGACAATAATCGATAACTCAAACTTGAATTTTACTTCTTCTTACTGGCTATTACATCAAGTTAGAAGCTTGTTTTGTGTTCTACTATAGTGCTTTTAGTGTCTCCGCATACCGCAGCACGTGTCATAGCTTTGCAGACGAAAAATGTAACCGTTTCAGTGAGAAGAGCGGCCAATGTGACGATCTGGCTTTAAGTCGATTCGATAGCAAATGAAGAAAACTGGCCGATTTTACAGGTTTCTGCTACATATGAACACTTTTCACATTCTCCCGTGCAATGTGGCTACTGGACCTCTTTTCATGCAAAATCGTAAGTTCCTAGCTCATGTCCAAAATACCAAAGCCGGCTACAAAGTCAATAATCGATAACTAAAACTTGATTTGTAGTGCTTCTTTCTTACTATCACATCAACTTAGAAGCTTCTTCTGCGTTCTACTATGTTGCTTTTATTGTCTCCGCATACCGCAGCACGTGACATAGCTTTGCAGACGGAAAGAGTAACCGTTTCATAGAGAAGATCGGCCAATGTGACAATCTGGCATTAAGTCGATTCGATAGCAAATGACGAAAAGGAGCAGTTTTTAAGGTTTTTACTACATATGAACACATTTCACATTCAAGCGTACAACATGGCTGATAGACATCACTTCAGGCAAAATCTTAAGGTAGTAGCTCATGTCCAAGGCACCAAAGCCGGCAAAAAAAACCATAATCGATAACTCGAACTTGAATTTTACTTCTTCTTACTGGCTATTACATCAACTTAGAAGCTTGTTTTATGTTCTACTATGGTGCTTTTAGTGTCTCCGCATACCGCAGCAAGTGAAATAGCTTTGCAGACGAAACGTGTAACAGTTTCATAGAGAAGAGCGGCCAGTGTGACGATCTGGCTTAGAGTCGATTCGACAGCAAATGACGAAAACGGGCGGATTTTACAGGTTTTTACTACAAATGTACACTTTTCACATTCTCCCGTGCAACGTGGCTGCTAAACCTCCCTTCAGGCAAAATCTCAAGGAACTAGCTCATGTCCACGGCACCAAAGCCGACTAAAAATTCAATAATCGATAACTAAAATTTTAAATGTACTCCTTCTCGCTGGCAATTACATCAACTTAGAAGCTTCTTTTGTGTTCTACTATGTTGCTTTTACTGTCTCCGCATACCGTAGCAGCAGACATAGCTTTGCAGATGAAAAGTGTAACAATTTCACAGAGAAGAGCGGCCAATGTGACGATCTGGCATTAAGTCGATTCGATAGCAAATGACGAAAACGCTCGGATTTTACAGGTTTTTACTACCTACAAACAACTTTCTCATTCTACCATGCAACGCGGTCTGCTAGACCTCCCTTCATGCAAAATCTTAAGGTTCGAGCTCATGTCCATGGACCAAAGGTGGCAAAAATGTCAATAATCGATAACTAAAACTTGAATTGTACTGCTTCTTACCGGCAATTACATCAACTTAGAAGCTTCTTTTGTGTTCTACTATGGTGATTTTGGGTATCCGCATACCGCAGCACGCGACATAGCATTACAGACGAAACGTGTAACTGTTTCATAGAGAAGAGCGGCCAATGTGACGATCTGGCATTAAGTCGATTCGATAGCAAATGACGAAAACGCTTGGATGTTACAGGTTTTTACTACCTACAAACAACTTTCACATTCTACCGTGCAACGCGGTCTGCTAGACCTCCCTTCATGCAAAATCTTAAGGTTCGAGCTCATGTCCATGGACCAAAGGTGGCAAAAATGTCAATAATCGAAAACTAAAACTTGAATTGTACTGCTTCTTACTGGCTATTACACCAACTTAGAAACTTCTTGTGTGATCTACGATTGTGCTTTTAGTGTATCCGCATACAGCAGGAGGCGACATAGCTTTACAGACGAAACGTGTGAGAGTTTCATAGAGAAGTGCGGCCAGTGTGACGATCTGGCTTTGAGTCGATTCGATAGAAAAGGACGAAAACGGGCGGATTTTAGGTGTTTTTACTACATTCGAACACCTTTCACACCCTTCCGTGCAACGTGGCTGCTAGACCTCACTTCATGCAAAATCTTAAGTTCCTAGCTCTTGTCCAAGGCACCAAAGCCGGCTAAAAAGTCGATAATCGACAACTAAAACTTGATTTGTATAGCTTCTTACTGGCTATCACATCAACTTAGAAGCTTCTTCTGCGTTCTACTATGGTCCTTTTAGTGTCTTCGCATACCACAGCACGCGACGTAGCTTTGCAGACGGAAAATGTAACCGTTTCTTAGAGAGGAGCGACCAATGTGACGATCTGGCATAAAGTCGATTCCATAGCAAATGACGAAAACGGGCAGATTTTACAGGTTTTTACTACATATGAACACCTTTCACATTCTCCCGTGCAACGTGGCTGCTAGACCTCCCTTCAGGCAAAATCTCAAGGAACTAGCTCATGTAAACGGCGCCAAAGCCGGCTAAAAAAACAATAATCGATAACTCGAACTTGAATTTTACTTCTTCTTACTGGCTATTACACCAACTTAGAAGCTTCTTGTGTGATCTACGATTGTGCTTTTCGTGTCTCCGCATACCGCAGCACGCGACATAGCTTTGCAGACGGAAAGTGTATCCGTTTCTTAGAGAAGAGCGGCCAATGTGACGATCTGGCATTGAGTCGATTCGACAGCAAGTGACGAAAACGGGCGGATTTTAGAGGTTTTTACAACATTCGAACACCTTTCACACCCTTCCGTGCAACGTGGCTGCTAGACCTCACTTCATGCAAAACCTTAATGTCCTAGCTGTTGTCCAAGGCACCAAAGCCGGCTAAAAAGTCAATAATCGACAACTAAAACTTGATTTGCAAAGCTTCTTACTGGCTATCACATCAACTTAGAAGCTTCTTCTGCGTTCTACTATGGTCCTTTTAGTGTCTTCGCATACCGCAGCACGCGACATAGCATTACAGACGAAACGTGTAACTGTTTCATAGAGAAGAGCGGTCAATGTGACGATCTGGCATTAAGTCGATTCGATAGCAAATGACGAAAACGCTCGGATTTTACAGGTTTTTACTACCTACAAACAACTTTCTCATTCTACCGTGCAACGCGGTCTGCTAGACCTCCTTCATGCAAAATCTTAAGGTTCGAGCTCATGTCCATGGACCAAAGGTGGCAAAAATGTCAATAATTGATAACTAAAACTTGAATTTTACTGCTTCTTACCGGCAATTACATCAACTTAGAACCTTCTTTTGTGTTCTACTATGGTGATTTTAGTGTCTCCGCATTCCGCAGCACGCGACATAGCATTACAGACGAAACGTGTAACTGTTTCATAGAGAAGAGCGGCCAATGTGACGATCTGGCATTTAGTCGATTCGATAGCAAATGACGAAAACGCTTGGATTTTACAGGTTTTTACTACCTACAAACAACTTTCACATTCTACCGTGCAACACGGTCTGCTAGACCTCCCTTCATGCAAAATCTTAAGGTTCGAGCTCATGTCCATGGACCAAAGGTGGCAAAAATGTCAATAATCGAAAACTAAAACTTGAATTGTACTGCTTCTTACTGGCTATTACACCAACTTAGAATCTTCTTGTGTGATCTACGATTGTGCTTTTAGTGTATCCGCATACAGCAGGACGCGACATAGCTTTACAGACGAAACGTGTAAGAGTTTCATAGAGAAGAGCGGCCAGTGTGACGATCTGGCTTTGAGTCGATTCGATAGCAAAGGACGAAAACGGGCGGATTTTAGGGGTTTTTACTACATTCGAACACCTTTCACACCCTTCCGTGCAACGTAGCTGCTAGACCTCACTTCATGCAATATTTTAAGGTCCTAGCTCATGTCCAACGGACCAAAGCCGGCTAAAAAGACAATAATCGGAAACTAAATTTGATTTCTACTGCTTCTTACTATCTATCACATCAACTTAGAAGTTTCTTCTGCGTTCTACTATGGTCCTTTTAGTGTCTTCGCATACCGCTGCACGCGACATAGCTTTGCAGACGGAAAGTGTATCCGTTTCTTAGAGAAGAGCGGCCAATGTGACGATCTGGCATTGAGTCGATTCGACAGCAAATGACGAAAACAGGCGGATTTTACAGATTTTTACTACAAATGTACACTTTTCACATTCTCCCGTGCAACGTGGCTGCTAGACCTCCCTTCAGGCAAAATCTCAAGGAACTAGCTCATGTCCACGGCACCTAAGCCGACTAAAAATTCAATAATCGATAACTAAAATTTTAATTGTACTCCTTCTCACTGGCAATTACATCAACTTAGAAGCTTCTTTTGTGTTCTACTATGTTGCTTTTACTGTCTCTGCATACCGTAGCAGCAGACATAGCTTTGCAGACAAAAAGTGTAACAATTTCACAGAGAAGACCGGCCAATGTGACGATCTGGCATTAAGTCGATTCCATAGAAAAAGACGAAAACGGGCAGATTTTACAGGTTTTTACTACATATGAACACTTTTCACATTCTCCCGTGCAACGTGGCTGCTAGACCTCCCTTCAGTAGCTCATGTCCACGGCGCGAAAGCTAGCTAAAATAACAATAATCGATAACTCGAACTTGAATTTTACTTCTTCTTACTCGCTATTACATCAACTAAGAAGCTTGTTTTTGTTCTACTATGGTGCTTTTAGTGTCTCCGCATACCGCAGCACGTGTCATAGCTTTGCAGACGAAAAATGTAACCGTTTCAGTGAGAAGAGCGGCCAATGTGACGATCTGGCTTTAAGTCGATTCGATAGCAAATGAAGAAAACTGGCCGATTTTACAGGTTTCTGCTACATATGAACACTTTTCACATTCTCCCGTGCAATGTGGCTACTGGACCTCTTTTCATGCAAAATCGTAAGTTCCTAGCTCATGTCCAAAATACCAAAGCCGGCTACAAAGTCAATAATCGATAACTAAAACTTGATTTGTAGTGCTTCTTTCTGACTATCACATCAACTTAGAAGCTTCTTCTGCGTTCTACTATGTTGCTTTTATTGTCTCCGCATACCGCAGCACGTGACATAGCTTTGCAGACGGAAAGACTAACCGTTTCATAGAGAAGATCGGCCAATGTGACAATCTGGCATTAAGTCGATTCGATAGCAAATGACGAAAAGGAGCAGTTTTTAAGGTTTTTACTACATATGAACACATTTCACATTCAAGCGTACAACATGGCTGATAGACATCACTTCAGGCAAAATCTTAAGGTAGTAGCTCATGTCCAAGGCACCAAAGCCGGCAAAAAAAACCATAATCGATAACTCGAACTTGAATTTTACTTCTTCTTACTGGCTATTACATCAACTTAGAAGCTTGTTTTATGTTCTACTATGGTGCTTTTAGTGTCTCCGCATACCGCAGCAAGTGAAATAGCTTTGCAGACGAAACGTGTAACAGTTTCATAGAGAAGAGCGGCCAGTGTGACGATCTGGCTTAGAGTCGATTCGACAGCAAATGACGAAAACGGGCGGATTTTACAGGTTTTTACTACAAATGTACACTTTTCACATTCTCCCGTGCAACGTGGCTGCTAGACCTCCCTTCAGGCAAAATCTCAAGGAACTAGCTCATGTCCACGGCACCAAAGCCGACTAAAAATTCAATAATCGATAACTAAAATTTTAATTGTACTCCTTCTCGCTGGCAATTACATCAACTTAGAAGCTTCTTTTGTGTTCTACTATGTTGCTTTTACTGTCTCCGCATACCGTAGCAGCAGACATAGCTTTGCAGACGAAAAGTGTAACAATTTCACAGAGAAGAGCGGCCAATGTGGCGATCTGGCATTAAGTCGATTCGATAGCAAATGACGAAAACGCTCGGATTTTACAGGTTTTTACTACCTACAAACAACTTTCTCATTCTACCGTGCAACGCGGTCTGCTAGACCTCCCTTCATGCAAAATCTTAAGGTTCGAGCTCATGTCCATGGACCAAAGGTGGCAAAAATGTCAATAATCGATAACTAAAACTTGAATTGTACTGCTTCTTACTGGCAATTACATCAACTTAGAAGCTTCTTTTGTGTTCTACTATGGTGATTTTGTGTATCCGCATACCGCAGCACGCGACATAGCATTACAGACGAAACGTGTAACTGTTTCATAGAGAAGAGCGGCCAATGTGACGATCTGGCATTAAGTCGATTCGATAGCAAATGACGAAAACGCTTGGATGTTACAGGTTTTTACTACCTACAAACAACTTTCACATTCTACCGTGCAACGCGGTCTGCTAGACCTCCCTTCATGCAAAATCTTAAGGTTCGAGCTCATGTCCATGGACCAAAGGTGGCAAAAATGTCAATAATCGAAAACTAAAACTTGAATTGTACTGCTTCTTACTGGCTATTACACCAACTTAGAAACTTCTTGTGTGATCTACGATTGTGCTTTTAGTGTATCCGCATACAGCAGGACGCGACATAGCTTTACAGACGAAACGTGTGAGAGTTTCATAGAGAAGAGCGGCCAGTGTGACGATCTGGCTTTGAGTCGATTCGATAGCAAAGGACGAAAACGGGCGGATTTTAGGTGTTTTTACTACATTCGAACACCTTTCACACCCTTCCGTGCAACGTGGCTGCTAGACCTCACTTCATGCAAAATCTTAAGTTCCTAGCTCTTGTCCAAGGCACCAAAGCCGGCTAAAAAGTCGATAATCGACAACTAAAACTTGATTTGTATAGCTTCTTACTGGCTATCACATCAACTTAGAAGCTTCTTCTGCGTTCTACTATGGTCCTTTTAGTGTCTTCGCATACCACAGCACGCGACGTAGCTTTGCAGACGGAAAATGTAACCGTTTCTTAGAGAGGAGCGACCAATGTGACGATCTGGCATAAAGTCGATTCCATAGCAAATGACGAAAACGGGCAGATTTTACAGGTTTTCACTACATATGAACACCTTACACATTCTCCCGTGCAACGTGGCTGCTAGACCTCCCTTCAGGCAAAATCTCAAGGAACTAGCTCATGTAAACGGCGCCAAAGCCGGCTAAAAAAACAATAATCGATAACTCGAACTTGAATTTTACTTCTTCTTACTGGCTATTACATCAACTAAGAAGCTTGTTTTTGTTCTACTATGGTGCTTTTAGTGTCTCCGCATACCACAGCAAGTGAAATAGCTTTGCAGACGAAAAGTGTAACCGTTCCATAGAGAAGATCGGCCAATGTGACGATCTGGCATTAAGTCGATTCGATAGCAAATAACGAAAACGGGCAGATTTTACAGGTTTTTAATACATATGAACACTTTTCACATTCTCACGCGCAACGTGGTAATAGACCTCTCTTCAGGCAAAATCTTAAGGTACTAGCTCATGTCGAAGGCACCAAAGCCGGCTAAAGAGACAATAATCGATAACTAAAACTAAAATTGTAGTGCTTCTCACTGGCTAATACATCAACTTAGAAGCTTCTTCTGTGTTCTACTATTGTGATTTTAGTGTCTTCGCATACCGTAGCACGCGACATAGCATTACAGACGAAACGTGTAACCGTTTCATAGAGAAGAGCGACCAATGTGACGATATGTCATTAAGTCGATTCGATAGCAAATGACGAAAACGCTCGGATTTTACAGGTTTTTACTACCTACGAACACCTTTCACATTCTACCGTGCAACGCTTGCTGCTAGACCTCCCTTCATGCAAAATCTTAAGGTTCGAGCTCATGTCCATGGACCAAAGATGGCAAAAATGTCAATAATCGATGACTAAAACTTGAATTGTACTGCTTCTTACTGGCTATTACACCAACTTAGAAGCTTCTTGTGTGATCTACGATTGTGCTTTTCGTGTCTCCGCATACCGCAGCACGCGACATAGCTTTGCAGACGGAAAGTGTATCCGTTTCTTAGAGAAGAGCGGCCAATGTGACGATCTGGCATTGAGTCGATTCGACAGCAAGTGACGAAAACGGGCGGATTTTAGAGGTTTTTACAACATTCGAACACCTTTCACACCCTTCCGTGCAACGTGGCTGCTAGACCTCACTTCATGCAAAACCTTAATGCCCTAGCTGTTGTCCAAGGCACCAAAGCCGGCTAAAAAGTCAATAATCGACAACTAAAACTTGATTTGTAAAGCTTCTTACTGGCTATCACATCAACTTAGAAGCTTCTTCTGCGTTCTACTATGGTCCTTTTAGTGTCTTCGCATACCGCAGCACGCGACATAGCATTACAGACGAAACGTGTAACTGTTTCATAGAGAAGAGCGGTCAATGTGACGATCAGGCATTAAGTCGATTCGATAGCAAATGACGAAAACGCTCGGATTTTACAGGTTTTTACTACCTACAAACAACTTTCTCATTCTACCGTGCAACGCGGTCTGCTAGACCTCCTTCATGCAAAATCTTAAGGTTCGAGCTCATGTCCATGGACCAAAGGTGGCAAAAATGTCAATAATCGATAACTAAAACTTGAATTGTACTGCTTCTTACCGGCAATTACATCAACTTAGAACCTTCTTTTGTGTTCTACTATGGTGATTTTAGTGTCTCCGCATTCCGCAGCACGCGACATAGCATTACAGACGAAACGTGTAACTGTTTCAAAGAGAAGAGCGGCCAATGTGACGATCTGGCATTAAGTCGATTCGATAGCAAATGACGAAAACGCTTGGATTTTACAGGTTTTTACTACCTACAAACAACTTTCACATTCTACCGTGCAACACGGTCTGCTAGACCTCCCTTCATGCAAAATCTTAAGGTTCGAGCTCATGTCCATGGACCAAAGGTGGCAAAAATGTCAATAATCGAAAACTAAAACTTGAATTGTACTGCTTCTTACTGGCTATTACACCAACTTAGAAACTTCTTGTGTGATCTACGATTGTGCTTTTAGTGTATCCGCATACAGCAGGACGCGACATAGCTTTACAGACGAAACGTGTAAGAGTTTCATAGAGAAGAGCGGCCAGTGTGACGATCTGGCTTTGAGTCGATTCGATAGCAAAGGACGAAAACGGGCGGATTTTAGGGGTTTTTACTACATTCGAACACCTTTCACACCCTTCCGTGCAACGTAGCTGCTAGACCTCACTTCATGCAATATTTTAAGGTCCTAGCTCATGTCCAACGGACCAAAGCCGGCTAAAAAGACAATAATCGGAAACTAAATTTGATTTCTACTGCTTCTTACTATCTATCACATCAACTTAGAAGTTTCTTCTGCGTTCTACTATGGTCCTTTTAGTGTCTTCGCATACCGCTGCACGCGACATAGCTTTGCAGACGGAAAGTGTATCCGTTTCTTAGAGAAGAGCGGCCAATGTGACGATCTGGCATTGAGTCGATTCGACAGCAAATGACGAAAACAGGCGGATTTTACAGATTTTTACTACAAATGTACACTTTTCACATTCTCCCGTGCAACGTGGCTGCTAGACCTCCCTTCAGGCAAAATCTCAAGGAACTAGCTCATGTCCACGGCACCTAAGCCGACTAAAAATTCAATAATCGATAACTAAAATTTTAATTGTACTCCTTCTCACTGGCAATTACATCAACTTAGAAGCTTCTTTTGTGTTCTACTATGTTGCTTTTACTGTCTCTGCATACCGTAGCAGCAGACATAGCTTTGCAGACAAAAAGTGTAACAATTTCACAGAGAAGACCGGCCAATGTGACGATCTGGCATTAAGTCGATTCCATAGAAAAAGACGAAAACGGGCAGATTTTACAGGTTTTTACTACATATGAACACTTTTCACATTCTCCCGTGCAACGTGGCTGCTAGACCTCCCTTCAGTAGCTCATGTCCACGGCGCGAAAGCTAGCTAAAATAACAATAATCGATAACTCGAACTTGAATTTTACTTCTTCTTACTCGCTATTACATCAACTAAGAAGCTTGTTTTTGTTCTACTATGGTGCTTTTAGTGTCTCCGCATACCGCAGCAAGTGAAATAGCTTTGCAGACGAAAAGTGTAACCGTTACATAGAGAAGATCGGCCAATGTGACGATCTGGCATTAAGTCGAATCGATAGCAAATGACGAAAACGGGCGGATTTTAGAGGTTTTTACTACATTCGAACACCTTTCACACCCTTCCGTGCAACGTGGCTGCTAGACCTCACTTCATGCAAAACCTTAAGGTCCTAGCTCTTGTCCAAGGCACCAAAGCCGACTAAAAAATCAATAATCGATAACTAAAATTTGAATTGTACTGCTTCTTACTGGCAATTACATCAACTTAGAAGCTTCTTTTGTGTTCTACTATATTGCTTTTACTGTCTCCAAATATCGCAGCACCCGACTTATCTTTGCAGACGAAAAGTGTAACCGTTTCATAGAGAAGAGCGGCCAATGTGACGATCTGGCATTAAGTCGATTCGATAGCAAATAACGAAAACAGTCAGATTTTACAGGTTTTTACTACATACGAACACTTTTCACATTCTCCCGCGCAACGTGGTAATAGACCTCTCTTCAGGCAAAATCTTAAGGTACTAGCTCTTGTCCAAGGCACTAAAGCCGGCTGAAAAGTCAATAATCGACAACTAAAACTTGATTTGTATAGCTTCTTACTGGCTATCACATCAACTTAGAAGTTTCTTCTGCGTTCTACTATGGTCCTTTTAGTGTCTTCGCATACCACAGCACGCGACACAGCTTTGCAGACGATAAATGTAACCGTTTCTTAGAGAAGAGCGGCCAATGTGACGATCTGGCATTAAATCGATTCGATAATAAATGACGAAAACAGTTGGATTTTACAGGTTTTTACTACATATGAACACTTTTTACATTCTCCCGTGAAGCGTGGCTGCTAGACCTCTCTTCATGCATACACTTAAGGTCCTAGTTCATGTCCAAGGCACCAAAGCCGGCTAAAAAGACAATAATCGATAACTCAAACTTGAATTTTACTTCTTCTTACTGGCTATTACATCAAGTTAGAAGCTTGTTTTGTGTTCTACTATAGTGCTTTTAGTGTCTCCGCATACCGCAGCACGTGTCATAGCTTTGCAGACAAAAAATGTAACCGTTTCAGTGAGAAGAGCGGCCAATGTGACGATCTGGCTTTAAGTCGATTCGATAGCAAATGAAGAAAACTGGCCGATTTTACAGGTTTCTACTACATATGAACACTTTTCACATTCTCCCGTGCAATGTGGCTACTGGACCTCTTTTCATGCAAAATCGTAAGTTCCTAGCTCATGTCCAAAATACCAAAGCCGGCTACAAAGTCAATAATCGATAACTAAAACTTGATTTATAGTGCTTCTTTCTGACTATCACATCAACTTAGAAGCTTCTTCTGCGTTCTACTATTTTGCTTTTATTGTCTCCGCATACCGCAGCACGTGACATAGCTTTGCAGACGGAAAGAGTAACCGTTTCATAGAGAAGATCGGCCAATGTGACAATCTGGCATTAAGTCGATTCGATAGCAAATGACGAAAAGGAGCAGTTTTTAAGGTTTTTACTACATATGAACACATTTCACATTCAAGCGTACAACATGGCTGATAGACATCACTTCAGGCAAAATCTTAAGGTAGTAGCTCATGTCCAAGGCACCAAAGCCGGCAAAAAAAACCATAATCGATAACTCGAACTTGAATTTTACTTCTTCTTACTGGCTATTACATCAACTTAGAAGCTTCTTTTATGTTCTACTATGGTGCTTTTAGTGTCTCCGCATACCGCAGCAAGTGAAATAGCTTTGCAGACGAAACGTGTAACAGTTTCATAGAGAAGAGCGGCCAGTGTTACGATCTGGCTTAGAGTCGATTCGATAGCAAAGGACGAAAACGGGCGGATTTTACAGGTTTTTACTACATACGAACACCTTTCATATTCTACCGTTCAACGTGGCTGCTAGACCTCTCTTCATGCAATATTTTAAGGTCCTATCTCATGTCCAAGGCACCAAAGCCGGCTAAAAAGACAATAATTGAAAACTAAATTTGATTTCTACTGCTTCTTACTATCTATCACATCAACTTAGAAGCTTCTTCTGCGTTCTACTATGGTCCTTTTAGTGTCTTCGCATACCACGGCACGCGACATAGCTTTGCAGCCGGAAAGTGTAACCGTTTCTTAGACAAGAGCGGCCAATGTGGCGATCTGGCATTAAGTCGATTCGATAGGAAATGACGAAACCGGGCGGGTTTTACAGGTTTTTTACTACATATGAACACTTTTTACATTCTCCCGTGATACGTGGCCGCTAGACCTCTCTTCATGCATACTCTTAAGGTCCTAGCCATTGTCTAAGGCACCAAAGCCGTCTACAAAGTCAATAACCGATAACTAAAACTTGAATTGTACTGCTTCTTACTGGCTATTACATCAACTTCGAAGCTTATTTTATGTTCTACTTGGTGCTTTTAGTGTCTCCGCTTACCGCAGCACGTGTCATAGCTTTGCAGACGAAAAATGTAACCGTTTCAGTGAGAAGCGCCGCCAATGTGACGATCTGGCATGAAGTCGATTCGATAGCAAATGAAGAAAACTGGCGATTTTACAGGTTTCTGCTACATATGAACACTTTTCACATTCTCCCGTGCAATGTGGCTACTAGACCTCTCTTCATGCAAAATCGTAAGTTCCTAGCTCATGTCCAAGATACCAAAGCCGGCTACAAAGTCAATAATCGATAACTAAAACTTGATTTGTAGTGCTTCTTTCTGACTATCACATCAACTTAGAAGCTTCTTCTGCGTTCTACTATGTTGCTTTTATTGTCTCCGCATACCGCAGCACGTGACATAGCTTTGCAGACGGAAAGAGTAACCGTTTCATAGAGAAGATCGGCCAATGTGACAATCTGGCACTAAGTCTATTCGACAGCAAATGACGAAAAGGAGCAGTTTTTAAGGTTTTTACTACATATGAACACATTTCACATTCCCGCGTACAACATGGCTGATAGATCTCACTTCAGGCAAAATCTTAAGGTAGTAGCTCATGTCCAAGGCACCAAAGCCGGCAAAAAAAACCATAATCGATAACTCGAACTTGAATTTTACTTCTTCTTACTGGCTATTACATCAACTTAGAAGCTTGTTTTATGTTCTACTATGGTGCTTTTAGTGTCTCCGCATACCGCAGCAAGTGAAATAGCTTTGCAGACGAAACGTGTAACAGTTTCATAGAGAAGAGCGGCCAGTGTGACGATCTGGCTTAGAGTCGATTCGATAGCAAAGGACCAAAACGGGCGGATATTACAGGTTTTTACTACATACGAACACCTTTCACATTCTACCGTTCAACGTGGCTGCCTGACCTCTCTTCATGCAATATTTTAAGGTCCTATCTCATGTCCAAGGCACCAAAGCCGGCTAAAACGACAATAATTGAAAACTAAATTTGCTTTCTACTGCATCTTACTATCTATCACATCAACTTAGAAGCTTCTTCTGCGTTCTACTATGGTCCTTTTAGTGTCTTCGCATACCACAGCACGCGACATAGCTTTGCAGACGGAAAGTGTAACCGTTTCTTAGAGAAGAGCGGCCAATTTGGCGATCTGGCATTAAGTCGATTCGACAGGAAATGACGAAACCGGGCGGATATTACAGGTTTTTACTACATATGAACACTTTTTACATTCTCCCGTGATACGTGGCCGCTAGACCTCTCTTCATGCATACTCTTAAGGTCCTAGCCATTGTCCAAGGCACCAAAGCCGGCTACAAAGTCAATAACCGATAACTAAAACTTGAATTGTACTGCTTCTTACTGGCTATTACATCAACTTCGGAGCTTATTTTATGTTCTACTTGGTGCTTTTAGTGTCTCCGCATACAGCAGCAAGCGACATAGCTTTGCTGACGATAAATATAACCGTTTCATAGAGAGGAGCGGACATTGTGACGATCTGGCATGAAGTCGATTCGATAGCAAATTACGAAAACGGGCGGATTTTACAGGTTTTTACTACATGTGAACACTTTTCACATTCTACCGTGCAACGCGGGCTGATAGACCTCCCTTCATGCAACATCTTAAGGTCCTAGCTCGTATCCAAGGCACTATAGCCAGCTAAATAGACAATAATAGAAAACTTAAACTTGATTTGTATTGCTTCTTACTGGCTATCACGTCAACTTACAAGCTTCTTCTGCGTTTTACTATGGTGCTTTTAGTGTCTTCGCATACCACAGCACGCGACATAGCTTTGCAGACGAAAAGTGTAACCGTTTCATAGAGAAGAGCGGGCAATGTGACGATCTGGCTTTCAGTCGTTTCGATACCAAAGGACGAAAACGGGCGGATTTTACAGGTTTTTACTACATATGAACACTTTTCACATTCTCCCGTGCAACTTAGATAATAGACCTCTCTTCAGGCAAAATCTTAAGGTTCCAGCTCATGCCCAAGGCATCAAAGCCGGCTAAAAAGACAATAATCGACGACTAAAACTCGATTTGTACTGCTTCTTACTGGCTATCACATCAACTTAGAAGCTTCTTCTGCGTTCTACTATGGTGCTTTTAGTGTTTCCGCATACCGCAGCACGTGACATAGCTTTGCAGACGAAAAGTGTAACCGTTTCATAGAGAAGATCGGCCAATGTGACGATCTAGTAATTAAGTCGATTCGATAGCAAATGACGAAAACGAGCTGTTTTTAAGGTTTTTACTAGATATGAAATCATTTCACATTCCCGCGTACAACATGGCTGCTAGACCTCGCTTAAGGCAAAATCATAAGGTACTAGCTCATGTCCATATCACCAAAGTCGGCTAAAAAGTCGATAATCGATAACTAAAACTTGAATTGTACTGCTCCTTACTGCCTATTACATCAACTTAGAAACTTCTTCTGTGTTCTACTACGGTGCTTTTAGTGTCTCCGCATACCGCAGCACGCGACATAGCTTTACAGACGAAACGTGTAACCGTTTCATAGAGAAGAGCGGCCAATGTGACGATCTGGTATTAAGTGTGAGATGATATACATGAGTTCCAAAAGAAATCCGCTGAAATTCCATTACTCGATAAATAGTATAATTCTCAAGGCTGTCAATTCAACTAAGTACCTGGGTGTTAAAATTACGAACAACTTCAGTTGGAAGGACCACATAGATAATAATGTCGGGAAGGCGAGCCAAAGGTTGCGGTTCATTGGCAGGACACTTAGAAAATGCAACAACTCCACTAAAGAGACAGCTTACACTACACTCGTTCGTCCTCTGTTAGAATATTCATGCGCAGTGTGGGATCCTTACCAGGTGTCTCCACATACCGCAGCACTCGTTATAGCTTTGCACACGATAAATTTAACCGTTTCAGGGAGAAAAGTGGCCAATGTGACGATCTGGCATTAAGTCGATTCGATAACAAATGACGAAAACGGGCGGATTTCTCAGGTTTTTACTACAAATGAACACTTTTCACATTCTCCCGTGCCACGCGGCTGCTAGTCCTCCTTTAATGCAAAAATCTTAAGGGCCTAGCTCTTGTCCAAGGCACCAAAGAAGGGTAAAAAGTCAATAATCGATAACTAAAACTTCAGTTGTACTGCTTCTTACTGGCTATTACATCAACTTAGAAGCTTTATCTGTTTTATACTATCGTGCTTTTAGTGTCTCTGCATACCGCAGCACGCGCCATAGCTTTGCACACGATAAATGTAACCGTTTCAGAGAGAATAGCGGCCAATGTGACGTTCTGGTTTTAGGTCGATTCTATAACAAATGACGAAAACGGGCGGATTTCTCAGGTTTTTACTACATATTAACACTTTTCACATTCTCCCGTGCAACGCGGCTGCTAGTCCTCCTTTAATGCAAAAATCTTTAATGCCTAGCTCATGTCCAAGGCACCAAAGAGGGGTAAAAAGTCAATAATCCATAACTAAAACTTCAATTGTACTGCTTCCTACTGGCTATTACATCAACTTAGAAGCCTCTTTTGTGTTGTACTATGGTGCCTTTAGTGTCTCGGCATACCGCAGCACGCGACATTGCTTTGCAGACGATAAATGTAACCATCTCAGAAAGAAGAGCGCCAATGTGAAGATCTGGCTTTAAGTCGATTCGATAACAAATGACGAAAACGGACGGATTTATCAGGTTTTTACTACATCTGAACAATTTTCACATTCTCTCATGCAGCGTGGCTGCTAGTCCTCCTTTCATGCAAAATCTTAAGGTACTAGCTCATGTCCATGGTATCAAAGCCGGTTAAAAAGTCAATAATCGATAACTAAAACTGGAATTGTACTGCTTCTTAGTGGCTGTTACATCAACTTAGAAGCTTCTTCTGTATTCTACTATGGTGCTTTTAGTGTCTCCGCATACTGCAGCACGCGACATAGCTTTGCAGACGATAAATGTAACCATTTCAGAGAGAAGGGCGGCCAATGTGACGACCTGGCTTTAAGTCGATTCGATAATAAATAACGAAAACGGACGGATTTTCCAGGTTTTCACTACATGTGAACACTTTTCACATTCGTCCGTGCAACGCGGCTCCCTGACTTCCCTTCATGCAAAATCTTTAGGTCTTAGCTCATGTCCAAGACACCACAGCCAGCTAAAAAGTCAATAATCGATAACTAAAACTTGAATTTTACTGCTTCTAACTGGCTATTACATCAACTTTGAAGATTCTACTGTGTTCTACTGTGGTTCTTTTAGTGTCTCCACGTACCGCAGCACGCGATATGGCTTTGCAGACGATAAATTTAACCGTTTCAGAGAGAAGAGCGGCCAATGTGACGATCTGGCTTTAAGTCGATTCGATAACAAATGGCGAAAAGGACGGATTTCGCAGGTTTTTACTATATATGAACACATTTCATATTCTCCCGTGCAACGTGTGTGCTAGACCTCCCTTCATCGAAAATCGTAAGGTCCTAGCTTATGTCCAAGACACCAAAGGCGGCTAAAAAGTCAACAATCGTTAACTAAAATTTGAATTGTACTGCTTCTTACTGGCTATTGTATCAACTTAGAAGCTTCTTCTGTGTTCTACTATGGTGGTTTTAGTGTCTCCGCATACCGCAGCACGCGACATAGCTTTACACACGAAGGATATAACCGTTTCAGAGAGAAGAGCGGCCAATGTGGCGATATGGAATGAAGTCGATTCGATAGCAAATTACGAAAACGGTCGTATTTTTCAGGTTTTTACTAGATTTAAACACTTTTCACATTCTTTCGTACAATGCGGCTCCCTCACCTCCCTTCATGCAAAATCTTAAGGTCTTACCTCATGTCCAAGGCACCAAAGCCAGCTAAAAAGTCAATAATCGATAACAAAAACTTTAATTTTACTGCTTCTAACTGGCGATTACATCAATTTCGAAGCTTCTTCTGTGTTGTACTGTGGTTCTTTTTGTGTCTCCACGTACCGCAGCACGCGATATAGCTTTGCAGACGTTAAATGTAACCCTTTCAGAGAACAGAGCAGGCAATGTGACGATCTGGCCTTAAGTCGATTCGATACTAAATTACGAAAACGGACGGATATCTCTTGTTTTTACTACATATGAACACCTTTCACATTCTCCCGTGCAACGTGGCTGCTAGACCTCGATTCATGCAAAATCGTAAGATACTAGCTCATGTCCAAGGCACCAAAGCCGGTTAAAAAGTCAATAATCGATAACTAAAACTTGAATTGTACTGCTTCTTAAAGGCTATTACTTCAACTTAGAAGCTTCTTCTGTGTTCTACTATGGTGCTTTTAGTGTCTCCGCATACCGCAGCACGCGACATAACTTTGCAGACGATAAATTTAACCGTTTCTGGGAGAAGAGCGGCCAATCTGACGGTCTGGCTTTAAGTCGATTCGATAACAAATGACGAAGACGGATGGATTTCTTATTTTTTTAATACATATGAACACTTTTCACATTCTCCCGTGCAACGCGGCTGCTAGTCCTCCTTTCATGCAAAATCTTAAGGTCCCGGCTCATGTCCAAGGCACCAAAGAATGGTAAAAATTCAATAATCGATAACTAAAACTTGAATTGTACTGCATCTTACTGGCTATTACATCAACTTAGAAGCCTCTTCTGAGTTCTACTATGGTGCGTTTAGTGTCTCCGCATACCACAGCATGCGACATAGCTTTACACACAACAAATGTAACGGTTTCAGACAGAAGAGCGACCAATGTGGCGGTGTGGAATGAAGTCGAATCGATAGCAAATGACGAAATCGGCCGTATTTCTCAGGTTTTAACTACATATGAACACTTTTCTCATTCTTCCGTGCAACGCGGCACCCTGACCTCCCTTCATACAAAATCTTAAGGTCTTAGCTCATGTTCAAGGCACCAAAGCCAGCTAAAATCAATAATCGATAACTAAAATTTGAATTGTGTTGCTTCTAACTGCCTATTACATCAACTTCGAAGCTTCCTCTGTGTTCTACTGTGGTTCTTTTAGCGTCTACACGTATCGCAACACGCGATATAGCTCACAGTCCATAAAGACAGTCCTGATCGTTCATCATAGTAAAATAGCAGTGTTTTTGATCAATGTCTATGGAGTAAAAGAAAGTGCACACTGAAGTAGTGGATTTCCATGCAGTCTTGAAGAAGTAGTGTTTTCCTTCCAACAGAAAGACAGTGCTGGCTCTTCAGATGCTGACAGGTAATGGGCCACCACATAGCAAACCCACAGCAGAGTCAGCCCAAGTTTTGAAGAATATTGGTAGGTAGGTCGTCACAGAATAGGCCCATTGTAGTCCTGGTAGAGATTACGGTATTGGTGGGCCACCAGAGGTGCAGACCCATTGCAGTCCTTGTAGAAATAATGGTATTGGTGAGTCATCAAAGGTGTAGACCCACTGTAGTCCTTGTAGAGATGGCCAGCAGCTATCTGTTTGACTGTGCAGGCGCACAATCACCATTGAAGAGTCTTGCGGATAATATAACAAGTCCATAACCACCACTTGTGCACTCAGAAAAATTGTTTTTGAATTGTCCTTAGAACCAGCAATGCTGTTATCCATTCCCTTACTGAGTTATTAACACACGTGCAAACACTATCAGTCCCTACTTCTCACATATTGTCCATATACTATGACCAACAGAAACGTGTGACGTGAAATGTAATTTACAAGTTACTTAATTTGATGAACTGGTGTCAATTACAATTTTATAACATAAGAATGCAATAACAAAGGTACAAAATACATCTTTAAAGAACATAACAATACAGATAACATTTGCAGTAGTACAGGCTTTACAAAAGAATCGAAATAGCAAATATATCAGTGTTACAAAAATTACAACAAAAGTACATACATAAGGTTCAGAATAACTTTTGAAACATCAACTTCACACATGAGCATTAAAACAAAACACTATAAATAATGTCTGAACATATTTACAAAGAAAATGACATAGTATTTGAAAAATTCTACAACATAAATCTTATTAGCTAAACACATAAAGACAGGAAAAAGACAAATACACAAGGGTACATAAACACATAGAGGGATAATACGAAAGGAAAGGACAGGGTTTGTTTTACTGCAGTATTTTGCATAGAGATCTCCCTTAGTTCATCATTTTTCCAAAAAGTCCTATCTAAACCTGCTTTCTGTATTCGGTTCACATCCTCTTTCAAAAATAGTTTTTCTCCACTGTACACTACTTTTTTGGCCAAACCAGTTTCTTAAAGCTTCTCAATGCTTTTCTTCCAATTCATCATAGTTAGTTTCTTATATAGTCTACCCCCTCTTAAGCTAACTTAAATCTACTGAGCTCAGATACGAAACTAAGGGACGAGGCAATGCAGCAGCACAAAACAATTAACACAAACAGCAATGATAAAAAAATGGAAATTGGCAAAAAAAGGCAGCAATATTACAACTAATATAAGGCAAACAAGAAAAATAAATCAGTAATAAAATTAGCTTAACCTAGTAATACAAAGTGACATTCAGTAGCACTATGAATGGCAAGCAGCCGCAGCAAATGCTATAACTTATACCTAAACATGACAAAGCTGAAGCAGAAAAAATATTACAGTATAAATGTTTAATACCTATGTCACATCTTAACATTAGAGTGATGCATCACGAAAACATACGCTAGCAGATAAGTTACCAAATCGTAAAAAGATTATTTTTGCAATTCCTGTGAAGGGAAATGTCTATTTGTGTTCTCTTTTCTAAGAAAGTATCATAAAATGATTCTTTACTGGGTCTGTAGACAGAAAATAGTGATACTAGTACATCTATTAAATTTTGTTTTAGCCAATGCTGCAGTGCAGATAGAAACTGGATATTAAAGAAAATGAGCAATCTCTCAGCTATAAAGACAATAGATATAAAATATTTCTCATCATTTCATTTCAGTAAATATCATAAATTAAGAGCTTCACAGTGTAATCATATGTTTTCAGGTTTGGGCGTGGCGTATTTGCGATGCTTTCTACAAAGGAATGAATGTCAATAGCGAGGATAATGGCCTCTTTTTTTTTACCTGTGTCTCTGAAAGTCACACACTAATGGCTTTCTTTTTGTCAGGTGGTTGTCGCGCAGCTGGGTGCCCACGACGCATTACATGCAGTTGGTCACTTAACTGTCTTATCGAAATATTTACGACACCAGTTTCCGCTACAGTGGCAGGCTCATATAAAAAAATTCACAGGTCAAGAATTTGCGTTACACATCTGTAGAAACAAAATACTATTGATATAACAGTGTCCAAAAAATTTTCGTCGGCATTGTAATACGTTCACGCATTTACATACATCTCATAACTCTTAAAGTACGATTCTTGGTTTCCAACAACTTTTTTCACAAACCAGAGTCCCTAACCTCTTCTCATTATTTCTTACCTTATTCGTCGACACTTCTTCAATATTTCATCATAACAGATACATAGCATAATCAAATGACTCATATAGCATCGGCTTATTGATCATAAACATACCGCAAGAGCATAATACACATAGTAATCGTAATAATAACATCATAACACCTCAGTCAACTCTCAAAATCTCCGTAACTTCCTCCAATAATTTCAAAACCTAAAAAAAAAATTCTCTGCTCATGTCAAAAGTGTCATCTGCCTCAAACGTACTTTAAAAATCGTGATCCCATACCAAATATGTCATTCAAAGCTCTCATAGTATCACAATGGTTCCGAAAAAATATGAACAGTTCACAAAGTACAGACAAAATACAACTTCGTAAGTGTGAAGTTATCCAATGGTGTAATTACGTAAACATCTGTCGCTGATGTAGTAAAGTAAATGTTTGTCTCTCTCAGTTAAATGATCAGATAGCTGTGTAATTTATGTGTTAGAGAAATATGGTACCGATGTGTAAAGTTGTATAAGCAAATACCATATTAGCTAGGGCTCCTTGTGCTTGCCAAACACATGGTACACAAAGCATGCGTGTACCCCCCTGAGGATAATGTAATTATATCCTCAAGTGTTACAGATTACAGCAATGGAATGAAATGTATTACGGAAAACTTTCTTTGTAATTAAAATATGTTGAAAAATAAATAGTTTAATGCGTGTCCTGTAGCGCTAAATGTGCGTCTTGCTGTAAGACAATCTCTGTGGAAGTGTCGTAGTTGTTGTCCTCCGAAGGCTAAGTTCTGCAGAAGTCAATGTACTTACCTCATGATAAACGAAATTGAAATGCTATGCGTATAGATGTCATAGTTATTACACTTATTGCCGTGATGAAGTAAGTACTGTACTGTACGTATTGTTGTGCTACAGAAAAGGCTGTCTCATTGTAGCTATACCACAAACGTTACTACTAAAACATGTTTTACTTTCCAGAAAAATTCAGAAAAACTGTGTAGATATAAAACAGATAAACTGCAAAAGCAACGTTGTAAATTGTCACTCATCAGTAGCGTCGTGATAAAATCGTGTAGCTGTCACATAAACTAACCACTGTATCATCTGGTATCTCACAGAAAGTACTTTAAATCCAGAATGTATTTTCAAGTAAACCAAAATGTTGCATTAAAATCCCATTAGCAATACTGGTAAATGTTCTAAGTATGTGAACCTTATGGTCGTTACGTAATCGTGCAACTAACAAGCAAGAATGTACACGCACAATAACACTGTGACGTCTGTTCACTATAACAATGCATTCGTAATTTCTGTTTAAATATGTTCCGTAGGTTCTAAACTGGATAGTAAACTTCAAACATTGTTGCATGTTAACAGTTTCTCAGTGTGACAAAGCATACTAGAAATGTGAAGTGAAATGTTTTATGGCAAAGACAAAGTTAAAAAGCAGATTATCTTTCAATAAACGGTTTTACATGTGAAATGTGGTGTAAACCTTTACTCTTCCTAGTACGCAGAGTTTCAACTTCAACGCAATTATCATGTGGTATACGTCGGATTCTGTAAGGTCCATTGTAAACTAGAAAGAATTTGTGACTCAAGTGTTTCTTCTTATGTGACAATGGATGAGCTTTAATGAGAACTTTCTGACCAATATATAATTTCTTTGCATTTGCTTTACCGTGTAATTTTTTCCTTTTGTCTGCAGCAGAATTTATATTTTTAATAGCCAAATCAATTATGTCTTTGTGTCGAAGTTTACGTGTATTCGGAAAAGGTACAAGCTCTCTGATTCTGTTTGGTGGTTCTTTATTCTTCAGTACAAGAACAGGTGGTAAAGCAGTGGAGTCATGAGGCATTTCATTCAGCACGTTTTGAAATAAGTGTAAATATCTGTCCCAATGCTGATGCTTTCTGTGACAATAAAGTCTGCAAAGCTTATTGATTTCTTTCATAATCCGTTCAGACGGGTTACAATGTGGTGAGTACAATGAAATAAAAACAGATTTGATTTTATGGTTACGAAGCATGCGTGACCAAACAGCAGATCTGAATTGCGGTCCGTTATCTGAAATTACTTTACTAACGTGTCCAACTTCACGTAAGAAATTTCTAACAAAGGCGTTGGATACAGACCGTCCAGTGGCTTTACGTAACGGAGTGAAAGAAACGAATTTTGAAGTAAGTTCAACAGCGACTAGAACGTACGAAAATCCATTAGATGTTCTGACAAGCGGTCCCAAGAGATCAACAGCAGCAAATTCTTTTAATTTAGAAGGAATGATAGGAAACAATGGAGCACGATGAGTGACAGTAGATGGTTTCGCCTTTTGACAAAGTTTACAAATAGACAAGACTCTTCGAATTCTCTTTTCCATATTGTTAAAATAACAAGTCGTTCGAAGAATATGATAACATTTTCGTGGACCAAAATGTGCATAGCTGAAATGAATGTACCAAATGAGCTTATTAACAAAATCGTCTGGAATGCAAAGTACCCATAGCTTGTCATCAACAGTGCATCGTTTGAACAGTATGTTGTTTCTAACCAGATAATAAAGCCGAATCTGTGTGTGTGTCTTTTCATGCCATTTACTTTTGATGTCTTTCCAAATCGGATCTTTGTCTTGTTCATGAGCAATGTCCTTTAAAGATGTGGTGATGAAGTTTTCAAAGGCGACTTTCTGGATGTAAAGAATACTGAAATTTCTCTCGAGGTTGCTTTCTGTGTTACTTTTCTCAAGCCCAGCCTGTGCGCGTGACAGTGCGTCCGCAACAATGTTCTCCTTGCCGGGAATGTAGACTATTGTGAAGTGGAATTCTTGCAGAAACAATGCCCAACGTTTTAACCTGTCATGATTTAATTTTGAAGACATAAGAAATTGTAATGCACGGTGGTCACTGTATACTTTTACGTGCTTACCATAAAGAAAGAAACGGAATTTGTTAAATGCCCAAACGATAGCTAAAGCTTCTAATTCAGTAACGGAATAATTTTTTTCAGATTTTGTTAGCACTCGGCTAGCAAAAGCAATGGTTTTCTGAACAGTAATGTCATTTTCTGTGTCTTCTTGAAATAAATGGGCACCAAGACCGACTTTAGAAGAATCCGTGCTTAGGCAAAAGTCTTGTGAAAGATCTGGATGAGCTAGTATTGGCGCGTTAAGGAGCGATTCTTTCAAAGAATTGAATTCCAACTGTGCTTGTTCGTCCCAGTTCCAAATAGTATTTTTTCCAGTGAGAGAACAAAGTTTTGGTGTAACTAGAATTTGCATATTCAGAAAACGACGGTAAAAATTTACGAGACCTAGAAAACTGCGGACTTGTTTTTTTGTGGATGGAATTGGAATGGCTCTGATTGCTTCTAACTTTTCAGGAACCGGCTGGATGCCTTCAGAAGAAATAATATGTCCCAAAAACTTCACTTTTGTCCTACCGAATTCAGACTTTTCCAAGTTAACTGTAATTCCAGATTCTGCAAAAATATGTAACACGCTGTTGAGGATGCGATTATGTTGTTCCCATGAGGCTTCTGCTATCAGAATATCGTCCACATATAAGGTGATGTGACGTTTTAAGAGCTCAGGTAATATGGAATTTAGCCCGCGAATGAATGCTGCCGAGGAAATGTTCAAACCAAAAGGAAGTTTCCGAAACTGATAACAAACGCCAAAACAAAGAAAAGCTGTATATTTTCTACATTCTGGATGAAGTTCGATCTGATAAAAGCTGGATCTGAGATCCATGGAAGACAACACTTTTACACCATTAAAATTTTGAAGAAGTTCTTCCAACGTTTGCGGCCTGTCTGTTTCAGGAATAATGATAGTATTGATTTGTCTCGAATCTAAGACAAGCCTGATCGATCCATTTTTCTTCTCAACAACATGTAATGGATTGTTGTATGAGCTTACTGCAGGCTCAATAATGCCGTCGTCAAGCATGGATTGTATTTCTGTTCTAACACGGTCCCTATAATGTGCTGGAATTACGTATGGTCTAACACAAAATTTAGTATGCTCATGAACACGAAATTGGTATTGAAATCCCTTGATTGTTCCTGTTTTGTGAGTAAAAACTGTGGAATGTGCTTGTAAAATCTCAGAAAGGTCCTGCCTATCAGTGTAATTACAATTCTCAATTGTTTGAATTTTATTCTGAATTAACTCATTAGTTTCAATTGTGCCGTCGATATCATCCCTGTCAGTACTTGCAGAGCGACTGTTAGTGTCTAGTTCCGTAGAAAATTCCGAACTGTTGTCTAACAGAAGGAAAATCCGATTAATTTCCTCGTCATGGTTTGAGAGCCAATCTTCAAATTTCAAAGCTATTGACTTACCTTCTTTCTCTAAACTTATTTCAGCATCGTGAAAGTTTAAGATTGCTTTGTATTCATTCAAAAAGTCTACTCCCAGTATAATTTCCGTCGACAACAATGGAACAATAAGAAAGTTCATAGAGAAGCTGTGGCTCTGACAAAAGAATTCTAAGTTGGTTTGTTGGTGTACATCTACACTTTTTCCAATGACTGCACTTTGTAATTTAATCTTGCGTAACGGAAGTGTGGGGCAATCGTTCGATTTATTGCATTTGCTAAAAGCTGTTTCACTAATTACTGAAATGGGACTGCCTGAGTCAAGTACTGCCGTAAATTTTACGTCATTTACAGTAATGTGAATCACAGGATATGCAATGTTGTTGTGTTTTACGTCGTGTTCCTGGAGTAATATGTCCCTAATTTCTTCCATTTTAACGTAATTACTAGCTACGGCAGCTGCGTCGTCAGTTTGATAACTACGTTTTGAGGCTGCCAGCGGTATGAGTCATTGCCTACTGTGTCTTTGTTGGCGCGCGTCGTTATTGGGATTTGGAGACCTAACTTCTACAAATTCACCTTGTCGAGAGGGCCCTGCTCTGTTTGATTCCCGCCAGTTCTGCTGCAATTCAGGTCTGTCGTTACGATCATATCGTCTGTCGTCATGTCGGTAGATTCCATAGTTTCTTTCTTGTCGGTCACGTGGTGGAGAATTTCTCTCTGAATCGTAACTGCGCGCTGGACCGTTGCGTCTAAAGTTATTCTGTCTCCCTTGATAGTAATTATTTTGGTTCCCATATTGTCTGTTTCTCTGATTGTCTCTGTGATAGTCATTACCGCGGAGAGGTGACCTTTCCCTGTAATTATTACTACTCTGCCAACGGTTGTCATACGGGTGGTGTCTGTTTTGGTCACGATTTGTATTGTGAGAATAGCCTTGTCGTGTCCAGTTATTATTTCTTTCATCGCGGAATTGCGACGGATGTGACCTGTAATTGTTGTGTTCCTGTTTTCGCGTTCCGCGATTGTCAGTGTCAATTTCTAATTCTTGTAAGAGTCCCTGAAAAGCTTCAATGTCGTCTTTGCAACGGCCTGCCAAAATAATATGCCGTAAATGTTCAGGCAATTTGATTAAGCAAATGCGGATGAGTTCTGACAGGCTGTATGGGTTTGACAGGTACTGATTCTTGTGCAACATGTCTTCAAAATATTTCACAAGACTGGAAAATTCAGATTGTTCGAAATGTTTCATCATCATGATGCCATGTTTTACTCGGTCTTGTGTGGCTTGCGGCCAATATGCTGAGAGGAAGGCATGGTAAAATTCTCCTTCACTGTGGCAATCGTGAATGACCGATCGCATTCTTACAGCTGGTTCATTCTCTAAGCAGCCATACATAAATTCTAATCTGTGCTCTAGTGACCAGTTGGGAGGAAAACAATGAGAGAATTGATGGAGCCACGCTTGTGGATGAATGTCGTTGCCAGAATTCTTAAATGTTTTGAATTTACGTGCAGTAATGAACAGCTTATAGTCAAAATCATCGTCTCGGCGGGTAGCATATCGGTCATTGTTACGTCGTGTCGGCGGTTCCATCTCAGAATTCGGTGTACCTTGCCAATTTCTTTCATAATTTCCGAAGTGCCCTGTGATATTATTTTGTGGCTGTTCCGTATTTCTATGTCGCTCTTTCCGTGTTGGAGCGCGAGTGTCCTCTGAAATACGTAATTGTTGTATTACCTGTGTCAGCTGATCCTGTACTTCCCGGATTTCTCTTTGGTGTTGCGTACTAATTTGATTCAGACTTTGTTTGAATTTCCTAATTTGTTCGCACTCTTCTGTGTCATTAAAGACTACCGGTTTTGTGTCATTCAAATTATCATCTACCTTCGTAGATAAATTAGTGAACTGATCCGAAAGTTCGGCTACTTTCTCCGATAGTGAACACATTTCCTCAGTGTGATTTTCTGAACCAAATTTCAGAATGTCCATTTGTGTTGAAATCGAATCTACTGTGTCCTTTAAGTTTTCCTGAGTTCTTGCAAGTTGCATAACCGAATCGGTGGATGCAACTGAGTCCATTTTAGCTTGCAAGGTGTCGTGATTTTAACGAACAACAGTTTGCAATTCTTTTATGGCTGCTTCGTGATTCTGTAATGAGTTTTCATGCCGCGAAAAAATAGGTTGAAAATGCTCACAAATTTGTGTTTTTACGTCATTACAGATTTTTTGACATTTCGATTCAATGTTATGTAACTCAGTAGTTAAATCTTCACGTGTTTGTTCAAGTGTGGTGTCTAACTTCCGAAGATTATGTTCCATTGTGTCCAACTGTTGCTGTGTTTGTCTTTGATTTTGTTCCATTGTGTCTAACTTTTGAAGATTTTGTTCCATTGTGTCTAACTTTTGAAGATTATGTTCCATTGTGTCTAACTTTTGAAGATTTTGTTCCATTGTGTCTAACTGTTGCTGTGTTTGTCTCTTGTTTTGTTTCATTTGTTGCATTAATTGCAATAATAATGTATTAGTGTCTGGAATTTGATCATCTATGCATTTCATCAGTGCATTTGCACCGGCAACATTCACAGTTTGACAAGCAGAAAATGTGTCTCGGCTTATTTGAGAAAACGGTGAGGACGCAAACCTGAATGTACAGTATTTGCAAGATTGTGTCCTGTCATATCGGATTCCTGACGCGAGCTGTTGCCGACCAATCGATCGATAATGCTTCCCTGTTCACTAACTGTTTCACTTCCTACACCATTATTTGCAGCCCGCTCCATTTTCCTATGCACTATTACCAAATTACTACTTTGAACATTTGTGAATTCATTACATGGTGGCGCTAACACATTGCTTCCGTCTTCACTGTCATTTCCCAGTTTACTTTGTAGCCTAGTATTACGTTTTTCACACGCCATTATTGTCACAATATTTCACACGATAAAACAGAAAAGCACAATTTGAAGAGCAAAAATAACAGAACACATTAACATAGCACTGAAAATAATATCTAGTTAATTGCAAGCGCAGCTGCGAAATACTTGGTGCAACTCTACATGCATGCCACAACTGTTGTACTGTACAACAATGAAAGACTACAACTACAAAGGAAATTCACTCTAAGATTAGGCGCTAGCAATAAACAAAAGCTACACTAATTACACAAACTACAAGGAAAAAATCAGAAGATTCCAGTGAGGTATCCTCGGCTAAGGGTCGACATATGAAACGTCCCCTTAGAAAAATTATACAAGACTGTGCTTAAATTGACACACAATAGTTTTTAGCGCAACGCAATCTGACTTTCAATAATCCCTACAAAAGAATGGCCCTGACTAACGTTAACCTATATGTTTCACAAATCACTTACCTCACAAAAATCTTCGTTACTCGAACTACTGCAATACAGCGAGCGCCACTACTGCCAGCTAACTAAAATAATCAAACTGCGGAAGGCACTAACTACTGATAGGTACAGTTAGCAAATGAAAGATTTTGATAGAGAACAAACAATGTATTTACTTTAATAGTCATAATATATATATCAGTTCATGACACCAATTCTTACAAATTTCAAAACTCCGCCATCTCTCTCCCCACGTCCACCACTGCTGGCGGCTCACCTCCAACTGCGCAACGCTACGCGCTGTTAGCATTCAGCTGCCGCTGCCCAACACTACAATGGCAGACAACAATGCAAACTAAACACAGACTGCACACGGCACAGCCAGTGATTTTTTCATACCGAGCGCTATGTGGCGTTACCAATAAGAAGACCTAAACAGCCTACTTACAAGCTCATGTCCAAGGCACCAAAGATGGGTAAAAAATTAATAATCGATAACTAAAACTTGAATTGTACTACTTCTTACTGGCTATTACATCAACTTAGAAGCTTCATCTGTGGTATACTATGGTGCTTTTAGTGTCTCCGCATACCGCAGCACGCGACATACCTTTGCAGACGATAAATGTAACCGTTTCAGAGAGAAAAGCGGCCAATGTGACGATTTGGCCTTAAGTCGATTCGCTAACAAATGACGAAAACGGACGGATTTCTCAGGTTTTTTACAACATATGAACACTTTTTACATTCTTCTGTGCATCGCGGCTGCTAGTGGTCCTTCCATGCAAAATCTTAAGGTCCTAGCACATCTACAAGACACCAAAGAAGGGTAAAAAGTGAATAATCGATAACTAGTACTTGAATTGTACTGCTTCTTACTGGCTATTACATCAACTGAGAAGCTTCTTCTGTGTTCTGCAATGGTGCTTTAAGTGTCCCCGCATACCGCATCACGCTACATAGCTTTGCAGACGATAAATGTAACCGTTTCAGACAGAAGAGCGGCCAATGTGACGATCTGGCTTTAAGTCGTAACGATAACAAATGACGAAAACGGACGGATTTCTCTGGTTCTTACTACATATAAACTCTTTTCACATTCTCCCGTGCAACGCGGCTGCTTGTCCTCGTTTCATCCAAAATCGTAAGGTCCTAGCTCATGCCCAAGGCAACAAAGAAGGGTAAAAGGTGAATAATCGATAAGTAAAACTTGAATTGTACTGCTTCTTACTGTTTAATACACCAACTTAGAAGATTCTTCTGTGTTCTACTATGTTGCTTTTAGTGTCTCCGCATACCGCAGCACGCGACATAGCTTTGCAGACGATAAATGTAACCGTTTCAGAGAGAAGAGCGGCCAATGTGACGATCTGGCTATAAGTCGATTCGATAGCAAATGACAAAAACGGATGGATTTCTCAAGTTTTTACCACATATGAACACTTTTCACATTCTCCCATGCAACACTGCTGCTAGTCCTCCTTTCATGCAAAATCTTAAGGTCCTAGCTCTTCTCCTAGGCACAAAGGCCGGCTAAAACGTCAATAATCGATAATTAAAACTTGAATTGTACTGCATCTTACTGGCTATTAAATCAACGTAGAATTTTTCATCTGTAATCTACTATGGTGCTTTTAGTGTCACCGCATACCGCAGCACGCTACATAGATTTGCAGACGACAAATGTAACCGTTTCACATAGAATAGTGGCCAATGTGACGATCTGGCTTTAAGTCGATTCGTTGACAAATGACGAAAACCGGCGGATTTCTCAGGTTTTCACTACTTATGAACACTTTTCACATTCTCCCAAGCGACGCGTCTGCTAGTTCTCCTTTCATGCAAAATCTTAAGGTCCTAGCTCATGTCCAAGGCACCAAAGCCGGATAAGAAGTCAATAATCGATAACTAAAACTTGAGTAGTACTGCTTCTTACTGGCTATTACATCAACTTAGAAGTTTTTTCTGTGTTCTACTATTGTGCTTTTAGTGTCTTCGCATACCGCAGAACGCGACATAGCTTTGCAGACGATAAATGTAACCGTCCCAGAGAAAAGAGCGGATAATGTGACGATCTGGCTTTGAGTCGATTCGATAACGAATGACGAAAACGGACATATTTCTCCTGTTTTATCTACATATGAACACAGTTCACATTCTGCCGTGCAACGCGGCTGCTAATCCGCCATTCATGCAAAATCTTAAGGTCCTAGCTCATGTCCAAGGCACCAAAGCCAGTTAAAAAGTCAATAATCGACAACTAAAATTTGAGTTCAACTGCCTCTTACTGGCTATTACATCAACTTAGAAGCTTCTTCTGTGTTCAACTATGGTCTTTTTAGTGTCTCCGCATGCCGCCGCACGCGACATACCTTTGCAGACGATAAATGTAACCGTTTCAGAGAGAATAGTGGCCAATGTGTCGATCTGGCTTTAAGTCGATTCGATAACAAATGACGAAAACGGACGGATTTCTCAGGTTTTTACCACATATGAACACAGTTCACATTCTCCCGTGCAACGCGGCTGCTAGTCCGCCATTCATGCTAAATCTTAAGGTCCTAGCTCATGTCCAAGGAACCAAATAAGGCTAAAAAGTCAATAATCGATAACTAAAACTTGAATTGTACTGCTTCTTGCTGGCTTTTACATCAACTTAGAAGCTTCTTCTGTGTTCTACTATGGTGCTTCTAGTGTCACCGCATACCGCACCACGCGACATAGCTTTGCAGACGATAAATGTATCCGTTTCAGAGAAAATAGCGGCCTTTGTGACGATCGGGCTTTAAGTCGATTCGATAACAAATGAAGAAAACGGACGGATTTCTCAGGTTTTTACTACATATGAACACTTTTCACATTCTCCCGTGCGACGCGGCTGCTAGTACGCCTTTCACGCAAAATCTTAAGGTCCTAGCTCATGTCCAAGGCACCAAGGAAGGCTAAAAAGTCAATAATCGATAACTAAAACTTGAATTGTACTGCTCCTTACTGGCTATTACATCAACTACTATGGTGCTTTTAGTGTCTCCGCATACCGCAGCACGCGACATAGCTTTTCAGAAGATAAATGTAACCGTTCCAGAGAGAAGAGCGTCCAATGTGACGATCTGGCTTTAAGTCTATTCGATAACGAATGGCAAAAATGGGCGGATATCTCATGTTTTTACTACATATGAACACTTTTCACATTCTCCAGTGCGACGCGGCTACTAGTACGCCTTTCACGCAAAATCTTAAGGTCCTAGCTTATGTCCAAGGCACCAAGGAAGGCTAAAAAGTTAATAATCGATAAGTAAATTTTGATGTACTGCTTCTTACTGGCTTTTACATCAACTTAGGAGTTTCTTCTGTGTTCTACTATGGTGCTTTTAGTGTCTCCGCATTTCGCAGCACGCGGCATAACTTTGCAGGCGATAAATGTAACTGTTTCAGAGAAAATAGCGGCCAATGTGACGATCTGGCTTTAAGTCGATTCGATAACAAATGACGAAAACGGACAGATGTCTCCGGTTTTTACTACATATGAACACTTTTCACTTTCTCGCGTGCAACGCGGCTGCTAGTCCTCCTTTCATGCAAACTCTTAAGGTCCTACCTCATGTCCAAGGCACCAAAGAATGGTAAAAAGTCAATAATCCATAGCTAAAACTTGAATTGTACTGGTTCTTACTAGCTATTACATCAACTTAGAAGTTTCTTCTGTGTTCTACTATGGTGCTTTTAGTGTCACCGCATACCGCAGCACGCGACATAGCTTTGCAGACGATAAATGTAACCGTTTCAGAGAGAAGAGCGGGCAATGTGAATATCTGGCTTTAAGTCGATTCGGTAACAAAGGAGGAAAATATACGGATTTTTGAGGTTTTTACTACATATGAACACTTTTTACATTCTCTCGTGCAACGCGGCTGCTAGTCCTCTTCTCATGCAAAATCTTAAGGTCTTACCTCATGCCCAAGGCACCAAAGAAGGGTAAAAAGTCAATAATCGATAATTAAAACTTGAATTGTACTGCATCTTACTGGCTATTACATCAACTTAGAAGCTTTTTCTGTGTTCTACTATTGTGCTTTTAGTGTCTTCGCAAACCGCAGAACGCGACATAGCTTTGCAGACGATAAATGTAACCGTTCCAGAGAGAAGAGCGGCCAATGTGACGATCTGGCTTTGAGTCGATTCGATAACGAATGACGACAACGGACATATTTCTCCTGTTTTTACTACAGATGAACACAGTTCACATTCTCCCGTGCAACGCGGCTGCTAATCCGCCATTCATGCAAAATCTTAAGGACGTAGCTCATTTCCAAGGAACCAAGGATAGCTAAAAAGTCAATAATCGATAACTATAACTTGAATTGTACTGCTTCTTACTGGCTTTTACATCAACGTAGAAGTTTCCTCTGTGTTATACTATGGTGCTTTTTGTGTTTCCGCATGCCGCAGCACGCAAAATAGCTTTGCAGACGATAAAAGTAAACGTTTGAGAGAGAATAGCGGCCAATGTGACGATCTGTCTTTAAGTCGATTCGATGACAAAAGACGAAAACGGACGGATTTCTCAGGTCTTTACTACATATGAACACTTTTCACATTCTCCCAAGCAAAGCGTCTGCTAGTCCTCCTTTCATGCAAAACCTTAAGGTCCTAGCTCATGTCCAAGGCACCAAAGCCAGCAAAAAAGTCAATAATCGATAACTAAAACTTGAGTTCAGCTGCTTCTTACTGGCTATTACATCAACTTAGAAGCATCTTCTGTGTTCAGCTATGGTGTTTTTAGTATCTCCGCATTCCGCCGCACGCGACATACCTTTGCAGACGATAAATGTAACCGTTTCAGAGAGAATAGCGGCCAATGTGACGACCTCTTTAAGTCGATTCGATAACAAATGACGAGAAAGGACGGGTTTCTCAGGTTTTTACTACATATGAACACTTTTCACATTCTCCCGTGCAACGCAGCTGCTAGTCCTCCTTTCGTGCAAAATCTTAAGGTCCTAGCTCATGTCCAAAGCGCCAAAGAATGGTAAAAAATCAATAATCGATAGCTAAAATGTGAATTGTACTGCTTCTTACAGGCTATTACATCAACTTAGAAGCTTCTTCTGTGTTCTACCATGGTGCTTTTAGTGTCTCCGCATACCGCAGCACGCGACATAGCTTTTCAGACGATAAATTTAACCGTTTCAGAGAGAATAGCGGCCAAAGTGACGATCTGGCTTTAAGTCGATTCTATAACAAGTGACGAAAACGCACGGATTTCTCAGGTTTTTAGTATATATGAACACTTTTCACATCCTCCCGTGCACCGCGGCTGCTAGTCCGCTTTTCATGCAAAATCTTAAGGTCCTAGCTCATGTCCAAGGCACCAAAGAAGGGTAAAAAGTTAATAATCGATAGCTAAAACTTGAATAGTACTGCTTCTTACTGGCTATTACATCAACTTAGAAGCTTCTTCTGTGCTCTACTATGGTGCTTTTAGTGTCTTCGCATACCGCAGAACGCGACATAGCTTTGCAGACGATAAATGTAACCGTTCCAGAGAGAAGAGCGGCCAATGTGACGATCTGGCTTTAAGTCGATTCGATAACAAATGACGAAAATGGACGGATTTCTCAGGTTTTTACTACATATGAACACAGTTCACATTCTCCCGTGCAATTCGGCTCCTAGTCCGCCATTCATGCTAAATCTTAAGGTCCTAGCTCATATCCAAGGAACCAAATAAGGCTAAAAAGTCAATAATCAATAACTGAAACTTGAATTGTACTGCTTCTTGCTGGCTTTTACATCAACTTAGAAGCTTCTTCTGTGTTCTACTATGGTGCTTTCAGAGTCTCGGCATTCCGCAGTACGCGCCATACCTTTGCAGACGATAAATGTAACCGTTCCAGAGACAAGTGCGGCCAATGTGACGATCTGGCTTTGAGTCGATTCGATAACGAATGACGAAAACGGACGGATTTATCCTGTTTTTACTACATATGAACACAGTTCACATTCTCCCGTGCAACACGGCTGCTAGACCGCCATTCATGTAAAATCTTGAGGTCCTAGCTCATGTCCAAGGAACCAAGGAAGGCTACAAAGTCAATAATCGATAACTAAAACTTGAATTGTACTGCTTCTTACTGGCTTTTACATCAACTTAGAAGTTTCTTCTGTGTTCTACTATGGTGCTTTTAGTGTCTTCGCATACCGCAGAACGCGACATAGCTTTGCAGACGAAAAATGTAACCGTTTCAGCGAGAACAGAGGCCAATATGACGATCTGGCTTTAAGTCGATTCGATTAAAAATGACGAAAACGGACGGGTGTCTCAGGTTTTTACTACATATGAACACTTTTGACATACTCCCGTGCAACGCGGCTGCTAGTCCTCCTTGCATGCAAAATCCTAAGGTCCTAGTTCATGTCCAAGGCACCAAAGAAAGGTAAAAAATGAATAATCGATAACTAAAACTTGATTTGTTCTGCTCCATACTGGCTACTACATCAACTTAGAATCTTCTGCTATGTTCTACTATGGTGCTCTTAGTGTCTCCGCATATCGCAGTACGCTACATAGCTTTGCAGACGATAAATGTAACGGTTTCAGAGAGAAGAGCCTCCAATGTGACGATCTGGCTTTGAGTCGATTCGATAACGAATGACGAAAACGGACGGATTTATCCTGTTTTTACTACAAATGAACACAGTTCACATTCTCCCGTGCAACGCAGCTGCTAGACCGCCATTCATGTAAAATCTTAAGGTCCTAGCTCATGTCCAAGGAACCAAGGAAGGCAAAAAAGTCAATAATCGATAACTAAAACTTGAATTGTACTGGTTCTTACTGGCTTTTACATCAACTTAGAAGTTTCTTCTGTGTTATACTATGGTGCTTGTTGTGTCTCCGCATACCGCAGCACGCGACATAGCTTTGCATACGATAAATGTAACCGTTTCAGAGAGAATAGCGGCCAATGTGACAATCTGGCTTTAAGTCGATTTGATAACAAATGACGAAAACGGACGGATTTCTCAGGTTTTTACTGTATATAAACACAGTTCACATTCTCCCGAGCACCGCGGCTGCTAGTCCTCTTTTCATGCAAAATCTTAAGGTCCTAGCTCATGTCCAAGGCACCAAGGAAGGGTAAGAAGTCAATAATCGATAGGTAAAACTTGAATTGTACTGCTTCTTACTGGCTATTACATCAACTTAGAAGCTTGTTCTGTGTTCTACTATGGTGCTTTAAGTGTCTTCGCATACCGCAGCACGTGACATAATTTTGCAGACGATAAATGTAACCGTTTAAGCGAGAAGAGCGGCCAATGTGACGATCTGGCTTTGAGTCGATTCGATAACGAAAGACGAAAAAGGACGGATTTCTTCTGTTTTTACTACATATGAACACAGTTCACATTCTCCCGTGCAACGCGGCTGCTAGTCCGCCATTCATGCAAAATCTTAAGGTCCTAGCTCATGTCCAAGGAACCAAGGAAGGCTACAAAGTCAATAATCGATAACTAAAACTTGAATTGTACTGCTTCTTACTGGCTTTTACATCAACTTAGAAGTTTCTTCTGTGTTACACTATGGTGCTTTTTGTGTCTCCGCATACCGCAGCACGCGACATAGTTTTGCAGACGATAAATGTAACCGTTTCAGAGAGAATAGCGGTCAATGTGACGATCTGGCTTTAAGTCGATTCGATAACGAATGACGAAAACGGACGGATATCTCAGGTTTTTACTACATATGAACACTCTTCACATTCTCCCGTGCAACGCGGCTGCTAGTACTCTTTTCACGCAAAATCTTAAGGTCCTAGCTCATGTCCAAGGCAACAAGGAAGGCTAAAAAGTCAATAATCGATAACTAAAACTTGAATTGTACTGCTTCTTACAGGCTATTACATCAACTACTATGGTGCTTTTAGTGTCTCCGCATACCGCAGCACGCGACATAGCTTTTCAGACGATAAATGTAACCGTTCCAGAGAGAAGAGCGTCCAAAGTGACGATCTGGCTTTAAGTCTATTCGATAACGAATGACGAAAGTTGGCGGATTTCTTAGGTTTTTACTAGAAATGAACACTTTTCACATTTTCCCGTGCAACGCGGCTGCTAGTCCTCCTTTCATGCAAAATCTTTAGGTCCTAGCTCATGTCCAAGGCAGCTAAGAAGGGTAAAAAGTCAATAGTCGATAGCTAAAACTTGAATGGTACTGCTTTTTAAAGGCTATTACATCAACTTAGAAGCTTCTTCTGTGTTCTACTATGGTGCTTTTAGTGTCTCCGCATACCGCAGCACGCGACATAGATTTGCAGACGACGAATGTAACCGTTTCAGAGAGAATAGCGGCCAATGAGGCGATCTGGCTTTTACTCGATTCGAGAACAAATGACGAGAACGGACGGGTTTCTGAGGTTTTTTCTACATATGAACACTTTTTACATTCTCCCGTGCAACGCACCTGCTAATCCTCCTTTCATGTGAAATCTGAAGGTCCTAGCTCATGTCCAAGTCACCAAATAAAGATAAAAAGTCAATAATCGATAACTAAAACTTGAATTGTACTGCTTCTTACTGGCTATTATATCAACTTAGAGCTTCTTCTGTGTTCTCCTATGGTGCTTTTAGTGTCTATGCATACCGCAGCACGTGACATAGCTTTGCAGACGATTAATGTAACCGTTTCAGAGAGAATAGCGGCCAATGTGACGATCCCTTTATGTCGATTCGATAACAAATGACGGAAACGGACGGGTTTCACAGGTTTTTCTACATATGAACAATTTTCACATTCTTCCGTGCAACGCATCTGCTAGTCCTCCTTTCATGCAAAATCTTAAGGTCCTAGCTCATGTCCAAGGCACCAAAGCCGGCTAAAAAGTCAATAATCGATAACTAAAACTTGAATTCTACTGCATATTACTTGCTTTTACATAAACTTGGAAGCTTCTGCTGTGTTCTACTATGGTGCATATAGCGTCTACGCATACCGTAGCACGCGACATAACTTTGCAGACGATAAATGTAACTGTTTGAGAGAGAATAGCGGTCAATGTGACGATCTGGCTTTAAGTCTATTCGATAATAAATGAGGAAAACGGACGGATTTCTTAGGTTTTTACTACATATGAACACTTTTCACATTCTCCCGTGCAACGCGTCTGCTAGTCCTTCTTTCATTCAAAATCTTAAGGTCCTATCTCATGTCCAAGGCACCAAAGCCGGATAATAAGTCAATAATCGATAGCTAAAACTTGAATTTTACTGCTTCTTACTGGCTATTACATCAACTTAGAAGTTTCTTCTTTGATCTACTATGACGCTTTTAGTGTCTCCGCATACCGCAGAACGCGACATAGCTTTGCAGACTATAAATGTAACCGTTTCAGAGAGAAGAACGGTCAATGTGAAGATCTGGCTTTACGTCGATTCGATAACAAAGGAGGATAACGGACGGATTTTTCAGGTTTTTGCTACATATGACCAGTTTTGACATTCTCTCGTGCAACGCGGCTGCTAGTCCTCCTCTCATGCAAAATCTTAAGGTCTTATCTCACGTCCAAGGCACCAAAGAAGGGTAAAAAGTCCATTATCGATAGCAAAACTTGAATTGTGCTGCTTCTTACTGGCTATTACATAAACTTAGAAGCTTCTTCTGTGTTCTACTATGGTGCTTTTAGTGTCACCGCATACCTCAGCACGCGACATAGCTTGGCAGACGACAAATGTAACCGTTTCAGAGAGAAGAGCGGTCAATGTGAATATCTGGCTTTAAGTCGATTCGATAACAAAGGAAGAAAATGGACGGATTTTTCAGGTTTTTACTACATATGAACACTTTTCACATTCTCCCGTGCGACGCGGCTGCTAGTACGCCTCTCACGCAAAATCTTAAGGTCCTAGCTCATGTCCAAGGCACCAAGGTAGGCTAAAAAGTCAATAATCGATAGCAAAAACTTGAATTGTACTGCTTCTTACTGGCAATTACATCACCTTAGAAGCTTCTTCAGTGTTCTACAATGACGATTTTAGTGTCTCCGCATTCCGCAGCACGCGACATAACTTTGCAGACGATAAATGTAACTGTTTCAGAGAGAATAGTGGCCAATGTGACGATCTGGCTTTAAGTTGATCCGATAACAAATGACGAAAACGGACAGATTTCTCCGGTTTTTACTACATACGAACACTTTTCACATTCTCGCGTGCAACGCGGCTGCTAGTCTTCCTTACATGCAAATTCTTAAGGTCCTACCTCATGTCCAAGGCACCAAAGAAGCGTAAAAAGTGAATAATCCATAGCTAAAACTTGAATTGTACTGCTTCTTACTGGCTATTACATCAACGTAGAAGCTTCTTCTGTGTTCTAATATGGTGCTTTTAGTGTCTCCGAATTACGCCGCACGTGACATACCTTTGCAGACGATAAATGTAACCGTTTCAGAGAGAGGAGCGGCGATTGTGACGATCTGGGTTTAAGTCGATTCGATAACAAATGACGAAAACGGACGGAATTCTCAGGTTTTTACTACATATGAATACATTTCACATTCTCCCGTGCAACGCGGCTGCCAGGAATCCTTTCATACAAAATCTTAAGATCCTAGATCATGTCCAAGGCACCAAAGAAGGGTAAAATCTCAATTATCGATTACTAAAACATGAATTGTACTGCTTCTTACTGGCTATAACATCAATTTAGAAGTTTCTTCTTAGTTCTACTATGACGCTTTTAGTGTCACCGCATACCGCAGAATGCGACATAGCGTTGCAGACGATAAATGTAACCGTTTCATAGGGAACAGCGGCCAATGTGTTGATCTGGCTTTAAGTCGATTCGATAACAAACGACTTAAACGGACGGGTTTCTCATGTTTTTACTACATATTAACACTTTTCACATTCTTCCGTGCAACGCGGCTGCTTGTAATTTTTTCATGCAAAATCTTAAGATCCTAGCTCTAGTCCAAGGCTCCAAAGAAGGGTAAAAAGTCAATAATCGATTACTAAAACTTGAATTGTACTGCTTCTTACTGGCTATTACATCAAATTAGAAGCTTCTTCTGTGTTCTACCATGGAGCTTTTAGTGTCTCCGCATACCGCAGCACGCGACATAGCTTTTCAGACAATAAATTTAACCGTGTCAGAGAGAATAGCATCCAATGTGGCGATCTGGCTTTTAGTCGATTCGAGAACAAATGATGAGAACGGACGGGTTTCTCAGGTTTTTTCTACATATGAACACTTTTCACATTCTCCCGTGCAACGCACCTGCTAGTCCTCCTTTCATGTGAAATCTTAAGGTCCTAGCTCATATCCAAGGCACCAAAGAAGGGTAAAAAGTCATAATCGATAGCTAAAACTTGAATTGTACTGCTTCTTACTGGCTATTACATCAACTTAGAAGCTTCTTCTGTGTTCTCCTATGGTGCTTTTAGAGTTTTCGCATACCGCAGCACGCGATATAGCTTTTCAGACAATAAATGTAACCATTTCAAAGAGAATTGCAGCCAATGTGGCGATGTGGCTTTAAGTCGATTCGATAACAAATGACGGAAACGGACGGGTTTCTCAGGTTTTTGCTACATATGAACACTTATCACATTCTCCCGTGCAACACGGCTGCTAGTCCACCTTTCATGCAAAATATTAAGGTCCTAGTTCGTGTCCAAAGCACCAAAGAATGGTAAAAAAATCAATAATCGATAACTAAAATATGAATTGTAATGTTTCTTACAGGCTATTACATCAACTTAGAAGCTTCATCTGTGTTCTACCATGCAGCTTTTAGTGTCTCCGCATACCGCAGCACGCGACATAGCTTTTCAGACGATAAATTTAACATTTTCAGAGAGAATAGCGTCCAATGTGACGTTCTGACTTTTACTCGATTCGACAACAAATGACGAGAACGGACGGATTTCTCAGGTTTTTCTACATATGAACACCTTTCACATTCTTCCGTGCAACGCGGCTGCTAGTCCTCCTTTCATGCAATATCTTAAGGTCTTAGCTCATTTCCAAGGCAACAAAGCCTGCTAAAAAGTCAATAATCCATTACTAAAACTTGAGTAGTACTGCCTCTTACTGGCTATTACATAAACTTGGAAGCTTCTTCTGTGTTCTCCTACGGTGCTTTTAGTGTCTTCGCATACCGCAGCACGCGACATAGCTTTTCAGACAATAAATGTAACCGTTTCAAAGAGAATTGCGGCCAATGTGGCGATCTGGCTTTAAGTCGATTCGATAACAAATGACGAGAACGCACGGATTTCTCAGGTTTTTAGTACATATCAACACTTTTCACATTTTCCCGTGCAACGCAGCTGCTAGTCCTCCGTTCATGCAAAATGTTAAGGTCCTAGCTCATGTACAAAAGCACCAAAGAAGGGTAAAAAGTCAATAACCGATAACTAAAACTCGAATTGTACTGCTTCTTACTGGCTATTAGATCAACTTAGAAGCTTCTTCTGTGTTCTACTGTGGTGCTTCTAGAGTCTCCGCATACCGTAGCACGTGACATTGCATTGCAGACGATAAATGTAACCGTTTCAGAAAGAAGAGCGGACAATGTGACGATCTGGTTTTAAGTCGATTCGATATCAAATGACGAATACGGACGGATTTCTCTGGTTTTTACTACATATGAACACTTTTCACAATCTGCAGTGCAACGCGGCTAATAGTCCTCCTTTCATGCAAAATCTTAAGTTCCTAGCTCATGTCCAAATTCACCAAAGAAAGGTGTCGATGAAAACACAGAAATTGCATCGCGATTGAATACAACAGGCACCATGCGGACTTTTCCCCATGGGAGTAATGTCTCAAACTCTCCACGCTTTGATCGCTCCCTAGCAGACCAATAGTAGTTTCCGAAGCACATCTGGAGGCAGTTTGTAATCTGTGGACCTTCAGAGTGTTGATGAAACACAGAAGTTGCACCGAAATGGAATACAACATTCACCATGCGAACTTTTCTCCTTGGGAGTAATGTCTCAAACTGTCTGCGCTTTGATCGATTCCTTGGAGACCAGTAGTGGTTTCTGAAGCACATCTGGAGGCAGTTTGTAATTGTGGACCTTCAGAGTGTTGATGGATCACAGAAATTGTATCGAGATTGAATACAACAGGCACCATGCGAAATTTTCTCCATAGGACTAATGTCTCAAACTGTCTACGCTTTGATCGTTCCCTGGAAGACCAGTAGCAGATTCCGGAGTACATCTGCAGGAACTCTGTAATCTGTGGACCTTCCTTTCAGAATGTTGTTGAAATATTAAAATTGTATCCTGATTGAATACAACAGGCACCATGAGGACTTTTCTCCATGCGAGTAATGTCTCTAACTGTCTACGCTTTGATCGTTCCCTGGAAGACCAGCAGTAGTTTCCGAAACACATTTGGAGGCATTCTGTACTCAGTGGAGCTTCAGAGTGATGATGAAGCACAGAAATTGCATCGTGATGGAATAAGATATTCACCTTGCGGACTTTTCTGGAAGGGAGTAATGTCTCAAACTGTCTACGCTTTGATCGTTCCCTGGAAGACCAGTAGTTGTTTACAAAGCACAACTGGAGGCATTCAGTATTCTTTGGACCTTAAGAGTGTTGATGAAACACAGATATTGCATCGGGATTGAATACAACATGCCTCATGCGGACTTTTCTCCATGGGAGTAATGTCTCAAACTGTCTACGATTTGATTGATTTCTGGGAGACCAGTAGTGGTTTCCGAAGCCCATCTGGAGGCATTCTGTAATCTTTTGACCTTCAGAGTGTTGATGAAACACAAAAATTGCATCGGGATTGAATACAACAGGCACCATGCGGACTTTTCTCAATGGGAGTAATGTCTCAAACTGTGTACGCTTTGATCGTTCCCTGGAAGAACAATAGTAGTTTCCCAAGCATATCTGGAGGCTGTTTGTAATCTGTGGAACTTCAGAGTGTTGATGAAACATAGAAATTGCATCGGGATTGAATACAAGAGGCACCATGCGGCTTATCTTCATGGGAGTAATGTCTCAAACTTTCTACGCTTTGATCGATTCCTGGGAGACCAGTAGTGTTTTCCGAAGCCCATCTGGAGGCATTCGTAATCTTTGGACCTTCAGAGTGTTGATGATACACAAAAATTGCATCGGGTTTGAATACAATAGTCACCATGCGGACGTTTCACCATGTGAGTAATATCTCAAACTGTCTACGATTTGATCGATTCCTGGGAGACCAGTAGTGGTTTCCGAAGCCCATCTGGAGGCATTCTGTAATCTTTGGACCTTCAGAGTGTTGATGAAACACAAAGATTGCGTCGGGATTGAATACAACAGGCACCATGCGGACTTTTCTCCATGAAGTCACGTCTCAAACTGCCTACGCAATGACCGTTCCCTGGAAGACCAGTAGTAGTTTCCGAAGCAAATCTGGAGGCATTCTATAATCTGTGGACCTTAAGAGTGAAGGTGAAACACAGAAATTGCATCGTGATTGAATACAGCATTCACCATGCGAACTTTTTTCTATGGGAGTAAGGTCTCAAACTGTCTACGCTTTTATAGTTCCCTGGAAGACCAGTAGTAGTTTCCGAAGCATATCTGGAAGCTTTGTGTAATCTGTGGACCTTCAGTGTGTTGATGGAACACAGAAATTGCATCGGGATTGAATACAACAGGCACCATGCGGACGTTTCTCCATTGGAGTAATTTCTTTAACTGTCTACAGTTAGTTTGTTCCCTGGAAGACCAGTAGTAGTTTCCGAAGCCCATCTCAAGGCATTCTATAATCTGTGGACCTTCAGAGTGTTGATGGAACACAGAAATTGCATCGGGATTGAATACAACTGGCACCATGCGGAGTTTTCTCCATGGGAGTAATGTCTCAAACTGTCTACGATTTGATCGATTCCTGGGAGACCAGTAGTGGTTTCCGAAGCCCATCCGGAGGCATTCTGTAATCTGTGGACCTTCAGAGTGTTGATGAAACACAAAAACTGCATCGGGATTGAATACAACAGGCACCATGAGGACTTTTCTCCATGGCAGTAATGTCTCGAACTATGTACGCTTTGATCGTTACCTGGATGAACAATAGTAGTTTCCCAAGCATATCTTTAGGCTGTTTGTAATCTGTGGACCTTCAGAGTGTTGATGAAACATAGAAATTGCATTGGGATTGAATACAAGATGCACCATGCGGCTTATCTTCATGGGAGTAATGTATCAAACTTTCTACGCTTTGATCGATTCCTGGGAGACCAGTAGTGGTTTCCGAAGCCCATCTGGAGGCATTCTGTAATCTTTGGACCTCCAGAGTGTTGATGAAACACAAAGATTGCATCGGGATTGAATACAACAGGCACCATGCGGACGTTTCTCCATTGGAGTAATTTCTTTATCTGTCTACGGTTAGTTTGTTCCCTGGAAGACCAGTAGTAGTTTCCGAAGCCCATCTCAAGGCATTCTATAATCTGTGGACCTTCAGAGTGTTGGTGAAACACAGAAATTGCAAAGTAAAGGAATACAACATTCACCACGTGGACTTCTCTCCGTTGGAGTAATGTCTCGAAGTGTCTACGCCTTGATCGTTCCCTGGAAGACCAGTGGTAGTCTCCGAAGCACATCTGGAGGAATTCTGTAATCTGTGCAACATCAGAGTGTTCATGAAACACAGAAATTGCATCGGGATTGAATACAACAGGCTATATGCAGACGTTTCTCCATGGGAGTAATGTCTCAATCTGTCTACGTTTACATCGTTCCCTGGAAGACAAGTAGTAGTTTTCGAAGCACATCTGGAGGCATCCTGTAATCTGTGGACTTTCAGAGTGTTGATGAAACACAGAAATTGCATCGGGATTGAATACAACAGGCACCATGCGGACTTTTCTCCATGGGAGTAATGTCTCAAACTGTCTACGATTTGATCGATTCCTGGGAGACCAGTAGTGGTTTCCGAAGCCCATCTGGAGGCATTCTGTAATCTGTGGACCTTCAAAGTGTTGATGAAACACAAACATTGCACCGGGACTGAATACAACAAGCACCATGTGGACTTTTCGCCTCATTAGTAATGTCTCAAACTGTCTACGCTTTGATCGATTCCTGGGAGACCAGTAGTGGTTTCCGAAGACCATCTGGAGACATTCTGTAATGTGGGGACCTTCAGAGTGATGATGATACACTAAAATTACATCGGGGTGAATACAACAGGCACCATGCGGACTTTTCTCAATGGGAGTAACTTCTGAATCTGTCTACTCTTTGATCGTTCCCTGGAAGACCAGTAGCAATTTCTGAAGCACATCTGGAGGCATTCTGTAATCTGTGGACCCTCAGAGTGTTGATGATACACAGAAATTGCATCGAGATTGAATACAACAGGGACCGTGCGGACTTTTCACCATGGGAGTAATGTCTCAAACTGTCTACGCTTTGATCGATTCCTGAGAGACCTGTAGTATATTCCGAAGCACGTCTGGAGGCATTCAGTAATCTGTGGACCTTCAGAGTGTTGATAAAACTCAGAAATTGCATCGGGATTGAATACAACAGGCACCATGCGGACGTTACTCTATGGGAGTAACGTATCAAGTGTCTACGCTTAGATCGTTCATTGGAAGACCTGTAGCAATTTCCGAAGCACATCTGGAAGCATTCTGTAATCTTTGGACCTTCAGGGTGTAGGTGAAACACAGAAATTGCATCGGGATTGAATCCAACAGTAACCAAGCGGACTTTTCTCAATGGGAGTATTGTCTCAAACTGTCTACGCTTTGAACGTTCCCAGGAAGACCTGTAGCAATATCCGAAGCACATCTGGTAGCATTCTGTAATCTGTGGACCTTCAGAGTGTTGATGAAACACAGAAATTGCATCGGGATTGAATACAACAGACACCATGCCTACTTTTCTCCACGGGAGTAGTGTCTGAAATTGTTTACGCTTTGATCGTTCCCTGGAAGACCACTAGTAGTTTCCAAAGCACAACTGGGGGCATTAAGTAATCTTTGGACCTTCAGAGTGTTGGTGAAACACAGAAATTGCATCGGGATTGAATCCAACAGTAACCAAGCGGACTTTTCTCAATGGGAGTATTGTCTCAAACTGTCTACACTTTGATCGCTCCCAGGAAGACCAGCAGCAATTTCTGAATTACATCTGGAGGCACACTGTAATCTGTGGTCCTTCAGAGTGTTGATGAAACACAAAAATTGCAACGGGATTGAATACAACAGGCACAATGCGGACTATTCTCCATGGGAGTAATGTCCTAAACTGTCAACGCTTTGATCGTTCCATGGAAGACCTTAGTAGTTTCCGAAGCACATGTGTAGGCAAATCGTAATCTGTGGACCTTCAGAGTCTTGATGAAACATAGAAATTGCATCGGGATTTAATACAACATTCACCATGCGGACTTTTCTCCATAGGTGTAATGTCTCAAACTGTCTACGATATGATCGTTCCCTGGCAGACCAATAGTAGTTTCCGAAGCATATCTGGGGCAGTTTGTATTCTCTGGATTTTCAGAGTGTTGATGAAACACAAAAATTGCATCGAGATTGTATACAACAGGCACCATTCGGGCTTTTCTCCATGGGAGTAATGTCTCATACTGTCTTCGCTTTGATCGTTCCCTGGAAGACTAGTAGTAGTTTCCGAAGCACATCTGGAGGCATTCTGTAATCTGTGGACCTTCAGAGTGTTGATGAAACACAGAGATTTCATCGGGATTGAATACAACAGTGACCATGCGGATCTTTCTCCATGGGAGGCATGTCTCAAACTTCCTACGCTTTGATCGTTCCCTGGAAGACAAGTAGTAGTTTCCCAAGCAAATCCGGAGGCATTCTATAATCTGTGGGCCTTCAGAGTGTTGGTGAAACACAGAAATTGCATCGAGATGGTGTACAACCTTCACCATGCGGAATTTTCTCCATGGGAGTAATATCTCAAACTGTCTATGTTTTGATCTTTCCCAGGAAGACCATTAGTAGTTTCCGAAGTACATCTGGAGGCATTCTGTAATCAGTGGACCTTCAGAGTGTTGGTGAAACAAAGAAATTGCATCGTGATGGAATACAACATACAACATGCGGACTTTTCCCCATGGGAGAAATGTCCTAAATTGTCAACGCTTTGATCATTCCCTGGAATACCAATTGTAGTTTCCGAAGCACATCTGGAGGCAGTTTGTAATCTGTGGACCTTCGGAGTGTTGATGAAACACAGAAATTGCATCGCGATTGAATACAACAGCCACCATGCGGACTTTTCTCCATGGCAGTATTGTCTCAAAGTGTTTACGCTTTGATCGATTCCTGATAGACCAGTAGTAGTTTCCGAAGCCCATCTTTAGGCATTCTGTAATTTGTGGACTTTCAGAGTGTTGATGAAACAAAAAATTGCATCGGGATTGAGTTCAATATGCACCATGCGGAGTTTTCTCCATGGGAGTAATGTCTCAAACTGTCTACGCTTTGATCGTTACCTGGAAGACAAGTAGTAGTTTCCCGAAGCAAATCTGGAGGCATTCTATAATCTGTGGACCTTCAGAGTGTTGGTGAAACACAGAAATTTCATCGAGATGGTATACAACATTCAACATGCGGAATTTTCTCCATGGAACTAATGCTCAAACTGTCTATGCTTTGATCGTTCCCAGGAAGACCAGTAGTAGTTTCCGAAGTACATCTGGAGGCATTCTGTAATCAGTGGACCTTCAGAGTGTTGGTGAAACAAAGAAATTGCATCGTGATGGAATACAACATTCACCATGCGGACTTTTCTCCATGGGAGAAATGTCTCAATCTGTCTACGCTTTGATCGTTCCCTGGAAGAACAGTAGTAGTTTTCGAAGCACATCTGGATTCATTCTGTAATCTGTGGATCTTCAGAGTGTTCATGAAACTCAGAAAGTGCATCGCCATTGAATACAACAGGCACCATGCGGATGTTTCTCCATGGGAGTAATGTCTCAAACTGTCTAGGTTTACATCGTTCCCTGGAAGACCAGTAGTATTTTCCGAATCACACCTGGAGGCACTCTGCAATCTTTGGACCTACAGTGTGTTGATGAAACACAGAAATTGCATCGGGATTGAATACAACAGGTACCATGCGGACTTTTCTCCATGGGAGTAATGTCTCAAACAGTCTACGCTTTGATCGTACCCTGGAAGACCAGTAGTAGTTTCCAAAGCATATCTGGAGGCATTCAGTAATCTTTGGACATTCAGAGTGTTGATGAAACACAGAAATTGAATCGGCATTGAATACAACACGCACCATGCGTACTTTTCTCCATGGGAGTAATGTCTCAAATTGTCTCCGGTTTGATCGTTCCTGGGAGACCAGTCATAGATTCAGAAGCACATCTGGAGCCATTCTTTAATCTGCGGACATTCAGATTGTTGAAGAAACACAGAAATTGCATCGGGATTGAATACAACAGGCGTCATGGAAGTAATGTTTCAAACTGTCTACACTTTGATCGTTCCCTGGAAGAACCAGTAGTAGTTTCCAAAGCACATATGGAGGCATTCAGTAATCTTTGGACCTTCAGAGGTTTGATGAAACACAGAAATTGATAAGGGATTGAATACAACAGGCACCAGGCGAACGTTTCTCCATGGGAGGAATTTCTGAAACTGTCTACGCTTAGATATTTCACTGGAGGACCAGTACTAGTTTCCGAAGCACATGTGGAGGCATTATATAATCTGTGGACCTTCAGAGTGTTGGTGAAACAAACAATTGCATCGTGATGGAATACACCATTCACCATGCGGAATTGTCTCCATGGGAGTAATGTCTCAAACGTCTACGCTTTGACCGATTCCTGGGAGACCAGTAGTAGTTTCCGATGCAAATCTGGATGCATTCAGGAATCTTTGGGCATTCAGAGTGTTGACGAAACACAGAAATTGCATCGGCATTGAATACAACAGGCACCATGCAGACTTTCCTCCATGGGAGTAATGTCTCAAACTGTTTACGCTTTGATCTATTCCTGGGAGACCTGTCATAGATTCCGAAGCACATGTGGAGGCATTCTGTAATCTGTGGACCTTCAGAGTGTTCATGAATCACAGAAAGTGCATCGGGATTAAATACAACAGGTACCATGCGGACTTTTCTCCATGGGAGTAATATCTCAAACTGTCTACGGCTTGATCGTTCCCTGGAAGACCAGTAGTATTTTCCAAAGGACATCTGGACGCATTCAGTAATCGTTGGACATTCAGAGTGTTGATGAAACACAGAAATTGCATCGGCATTGTAAACAACAGGCACCATGCGGACTTTTCTCCATGGGAGTAATGTCTCAAACTGTCTACGCTTTGATCGTTCACTGAAAGACCAGCAATAGTTTCCGAAGCACATCTGGAGGCATTCTGAAATCTGTGGACCTTCACAGTGTTCATGAAACTAAGAAAGTGCATCGGGATTGAATACAACAGGCACCATGCGGATGTTCCTCTGTGGGAGTAAAGTCTCAAACTGTCTGGATTTACATAGTTCCCTGGAAGACTAGTAGTAGTTTCCGAAGCACATCTGGAGGCACTCTGCAATCTTTGGACCTTCAGAGTGTTGATGACACACAGAAATTGCATCGGGATTGAATACAACAGGTACCATGCGGACTTTTCTCCATGGGAGTAATATCTCAAACTGTCTACGGCTTGATCGTTCCCTGGAAGACCAGTAGTAGTTTCCAAAGGACATCTGGACGCATTCAGTAATCGTTGGACATTCAGAGTGTTGATGAAACACAGAAATTGCATCGGCATTGAAAACAACAGGCACCATGCGGACTTTTCTCCATGGGAGTAATGTCTCAAACTGTCTACGCTCTGATCGTTCACTGAAAGACCAGCAATAGTTTCCGAAGCACATCTGGAGGCATTCTGAAATCTGTGGACCTTCACAGTGTTCATGAAACTAAGAAAGTGCATCGGGATTGAATACAACAGGCACCATGCGGATGTTCCTCTGTGGGAGTAAAGTCTCAAACTGTCTGGATTTACATAGTTCCCTGGAAGACTAGTAGTAGTTTCCGAAGCACATCTGGAGGCACTCTGCAATCTTTGGACCTTCAGAGTGTTGATGACACACAGAAATTGCATCGGGATTGAATACAACAGGTACCATGCGGACTTTTCTCCATGGGAGTAATATCTCAAACTGTCTACGGCTTGATCGTTCCCTGGAAGACCAGTAGTAGTTTCCAAAGGACATCTGGACGCATTCAGTAATCGTTGGACATTCAGAGTGTTGATGAAACACAGAAATTGCATCGGCATTGAAAACAACAGGCACCATGCGGACTTTTCTCCATGGGAGTAATGTCTCAAACTGTCTACGCTCTGATCGTTCCCTGGAAGACCAGTAGTAGTTTCCGAAGCACATCTGGAGTCATTACGTAATCTGTGGACCTTCAGAGTGTTGATGAAACACAGAAATTTCATCGGGATTGAATACAACAGGCACTAGATTTTTCTCTATGGGAGTAATGTCTCAAACTGTCTACGCTTTGATCGTTCCCTGGAAAACCAGTAGTAGTTTGCGAAGCACATCTGGAGGCATTCAGTAATCTTTGGACATTCAGAGTGTTGATGGAACACAGAAATTGCATCAGCATTGAATACAACAGGCAACATGGGGACTTTTCTCCATGGGAGTAATGTCTCAAACTGTCTACGCTTTGATCGTTCCCTGGAAGACTAATAATAGTTTCCAAAGCACAACTGGAGGCATTATGTAATCGGTGTACCTTCAGAGTGTTGATGAAAGATAGAAATTGCATCGGAATTTAATACAACAGGCACCATGCGAACTTTTCTCCATGGTTGGAGAGGAATGTAGAAAATTGGGATGTGGAAGTAGGTGAGAACCAATGATTATGCAACACTGAGTCTGTGACAATGGCGAAAAAGAAGAGAGACAGTGTGTCAGTGAGAAGATACAGCAGCAGTAGGAAGGAGTGAAACAGATAGTAGCAGTAAGATAGAGCAAGGCAGAGACAGTGACAGCAAGAGGAAATACTACTACTACTACTACTAGTACTACTAGTAGTGGTAGTAGTAGTAATAGTAGTAGTGAATGAGTGAGAATGGGCAAGCCGCTGTGAGGGGTATGAGTGACATATTAGTGAGAAGAGAACAAGTATATTTGTGTACCAAAAGTTTTGGGAAATTTTTGGGAAGGTGCTGTGTAAAGTAGGATGAGGCAGCTAGAATCAGATTTTTCAGTCAATTATTTAAAAAGGAGCATATACACTTATTTGTGTTTAGAGAGGAGCATTTTCCCATTGGTAGATAAAACACTCAAAAAATATTACGTGTAACTGAACCAAGACATCAGATTCTTCCATTTTGTCCCTATATAACACTTAAAATGCTGAGATGAAGTGAGATATATGATGCTGCGCGAAGAGTTTGACAGAGCACTGAAAGACCTAAGTTGAAACAAGGCCCTGGGAGTTGGCAACATTGCATTAGAACTACTGACAGCCTTAGGAGAGCCAGTCCTGACAAAACTCTACCATCTGGTGAGCAAAATGTATGAGACAGGTGAAATACCCTCAGACTTCAAGAAGAATATAATAATTCCAATCCCAAAGAAAACAGGTGTTGACAGATGTGAAAATTACCGAACTATAAGTTCAATAAGTCACAGGTGCAAAATACTAACGAGAATTCTTTACGGATGAATGGAAAAACTGGTAGAAGCTGACCTCGGGGAAGATCAGTTCGGATTCCGTAGAAATATTGGAACACGTGCAGCAACACTGACCCTATGACTTATCTTAGAAGCTAGATTAAGAAAAGGCAAACCTGTGTTTATAGCATTTCTAGACTTGGAAAAAGCTTTTGACAATGTTGGCTGGAACACAGGGAGTCGTTTCTGAAAGTATTTGTATGGAGTGTAGCTATGTATGAAAGTGAAACATGGATGATAAATAGTTGGACAAGAAGAGAATAGAAGCTTTCAAAATTTGGTGCTACAGAAAAATGCTGAAGATTAGATGGGTAGATCACATTACTAATGGGGAGGTATTGTGTAGAATTGGAGAGAAGAGGAGTTTGTGGCACAGCTTGACTTGAAGTAGGGATTGGTTGGTAGGACATGTACTTAGGCATCAAGGGATCACCAATTTAGTATTGCAGGGCAGTGTGGAGGGTAAAAATCATAGAGGGAGACCTAGAGATTAATACACTAAGCAGATTCAGAAGGATGTAGGCTACAGTATGTACTGGGAGATGAAGAAGCTTGCACAGGATAGAGTTGCATGGAGAGCTGCATCAAACCAGTCTCAGGACTGAAGATCACAACAACAACAACAACAACAACAACAATAACACTAAAAATCTTGAAAACGGCTTAATGTTTTTACCATTTGTGTGTTATTATTAGTGTATCAAAGAAATAAAAGAAGAAACTACTCCATCTTCATCAGTGACCCATTATAAAGTTAGTTAGTTACACATTCCATGGACAATTTTGCATGACAGATTGTAATGATGTGGAGAAAGTCATTTTACATTGACATTCCAAGTTAATTTGTACATATAATTACTTTCTGATCATTTCCTAGTTTGTGTTTTTTCTTTATTATTTACAAAAAGAAAAGTGTGTTCAGATTTAAGTAAGTAATTACTGTTCACCATAGTATCCTTTGCATCACATACTTGATGTAGGTATTGTCATAATGAGATACAGCATACATACATCACAATTCTAGATGTTAATATAACTAATATGAAATTAACATTATACAATGTGTTTAAAAAATTTCATAATGGACTAATGGATTGGTATTAGATGTGCCCTATAACAATTCTGACATACAAGCAGTACACTTCAAGAAACAAGAATATACAAACAATATTTAATATTTACAATCAGAACAGCATGTTTGAATGACAATGAAAAGAAAACAAGTGGTTATTAGTCACCAAGGAATTCAAAATACTCATCCATGATATAGATACATTAATTTAATACTTAAGTTTTATTTCTGACAAATTTTTTGTCATCCATAATTCCCTTGATCTAAATTGACAGTGTGTTATACAGCTTTATTCCATAATGGCTCAACCTGTTTTGAGTTTTTGTTTTTATAGCTCTTTCTACATGCAGATTCTTACTGACGTGTGTTGTACTTCTGTAAATCTGAATTCATATGTAAATTACTTGTGTGTGTACTTCTATCAGACATACTTTTGAATATGAACAACAATGGTACTGTAAGTATTATTAAATGCATGAATAAGGGCTTGCAGTGTGTTTGTGGAGAGCTGTATTTAATAATTTTAATGACATTTTCCTGTCATTTCAAAGTATCTGCAAGTGAGGTTTTTTGACACCTCAGAACATTCTTCTATAAGATACAGCAGACTGGAAATAAGCAAAATACAGTAACGTTGTACATTGTTTGTAACAAATTCCATAAATTATGCTCGGTGCAAAACATGCAGAATTGAGTTTTTGGGATATGTAAATGCAATGGCTTTTCCAGCTGAAGACATGGTCAGTGTGCATGCCCAATAATTCTGTAAACTTTACTTTCTCTATTTCGTGGGCACTCAATAAAAACTGGAGGATATACTTCTCATTTCCTTTACTGTACTGTAGCTAATTTATTTTATTTAAATTAAATGTTAACTTATTAGGAAGAAACTGCTGCAGCACCCATTTCACAACTTTTTCAGCAGTAATAGATAAGGATTTTCCATCATCACCAAATTATGGTTGTATGGTCTGCAAATAACATCATTTTTGACAAACTGTTTGGGCTTTTAATGTCAATTATATAGATAAGAAATTATAGGTGGGGCCATGAACAGTACCCTACAGGACACCTTTTGCCACCCTCTTAGCATCTGATAGCCACTTTATTTTTTGCCTGTTTTGAGACCCTGTGAGTTCCAAAACCTGTGTTCTATGTTGTAGATAGGATTAAGTTAGTTCCTTGCCAATATCTTTGATGCTATAGCTTCCAGTTTCTCATGGAGTATTTAGTGGTTTACTGTATCAAAGGCATTGATAAGATCTTGGTTGATTGCTACAACACTTTTGTTATGGTCGAAATTCCTTCTGGCTCCTTCATGAGGCTTGTATGGCTCCTGTGTTATAACCTGTATGAAAGCTGTGTTGATTAAAATTCAGAAGATTGGAGGTGTCGAGATAGCTTATGATCCTGATTTTCATCAACTTCCTAAAGATTTATGAAAGAGATTGAAGGAGGGACATACGTCTGCAGTTTTCTACCTAGCATGAATACCCATTTTTGAACAGAGTTCTAACCTTAGAAATTTTCATCCTCTGTGTGAACACACCTTCACTGAATGAGAAATTGGCAGTATGTACCTGTGGCTACAAAATTTGTGGCGCAACTTTTTTATTTGTGACACTTGCACTTTATCCATTTCTGCAGACATTTTTGGCCTCAGACTATTAATTACTTCCACATTTCATATTCATTAGTGGAACTTGGAACTTATTCTCCTACTGATGCCTACTTTCGTGCTGGTTTTTACTTTTGTTTGTTAAAGTTCATGCTTAGTTTCTCAAGTACACTTAGAAAGTAGTTAATAATGTAATTGAGCAATGCTTCTTTTTTTAGTTGATTGTTATCTCCAGATATAAGTATAGTCTCCTGTTCCTTACTGCTTTTCCCAGTTCTCTTTAACTATTTACCATGTTCTGCTTGATTCATTGTCTGACTCCCTTACCAATCTATAATTATGTAATATGTATGCTACATTAATTATCCTTTTTATACACTTACATTTGCAGTTTCATACTTTTTTTTCTTTTTTAGTGACAGAAAAAATTTTCACTTCAGTGTAGAAGTTTCTCAGTGTGTTTTTGTAAGTGTATGTGAGTGGACTTTCATGAATCTTTATAGACAGCACATTTCCAGATCTATCATGGAAAGAGAGAACATGTCATTTGTATTTGTTTGTGACAATACGTATGCTGAGGATTGGTCAGTCAGTGTGGTAGTAAACTGGTGGCAGTTTTCAGGGGAGAAAATTCTTTTGTACCTATGATGTACTATTGTTGTATTTACGGGAAGTGTGAGAACTGTAATGAGTGCATTGTGGTCAGATAAGCCTAGGTCAATGTTCCTTACTTCTAAATCTGAGGTTTCTAGATTTGAAGATGTATTGTCTATGAAACTTTTTGAAGAGTTTGTTAGCATAGCTGGGATATTTATACACATGCCGGAAAAGTTTTGCATCATCCCAGTTCCAAGAACTCCTGAAGATAGATGTTGACTGTTTATATTGTATTACAGACACAGTCCCTTTGACTGTTAAGAGATGTCACTAAACCCACCCAAAGATGTAAACAACCATGCATGAGCAGCACCTATTAGACGGAGGGGCTCCGACAGCCAATAAGTTCGAGTCATTCCACCTGGAAGGAGGTAGACAGCTCATGTTGTCTGAAGTTCAGCCATGCCTAGATGGCCAATACTGTGGTTTGAACACATCCACTTAGTTACTTTGTGCTAGGAAGGTCTCTCCACAGGGGAAGTGTCCAGGCATCTCGAAGTGAACCAAAGTGATAATGTTCAAACATAGAGGACCTACAGAGATACAGGAACTCCTGATGACAATCCTCACTCAAGCCACCCAAGGGCTACAACTGCAGTGGATGACTGCTAGCTATGGATTATGGCTCATAGGAACCCTGACAGCAATGCCAGAATAATGCTTTTTGTGGAGCCACAGGATGTCGTGTTATGACTCAAACTGTGCACCACAGGCTGTATGATGGGCAGCTCCACTCCTGACATCCATGGTGAGGTTCATTTTTGCAACCATGACAACATGCAGTGTCTTACAGATGGGTCCAACAACATGCTGAACAGACCACTCAGGATTGGCATCACATTCTCTTCACTAACGAGTATCATATATGCCTTCAACCACACAATCGTTGGAGACGTGTTTAGAGGCAACACGGTGAAGCTGAACACCTAAGACACACTGTACAGCAGGTGTAGTTTCATTATGTGGGGCTGATGTATGTTGCTGCTGGTCATGGAAGGCATCATAATGGCTGCATGATACATGAATGCCATTCTCCAACCAATAGCGCAATGATATCGGCAGCATATTCGTGAGGCATTAATTGTTGTGGACGAGAATTCATACCCCCAAGAATGACTTCCTTCGGGATAATTATATTGTTTAACTAGAGTGGCCAGCATGCTCTCCAGACAGAACCCATCAAACTTGTCTGGGATTTATTGAAAATGGCTGTTTATGGATAACATGACCCGCCAACCACTCTTGGGGATCTATGCCAAATCGCCGTTGAGGACTGTGACAATCTGGACCAACAGTGCCTTGATGAACTTGTGGATGGTATGCCATGACAAATACAGGCATGCATCAATGCAAGTGGATGTGCTATTGGGTATTAGAGGTACCAGTGTATACAGAAATCTGGACCCCCTACCTGTGAAGGTATCACTGTATAGTGGTACAACATGCAGTGTGTGGTTTTTATGAGCAATAAAAAGGGCAGAAATGTTGTTTATGTTGATTTCTATTCCAATTTTCTGTACAGGTTCTGTACTCTCCAACTCTAGGGAATGAGGTTATGCAAAACTTTTTTGATGTGTGTATTAGAATAAAAGTTGAAACTACATAGAAAGTTAAGGAACGGAATTTTATTTGCACTGTGTACCAACATATTGACATTATAAAGTCCCCAGATACAATTATTGACTTTTTCTCACCACATAAGATGCGCAGTCTAATTAATAAAAATGTCTGGATCTCAGTTCTAGTTTCTAGAACACTTTCACAGCTGCAACACTTTCTATACCAAGAAGTCCCTTCCATACAGCCTAGTCATCCATGGCTGTTGCATCAGTAGTGATGAGCAGTTCCTCTGAAAATATGCTGAGGATCTCACTGAGGCCTTCACACACTGTTATTACCTTCCCAGCTTCGTACAACAACACATCCCCGTGCCTTATTGCTCCAGTCACCCACCACCTCCCAAAGGTGCAGCATTCCACTCATGACATGGTAGCACAATCAGGACTGGAGCAACCATATCATATTCTCCTTCTCCCCTGCAGGTCCGGGGTATTCCTGCCTGTCGTACAAGGTGACTAAAAGGAGTTTCACTTGTTTCAGCCTTTATGTGATGGCCCCCTGTAGGGTTTGACTTCCATTCTTCAAACATTTCCAAAAGAATGAGCCAACTGGAGAAGGGAGCCTTAAAAGGTCCATCGTGTTCTTCGTGAATTAAGATCTTTAGACCCATAACCACACAGGCATTGTGCTGCTGATGACTGCACTGTTAACTCCCTGCATATGCCAAGGGGTAGATGCCCATCCTCCTGAGGCATCAGGACTCCCAGCAAAGGCCATCCTATCAGGTGGCGCCTGTTGGGAGGGCCCCTGGTCAGAGTGGGCGGCATCAGGGTGGATGACAAACGATGAAGCGCAGTCCATCACCTCTTGCTGGTGGTGAAACACCAGCAGTCTCTAAGCGATCACAAGCACAATTCAACACACAACAGTACAACAAGTAAGAGCCTAAATGTGGTCCAGGGTATCACATTTCATAGAGACATTCTTTTGCAGTCCGAAATTGAGCTGCTGGCCAATTTAGAGTGACGAGGTGTAAATTTCGTCCAGCATGTCCACCGGGGTCGGAAGGATAATGAGGTTGCCAGCGGTGCCTTCATATTGGCCTTTGAGGGTGATACATTGTTCGAGAAGGTCAAGGTGATGGTCTACTGGTGTGATGTAAGGCCCTGTATCCACCCCCCAACTCGGTGCTTGAAGTGCTGGAAATTCAGCAATATGTTTTCCCTCACTACTTCCAGTGTCACAAACCAAGATTTTGGATGCCCATCACATCCCAATACTCCATGTGCACTGCCTTCCACCTGTGTCAACTGCAGAGAGCACCATTCACCTTGCTCACCTGACTGCAGGATTCTCCAGAAAGAAAGGAGAATCATGGAGTACAAGACCCTGGAATGAATGACCTACACTGAGGATAAGAGAAAATTTGAACACCTGCATCCTGTGTGTATGACATAGTCTTACACCACCACTACAACAGTTCTGACACCATGAGCTCTGCCAACCCAGGTCAACTCTCAGAGCTGGTAGACTCACCTGCCCCCTTGATGTTGGAGAGCATTTCCATCCCTGTTGATCCTGCACCACCTACTTGAGGAGCAACACCACCCTGCCCCCCCCCCCCCCCCGCCGCCACCATCATTGCGCAACAATCATGGCTGGAGCTGGAGAAGCGTAAGTGTTCTTCAGCTTCTCTCCCTAGGAAGTGGTCCCTTGGGTCACTCCATTCCTAGGTAGCTTCTAGTGGGAAACAAGACACCTGCCAGTGGCCAAAGAGCAAAAAAGCAGCTGGTTGTAGGACGTCACGCTCATCCTCAGTCCTGGAGACTGAGCCAGTGAAGTCCTCCCAGCCAGGGAAACCCAAGGAGCAGTGAGAGAAATCCAAAACGAAAACCGCTAAGACCAAAGAAATTGCGGTCGCACCCACACCACTGCTACCTACAGGCTCTGCAGCTGAGGGTGGGGTGGAGATTTGGGCACCTGCTAAGTACCTACACTCCTGGAAATTGAAATAAGAATACCTTGAATTCATTGTCATAGGAAGGGGAAACTTTATTGACACATTCTTGTTGTCAGATACATCATATGATCACACTGACAGAACCACAGGCACATAGACACAGGCAACAGAGCATGTACAATGTCGGCACTAGTACAGTGTATATCCACCTTTCGCAGCAATGCAGGCTGCTATTCTCCCATGCAGACGATCGTAGAGATGCTGGATGTAGTCCTGTGGAACGGCTTGCCATGCCATTTCCACCTGGCGCCTCAGTTGGACCAGTGTTCGTGCCGGACGTGCAGACCGCGTGAGACGACGCTTCATCCAGTCCCAAACATGCTCATTGGGGGACAGATCCGAAGATCTTGCTGGCCAGGGTAGTTGACTTACACCTTCTAGAGCACGTTGGGTGGCACGGGATACATGTGGATGTGCATTGTCCTGTTGGAACAGCAAGTTCCCTTGCCGGTCTAGGAATGGTAGAACGATGGGTTCGATGACGGTTTGGATGTACTGTGCACTATTCAGTGTCCCCTCGACGATCACTTGAGGTGTACGGCCAGTGTAGGAGATTGCTCCCCACACCATGATGCTGGGTGTTGGCCCTGTGTGCCTCGGTTGTATGCAGTCCTGATTTTGGCGCTCACCTGCACGGCGCCAAACACGCATACGACCATCATTGGCACCAAGGCAGAAGCAACTCTCATCGCTGAAGACGACACGTCTCCATTCGTCCCCCATTCACGCCTGTCGTGACACCACAGGAGGCGGGATGCACGATGTTGGGGCGTGAGCGGAAGACGGCCTAACGGTGTGCGGGACCGTAGCCCAGCTTCATGGAGACGGTTGCGAATGGTCCTCGCCGATACCCCAGGAGCAACAGTGTCCCTAATTTGCTGGCAAGTGGCGGTGCGGTCCCCTACGTCACTGCGTAGGATCCTACAGTCTTGGCGTGCATCCGTGCGTTGCTGCGGTCCGGTCCCAGGTCGACGGGCACGTGCACCTTCCGCCGACCACTGGCGACAACATCGGTGTACTGTGGAGACCTCACGCCCCACGTGTTGAGCAATTCGGCGGTACGTCCACCCGGTCTCCCGCATGCCCACTATATGCCCTCGCTCAAAGTCCATTAACTGCACATACGGTTCACGTCCACGCTGTCGCGGCATGCTACCAGTGTTAAAGACTGCGATGGAGCTCCGTATGCCACGGCAAACTGGCTGACACTGACGGCGGCGATGCACAACTGCTGTGCAGCTAGTGCCATTCAACGGCCAACACCGCGGTTCCTGGTGTGTCCGCTGTGCCGTGCATGTGATCATTGCTTGTACAGCCCTCTCGCAGTGTCCGGAGCAAGTATGGTGGGTCTGACACACCGGTGTCAATGTGTTCTTTTTTCCATTTCCAGGAGTGTAGATCTTGCCAGATCCTCTCACATGATGGATATAGACTATTCAGGCAATAAATCAGTGGAAGCAGGTGACTGTGAGCCATACAGTGCTTCACTGAATTTTCCGTGCCTTCCCAGTCTCACGATGTCATCTTCCAGTGCAACTGTGGTGGTTTTATCCACTGCCTGGCTGAGCTACAGCAACTGTTGAGGTTTAAACCTGCCATCTGCATTGCCCTCCAGGTAACCTGGTTCCCTGCCCTCCGTGACTATAAGGCATATTACAGCAACTACAGTGACTATAATCGATTGACAGGTGGAGTTTGCGTTTATGTTCTAAACTCAGTCTGTAGTGAACATGTGCCCCTTCAAAACTCTCTTGAAGCTGTGGCTGTCAGAATAAAGATGATGCAGGAAATAACTGTCTGAAATGTATATCTTCATCTAGATGGTGTAGTACCCCTGAATGTATTAGCTGCACTAATTGATAAACTGCCTAAACCTTTCCTTCTTCGGGATGATTTTAATGCCCATAACCCCTTGTGGGGTGGTACCATAGTTACTGGGCGAGGCAGAGTTGTCGAAATTTACTGTTGCAATTTGACCTATGACTCTTAAATACTGGGGCCGCCACATGTTTCAGTGTGGCTCATGGGAGTTACTAAGCCATTGACGTATCAATCTGCAGCCCAGAACATCTCCCATCCATCCACTGAAGAAGACATGACTACCTGTGTGGTAGTGAGCACTTCCCCATCTTCCTGGCAGTGCCCCAGCATCAGGCACACAGATGCCTGCCCAGATGGGCTTTGAACAAGGCTAACTGGGTAACTTTCACCTTAGCTGTCACCGCTGAATCTCCCCTACATTGTAATATCGATGTGATGGTTGAGCAGATGACTAGCACAATTGTTTATGTCACAGAAAACGGAATCCCTCGCTCTTTAGGTTGCCCAAGGAGTAAGGCAGTCACTTGGTGGTCACCGCAAATCGTTCAGGCAATTGAAGAGTGTCTGCAAGCTTTACAGCCCGTAAGTGGCACCCTTCCCTGGAGCACATCATAGTCTTTAAATGGCTCTGTGCCAGTGTTCGCTACCTTATCGAGCAACAGAAGGAGTGGTGTTGGGAGAGATAAGTCTCCACCATTGGAGGCCACATGTCTTCCCAAGTCTGGAAAAAGATCAAATGTCTCTTTGGGTACCAAGCCTCAATGGCTGTCCCTGGTGTTACCTTAAATGGCGAGTTATGTACCAACACAAATGCGATTTCCGGGCACTTTGCCGGGCACTGCATTGGATAATCACCCCCCAAGGTTTCGCACACTGGAACGGTGGCTGAAAGGTAATGTACTCTAATGCACTACATGCTGTGGTGAATCCTATAACGCCCCATTTACAAAGTGGAAGCTTTTCAGTGCTCTTGCACATTGCACCGACACAGTTCCTGGGCCTGACCGCATCCACAGCCAGGTGATTAAACATATCTCATCTGACTACAAGTGACATATAATCATCATCTTCAACCGGCTATGGTGAGATTGTGTAAAAACGCACTTGATGTGGACAGCTATCACACCATCTGCCTCACCAATGTTCCTAAAAAGCAATGCCACAAGAGTGAGAATAAAACGGATTAAATGTGTAACACAAAACAGAAAGAAAGGAAAAGCCATAAGAATGAAGGGCACACTATGAACACTAAAAGGAACAAAAGAGGACAAGGAAACAACAGAAGAGAGTAAAACATGAAAGCAGATTACAGTGGCTGGCAAGCACGAGAATAGAAAGGGAAAGCCAGTGACTCTGCAACACATTAAAAACTCAACCGTAAAGCACTAGGCTGGAGGACACAGAGGGTCAAAGGATACACTAAACCCTATATAGAAGTATAAAACCCACTCTCACGGATAAAATGTAGAACTAAAGCTGCTGTGGAGTCATTGTGTCCAACACCGAAGGCAGGTTGGTGGGAAAGTTGAAAGTCTGTCACAGAGCGGTTAAATGTGAGTAGTCCAGCAAGAGGTGAACAACTGTCATTTGGAAGCCACATCGACACTTAGGTGGCTTCTCGCTACAGAGTAGTTAACCATGCATTAGCCTCATATAGTCAATGCAGAGCCGGAAGAGGATGACTGATTCCCTGGGAGAGGCCTGCCTGGAAGACTTCCACACATTCATAGCCTCCTTAACGACATGCAGTTTGTTATGTGTGCTGTTATGCCATTCCCTCTCCCAAAGCCAGAAAACCCCATGGTGTAGACAGAATGTAGGTCAGCTTCAGAGAATGCCTATCTCATGAAGCAGTTTCCACGTCGCCTGCTTGGGAGCCATTCCGTGGTTTATCAGTGGACCCCAGGACACGTCATTATCCCTGGCCATGAACTTGTATGATAGGCAGTTGTGAGAAAATGCAAATCACCAAAATGTGAATTTAACTGTTTAATAATATGAAACTAACACAACTGTATCGTTATAAATCCCACTGATGATACCTTAGAACAGGAGAAGGTGAAAAGTGTATGGGATAAATAAAGTAACTAGCAGCAGGGTAAGGCAGCTTTATTTACAAAACAAATTTTTATATGCTTGCTGCAGAGGATGGCCACACAAACAGACTTGTTATTCATACCATGCCAGGCATTTCCACATGGCCCATACCAGAAATTCAGAAGAATCATCTGAACATCCATAAAACCATACAACACACAAAATTCAACATATGCAAATGTAACAATCTGGTACCTAAATATTCAATGTAAAAATTAAAAACAGTTCAACCACCACCCAAAAAGCAATGCATTCTGCTCAGAAAATATGGTTAAAATACGAGATAAAATCCCTAGACTCTAAAAAACAAGAGTTAAATTACGAGTTGTATAAAGCATATTTACAACTCACAGACACCATAAATAATATGAAAGTTTTCTCCCATCTGGTCAACAGGGTCGAAAAGCTTACAAAAACTGCTGCACAAAGAATAGAAACAGTTAATAGAAGAAAGATCAACCTACTCAAAAAACTACAGTTACAACATATTACCTTTACTCACACACACAAATTCTACCCAAGATTAGTGAACCTTACAGACACACAGTTAAACAGTAAAGAAAGACAGCTGTTGGAGAAAGGATGAAAATACAATCTAAATTCAGAAATAGATGAAGGTTACTTATGAAATCTAATTATAGAAGCATAAAGTGTTTTGACAAGGGATGATAGGAATGAAAATAGCAGTGTCAGCATTGGATTAACTAGAGAACTAGTAAAAAAAGAAATCCAGAATATAATAACCAGCATAAAAATGCAACAACACAAAACAACAAAAACTCAGATCTGCAACACTAGGAAAAATTAGGAGAAAACTACAAAAACAAAATGTTATCATTTTAAAATAATAATTCCAATCCCAAAGAAAGCAGGTGTTGACAGATGAGAAAATTACCAAACAATCAGTTTAATAAGTGACAGCTGCAAAATACTAACATGAATGTTTTACAGACGAATGGAAAAACTAGTAGAAGCTGACCTCTGGGAGATCAGTTTGGATTCCATAGAAATACTGGAACACATGAGGCAATACTGACCTTACGACTTATCTTAGAAGAAAGATTAAGGAAAGGCAAACCTATGTTTCTAGCATTTGTAGACTTAGAGAAAGCTTTTGACTATGTTGATTGGAATACTCTCTTTCAAATTCTAAAGGTGGCAGGGGTAAAATACAGGGAGCGAAAGGCTATTTGCAATTTGTACAGAAACCAGATGGCAGTCATAAGAGTCGAGGGGCATAAAAGGGAAGCAGTGGTTGGGAAGGGAGTGAGACAGGGTTGTAGCCTCTCACTGATGTTATTCAATCTGTATATTGAGCAAGAAGTAAAGGAAACAAAAGAAAAATTCAGAGTAGGTATTAAAATCCATGGGGAAGAAATAAAAACTTTGAGGTACGCCTATGACATTGTAATTCTGTCAGAGTCAGCAAAGGACTTGGAAGAGCAGTTGAATGGAATGGATAGTGGCTTGAAACGAGGATATAAGATGAACATCAACAAAAGCAAAATGAGGATAAAGGAATGTAGTCAAATAAAGTCAGGTGATGCTGAAGGAATTAGATTAGGAAATGAGACACTTAAAGTAGTAAATGAGTTTTGCTATTTGGGGAGCAAAATAACTGATGATGGTTGAAGTAGAGAGGATATAAAATGTAGACTAGCAATGGCAAGGAAAGCGTTTATAAAGAAGAGAAATTTGTTAACATCGAGTATAGATTTAAGTGTCAGGAACTCTTTCCTGAAAGAATTTGTATGAAGTGTAGCCATGTATGGAAGTGAAACATGGATGATAACTGGTTTGGACAAGAAGAGAATAGAAGCTTTCGAAATGTGGTGCTAGAGAAGAATGCTGAAGATTAGATGGGTAGATCACGTAACTAATGAGGAGGTATTGAATAGGATTGGGGAGAAGAGAAGTTTGTGGCACAACTTGACTAGAAGAAGGGATCGGTTGGTAGGACATGTTCTGAGGCATCAAGGGATCACCAATGTAGTATTGGAGGGCAGCATGGAGGGTAAAAATCATAGAGGGAGACCAAGAGAAGAATACACTCAGCAGATTCAGAAGGATGTAGGTTGCAGTAGGTACTGGGAGATGAAGAAGCTTTCACAGGATAGAGTAGCATGGAGAGCTGCATCAAACCAGTCTCAGGACTGAAGACCACATCAACAACAACAACAACAACAACAACAACATTTTAAAAGGAGACAAGGAGACCACAATATTACTGATACACAAAGAACAATACATTGAAAAAACACAAGAATTCATTTTACAAAATAGCATTACAAATTTAAAATCAGACATGACATTCAGATTAAAGACAAAAGTAAAAAAAAAAAAAAAAAAAAAGAAAACACACTCTGAAAAATATTGACATCATATTGGATAACATAGAGAAAAGAAAGTTGTCATAGATCAGTCCCACTGCGCTGGTTCTCCAAAGCCAACCAAAAATCCACAAACCGAATCTTCTGTGAGGCCAATACTGGATTTCAGAAACTCCCCCCACTTCAGAGCTTGCAGGATACATGTTAAAATTTCTGTCTGAAAATTTCAAAGTACAAGAAGACAGAACCATTAAAAACACTACACAGCAAACACAATGAACAAAAAATATAACCCTCTTTTCATTTGTTACAGAAATCATGTATTGCAACATACCAGTACCAGAAATGGTTCAAATGGCTCTGAGCACTATGGGACTTAACATCTGAAGTCGTCAGTCCCTTAGATCTTAGAACTACTTAAACCTAACTAACCTAAGGACAACACACACACTGTCATGCCAGAGGCAGGATTCGAAATTGCAACCTTAGTGGCTGCGCAGTTCCTGACTGATGTGCCTAGAATGGCTTGGTCACACCAGCCAGGAGTACCAGAAGTAATAGAAATTATAGATAAGTACCTGAAAACTTATAGTCACCTTCCTGATGAACAGATTAAGGAAATATACACACTAATAAAGCTCATAACACAACAAAATTACTTCAAATTCAGTAATGAATATTATTTAGAAGAAGATGGATTACCAATTGGGTCCCCAGTTTCAGAAGCCTTAGCAGATATTTTGGTAAACCACATTTAACAGATCATTTTCACAAAAATATTAGCAAAAGAATACAACATATTATAGTGGTTCAGATACATGGATGACATCCTTTGCTTAACAAATATACCACAAAGTTAAATTGAAAAACTACATACTGACATCAGCAAGATCCATAAAAATATAAAATTCACAATTGAAAGAGAACAGAACAACCAAATTAACTTCCTGGATATAACAATAAAAAAACAGAACCATAAGCATATGTTTGAAATTTACCGTAAACCCACAGCAACAGACAATATGATTCCTCAGTCCTCTAACCACCCGCACACACAAAAGCAAACAGCACTTCAACACATGCTCCATAGACTCAACACAGTACCACTTGCCAAAGAAGGCTACCAAAAAGAATGGGACATAATGATGCAGGAGGCACAAAATAATGGTTACAACAGTAACACAGTAACAAAGCTTAACAACAAAATTAAAAGTAAAATAAAAGCAGAAAGCTCCAAACCACAGACAACAACACAACAGAACCAAACACAAACATGTAGTCCCATAACAACTGCACAGGATAATCAGAAAAAGTTGAAAGAAAACAATAGATGGTACACAATGACATACGAACGCAAACTCACCTATCAAATCACCAACATTTTCAAGAGACAAGGAATAAACATAGCAGACACAACAGACAGTTCTATGCAAAAATACACCCCAAAACTGACTAATAACAGAGACATATACCAGAAAGCAAGTATATATCAGCTACAGTGTAACACTTGTGAAGGCAGTTACATAGAGCAAACAGGGGAACATCTGATGTCAGATAAAAAAAACACATGAGAGTTTGGAAATATGGGACAAACCACATCACATTTGCAGAATGCCTAAGAGAAAATGACCACAAACCAACCACTAGAGACAATGACATAAAATAATTTTAATCGACAGTAAAACAACACCTCCTAATAATGCAAGAAAATTACCACATACAGAAAACCAAATCAGAAGGGAAAATCCTGTTGAATGACCAAGTACACATGCCAAGCCATTCATTATTTAAAATAATAGAATACCATCTGCAAAAAGGATTAATAAAATAATACAGTCCAATATAATAATAATAGAATCCAAAAAATCCATGAGCCCCTCCACAGAATATTGAAAGGAAAAGTCAAATCAGCTGTCGCTGTCACCAAAGTTTTCAACCACTCACTGATAGCTTGTATTCCCCCCTCCACTGCCCCCCCCCACCCAAATTAAAACTCGTCAGCTCTATCCCCCTCCCTCCCTCTCTCTCAATCATACGCACACACAGTATAAACATCAGAAATAGAAGTTAGTCTCGAACATATACTTCGTTACATTTGCAACAAATAGGAAAATTTCTCAAAGAAGATGAAACAAATAATAGAGTTGCAATATTTACGTTGAGAAAAACGGTGTACGACGAAATAAATGTATTGAGTGACAAAGGAACAATAGTCGACCAAAGAAAGGGAAGAAATATGGTGAATGGTGTATGGAAGGTGAGAACACAAAAATGTGATTATATGGCAGTGATAAAAGTGGTAGTGTGACCTCCAGACCAGATGTGAGGATAAGCAAATTAGCAAATCATAAGTAATTACTTTTTTTTACAAAGTGAACTGTTTAATAATCTAAAGCTAACAAAATTGTATCATTATATATCCCACTGATGATGCCTTAGAACAGAAGGCGAAACACATATAGGATAAATAAAGTAACTAGCAGAAGGAAAAGGAAGCTTTATTTACAAACCAAAAATATATATCATAGTACCCTGGAATGGGGAATGTATTAAGCACTATCTTTTACATCCCTTCCACAGTAGTATTCCACTGACCACTGAACCTAGAGAATATCACTACTACACAACCCCTGCTTGCTGCCCTTTACCTCATGGCTCATGCCCCTGTAATAGACATAGATGCAAGACTTGTCCCATACATCCTCCCTCCACCACCTACTCCAGTCCACTCACAATTATCGCTTGCCCAATCAAAGACAATGCTACCTGTGAAACCAGTCATGTGATCCAAGAGCTAAGCTGCAACCACTGAGCTGTATTTTATGTTGACACGGCAACTGACAAAATGTATGTTCACATGAATGACAACCAAAATCCTGTGATGAAGAAACAGTTGGGCCAATCAATTTCTGAGCATGCTGCGCAGCATGACATTTGTCATTTCAGTGACTGCTTCACAACCTGTGCCTTCTGGATTCTTCCCACCAACACCAACTTTTCTGAATTGCACTAGTGGGAACTCTCCCTACAGTATAGCTTACATTTAAGTAACCCTCAACCTTCATTAGTCACTGTCTACCACCAAACTATACCATTCCTTGTTCCCATTCCAGAACTCAATTCCAGTAATGCACCCACAGTTTTTATAGCTACCTCCTTTTCTGATGGCCCTCCCACCCCCCTGCTGACATCTGTCTAATCTCCTGACTCCAACTAGCTGCCGTACTCTCTCCCCACTTTGTCCCTGTAACCATCCACAAGCAGCACATAACTGTCCCCCTACCCTACTATCTCTCCCTGCCCCATTCTCCTCCTTCCCTACCACCTGTTTGCTTCTCCCACCATGTGCTTCTGCTTGCAGTCTGGTCTTGGGTGCCAGAGCTTGTGTGCTTTTGTGTTTGTTTTCCTTGCTCTGATGAAGATTTGTTATGATTATTAATATGCAGCCAATATGCAAGGTATCAACATTCTATTAAGGAATGGGATTATCATTGTCTACTGTCAAAGAAAAGCTCTACAGTTGGGTGCATTTCCTTGAAGAAGCTTCTGGCTTTGAAACATTTAAAACACTGTGGGCTCAATCTTATTTCTGTTATCTCTCTCTGAAAATAATGCTAATAATCAAGAACATATATTTAAGATTATTTCTATTTTCTTCCATCTGTGATCAGATTCTACATATTTCAAAAAATTTACTTATTTTCAGTTTTAATATCTATTGAGCAATAGTGACTGTTTACTAGCACTGAAGTTAACTAAATCAAAACAATAGTTGTTAGCAACACTATCCCACAAGGATTTTTGTGCATGATCTTTCACACAGCACTGAAGATGAGCTCCCACTGTCGTATTTGTAGTCCTCTACTATTTCATGTTTCAGGTTCAGAACCCACTAAATTATTGAGATGTTCATCATCATGATTATGGTTCAAGTAAGGTTAAACCCTGTAATGGATAGAATGGGATCTTCATTCCAGATGACAATAGAAAATATACCGTAGGTGTTATGTCACATCAATAGTTGTGATACAAGCCGTTCAGAAGCTGTACAGTTTCAGAGGATCAGCACCTGAAATTACTGTTGATAGTTCCGTACTTAAAATGGATAGCCAGAAGTTTCTTTTATAAGTTCAAAATTATGAGCTCACTAATCTTTAATCATGTCTTTAAGATCCTGTTGGGGATGACCAGATCTCTTACAGTTTCTAATGATGTATGCAGACAGGTACTTAGTATGGACATCTGTGGAGCACAATACTTATTATCTCTTCAGAAAGTAAATGTGCACACAATACAGATGAAGTGATCAAAAGTTGTTTCACATACAGTTAAGTAAAACACAGCAAAGAATGGTTGTTGTAAACACAAATATTACTAAACAAAACTGAAATACACACATAATGATATTTATTGCTCATAATTGTAAAAGGAGTTCTCTCAGCCTGACTTAAATGAATGGAGAGGCAACACAAATAGTTCCCAAGAGTGGTCTAGAATGCAGCCAAGTTAAACTGAAGCCATACCTGAAGAAGATTAACAGCAGAATCAAGAAAGTGGAGTGAATGTAGGCCGTAAACAGATTTGTTCTACGGTATTAATGAATTATGTTAATTTATTATTATTTACAAAACCTGTGAGCCAGAAGGCTAAGTTTTATTGGCTGTGGATATTGTCATTATATTTTGTTTGTAGCAGTATGTTACTTTGCATGAGCAGCGTCTATTCAAAAGTTCAATTCTAATTTATGCCTATGCATTGGAAATCAAGGGCTTATTATTATTATTATGGGACCCATCTTGCATATTAAAATGTAGTTACTGAAAAATCTGTAATTTGTAATTCAGGACTCTTGCTCATTAGTACTGGTGTCAATAGAAATTAGAAAAATCAGATGATCAAAAGTGTATCAACAGATCCTGGAAATTCACAGCAATATGTCCATAACTGGCACTACAAATGTGGATAAAGTTAAACTAACAATTATCAATATCTGTTAATGCATATAACAAAGAAAGTTGCTGTGACTTACCAAATGAGAAAGTGATGGTAGATAGACACAATAAAAAATACACAAACACACACACAAATTTCAAACTTTCACAACCCATAGATGAAGCAACGTCTGTCTACCAGTGTTTTATCATTTGGTGAGTCACAGCATCTTTGTTTTTTATGTATATTTTTACCATGTGGAATGTTTCCCTCTATTATATTCAATATCTGTTAAGATAGTAAAGTTTACTGAAAAGAGGAAAAATAGCCCTTTAATTTGAAAGTGATCTTTCCTTCAAAATATACCTATTAACTCGTAAGACTTTGCATAAAGTATGAACTTCATCATCAGAATTTTGAAAATAAAGTTACCAAAAGTCTTATGTGGATCTTAATATACGATATTGGTGTGGTGCCACTGCTCCACACTTCTCTCCAGTGCTAAACTAGTGATCCGTTAACATCTTAGAATGCATCCTGTCCGCTAATCCTTTCTTTTAGTCAGATTGTGTAGGAAATTTCTTTTCTCTCCAAGTCCATTCACCCACCTTATGTTCAGTATACATCTGTAGCACCACATTTCAGAAGCTTCTATTCTCATCCTGTCTAGCTGTTTGATATCCATGTTTCACTTCGTATATGACAACAATCAATACAAATGTTTCCAGAAAAATCTTTGTAACACCTAAATCTATAAACATGTTGTGAATATTGCAGTTCCATGTTGTGAATATTGCAGTTCTCTTTATTTCTGTGTCTAAGAAAATTAGAGAGAAATTTCCCCTCTCTTTTTTTTTCGGGCATGTTCATAGCTGTGTTTTCACACAAACCTGTTTTAGCATTTTCTGTACTATCTACATCTACATGTCTGAAGATAGCAAAAAAAAGTGCTGAAAAATGTCTCACTGAAAACAAAGCTACAAAGGTGTCTTGCATAAAGTGCAATTACTCTACAACCTAAGTTTATATTCAATGCTCCAAAATTTCTCTTCTTCAGAAACACTTTCCTCTCCATTGTCTGCCTAGATTTTATATCATCTCTACCTTGAACATCATTAGCGATTTTGCTGCCCAAATAGCAAAAATCATCATCTTTAAGTGTCTCATTCATTAATCTAATTCCCTCACATCACCTGATTTAATTTGACTACATTCCATTATCTTCTTTTGCTTTTGTTTATGTTCATATCATATCTTCCTTTCAAGAACTGTCCATTCCGTGCAACTGCTCTTGCAGGTCCTTTGCTGTCTCTGACAGAATTACAATGTTGTCAGCAAACCTCAAAGTTTTTTTAATTCTTCTCCATGTATTTTAATTCCTATTCTGAACTTTTCTTTTGTTTCTTTTACTGGTGGCCAAATATACAGTTCGAATAACGTCACGTATAGGCTACAACCCTGTGTCACTTGCTCCCCAACCACTGCTTCCCTTTCATGCCCCTCAACTGTTATAGCTGCCATCTGGTTCTGTAAAAATTTTAAATAGTCTTTCACTCCCTGTATTTCATCCCTGCTTCATAATTTGAAGAAGAGCATTCCAGTCAACATTGTCAAAAGCTTTCTCTAAGTCTACAAATGGTAGAAACATAGGTTTGCCTTTCCTGAATGCATCTTCTAAGATAAGTTGTAGGGTCAGTATTGTCACATGTGGTCCTACATTTCTCCAGAATCCAAAGTTATCTTCTATGAAGTCAGTATCTGCTGCTTTTTGGTCCTTTTATATAAGAATTTGTGTTTGTATTCTGCAACGACAAATTCCTAAACTGACAGTTTGGGAATATTCACACCTCACAGCACCTTATTTCTTTGGAAGTGAAATTAATACATTCTTAGTGAAATTTGTGGATATTTCACCTGTTTCGTACATCTAGCACAGCAAATGGAATAATTTTGTCATTGTTGTCTCTCCCAATGCTATCGGTAGTTTTGACAGAATGTTGTCTACCCCTGGGTACTTGTTTCCTTGTTTCACTGTGAGTCTTCAGTGCTCAGTCAAATGCTTTTCACAGTATATCTCCCTTGTTACCTTCATCTGTCTCTTCTACTATTTGTATGATGTTGCCCTCAGTTATATCTCCCTTGTATAGATCCCCTATACACCGAGGAGCCAAAACATTATGACCACTGCCCACTGTGATGTCAGACGCCACCTGATAGCGTTACAGGCATATGACACTCTAAAAACAGTAAGTAAGTGGGAAGCAGATGCATATGGGGATCACCCTAATGAAGATACAGGTCCTCACAGCTTTACTTCTGCCAGTATCTCGTCTCCTATCTTCCAAACTTTACAGAAGCTCTCCTGTGAACCTTGCAGAACTAGCACTCCTGAAAGAAAGGATACTGCGGAGATATGGCTTAGCCACAGCCTGGGGGATGTTTCCAGAACAGTTTTAATCTGCTAGAAAGTTTCATATCAGTGCACACTACACTGCAGAGTGAAAATCTCATTCTGGAAACATCCCCCAGGCTGTGGCTAAGCCATGTCTCCGCAATATCCTTTCTTTCAGGAGTGCTAATTCTGCAAGATTCACAGGAGAAAATCTGTAAAGTTTGGAAGGTAGGAGCCGAGATACTGGCAGAAGTAAAGCTGTGAGGACCGGGCGTAAGTCATACTATGGTAGCTCAGATGGTAGAGCACTTGCCCACAAAAGGCAAAGTTTCTGAGTTCGAGTCTCGGTAGGGCACACAGTTTTAATCTGCCAGGAAGTTTCATATCAATGCACACTCCGCTGCAGAGTGAAAATCTCATTCAGGAAACCAACAAAGTGATTGTATTGTGAGGGGGCTTCGTGCAGCTTATGTCCCATAAAGCACTTAGGATTATGGATGAAATGGGATGACTGTTGCTTTGTAGTAACCATACCAACATAGTGTAATAGAGTGAGAGGAGCTTGCTGGAGCTTCTTTCAGAAATAATTCACATAGGGTTTTGGATGAAGTGTGATGATTGTGGCCATGTAGTAACTATACCAACAGGATGATAGTATTGTGAGTGGAGTTTTCTGAAGCTCCTTTCAGAAATAATTCACATAGGACTATGAATGAAATGCAATGATTGTGGCTTTTTAGTAACTGTACCAAAACCCGTGGTATTGGTCGGAAAGCTTTTTACAGTTTCTTTTGGAAATAATTCACATAGGACTACGAATGAGATGAGATGATTGTGGCTCATTAGTAATTATACTGGAAAAGTGATAGTATTGTGAGGGGAGCTTCCTGCGGCTTCTTTCAGGAATAAATCACATAGGCTTATGGATGAAATGCTATGATTGTGGCTTTGTAATAGCTATACCAACAGATTGATACTTGAGTGAGAGGAGCTTGCTGCACCTTCTTTCAGAAATAATACACATATGGTTATGGATTAAATGCAATGGTTGTATGTCTTCAGTAACTATAACAACAAAGTGATAGTATTGTGAGGGAATCTTCCTGCAGCTTCTTTAAGAAATAAATCTCATAGTGTTATGGGTGAGATGCCATGTATGTGGTTTTGTTGTAGCTATAGCAACAAAATGATTCTACAGTGAGAGTACCTTTGTGCAGCGTCTTTCAGAAATAATTCACATAGGTTTATGCATAAAATGCGATGGATATGACTTTGTAGTTACTATACCGACAAGGTGATAGTATTGTGAGCTTTCTGCAGCTTCTTTCAGAAATAATTCACATACCATTATGAGTGAAGTGCAATGATTGTCACTTTTTAATAACTATACCAACACTTTGGTTCTAGAGTGAATGGAACTTTTTGCAGATTCTTTCAGAAATATTTCACAGCATGCTATGAATCAAATGCAATAATTGTGGCTTTGTAGTAACTACACCATCAAGGTTTATAGTATTTTGAGGGGAGCGTTCTGTGGCTTCTTTCAGAAATAATTCACATGATGTTACAAATTAAACGCAACGATTGTTGCTTTGTAGTAGCTATATGAACAGATTGATTGTTAAGGAAGAGCATCTTACTGCAGATTCTTTCAGAAATAATTCACATAGTGTTATGAATGAAATGTGATGATTCTGGCTTTATGGTAACTACACCAAGAAAGTGATTGTAGTGTGAGAGGAGCTTTCTGCAGCTTCATCCAGAAATAATTCACATAGTGTTATGGCTGAAATGAGACGACTGTGGCTTTGTAGTAACTAACTGTGAAAGTGATTGTAGTGTGAGAGGAGCTTTCTGGAGCTTCTTCCAGAAATAATTATCATAGTGTTAAAGATGAAATGCCATGATTGTGGCTTTTTTGTAACTATACCAACAAAGGAATAGTAATTTGAGAGGAGCTTTTGTCAGCTTCTTTCAGATATAATCTTCATAGGGTTATCGATAAAATGCAATGCTTGTTGCTTGTTGTGGACCTTTCCTACAAGAGAGTGCAAGAATTCAAATACCTAGGGGCACTTTCCACTGTGAACTCGTCATGTGATGCAGAGATCAATGCCAGAATACAAGCAGGAAACCGATCTTTCCACAGCCTAGCACAACTGCTTTGGTAGAAATATCTCTCCAGACAGTTCAAGATTCAACCGTACAAAACCTTTATCCAGCCTCTTGTTCTATATGGCTGTGAGATATGGAGTATCCAGAAACAGGGCTTCCATAAGCTCCTTGTTTTTGAGAGAAAAGTGCTTCGGAAGATTTTTGGTACAGTTCTGGATGCAGATACTGGGGAATGGAGGATCAGATACAATGAAGCGCTTGAGGAACTATACCAGTGGCCCAACATAGCAGGTACCCTCAAAGCCAAACAAATGCAGTGGGCCGACATTATAGCTTGGATGGAGGATCACAGATGGCCTCGGAAGCTCCTGGATTTCACACCTACAGGAAAGAGACTTCCTGGGAGACCCAAGAACCATTGGAGTGGTGGATCCCATGAAGATTTAATCCAAGTGTCAATAGATGTGGACGAATGGCAGATAGCAGCATTGGACAGAATACAGTGGAGGAGGTAACTTGTAGATGTGTGTGGTCTACTGGGCCTGATCACGTAGTACTAGTAGTAGTAGTATTGCTTCGTGTAAAATTTCAAACAATGTGACAGTACTGAGAGAGGTGCTTTTGCAGCTTCCTTCAGAAATAGATCACAACTGAACCAACAATGTGATAGTAATGTGAGAGAATCTTTCTGCAGCTTCTTTCAGAAATAATTTCCACAGGGTTGTGGATGAAATGCGATGAATGTGGCCTTGTAGAAACTGTACTAACAAAGTTACAGTACTGTGAGCAGAGCTACAAGCAATTCGTTTCAGCAATAATTAACGTATGGTAGTGGATGAAATCAGAAGATTCTGGCCTTGTTGTAACTATACCATGAAAGTGATAGCAGTGTGGTAGGAGCTCCCTGCAGTTCCTTTCAGAAATAATACTCATAGGGCAATGGATGAAATGTGATGATTCTGTCTTTGTAGTAACTGTAGGATCAAAGTGTAGTAGTGTGAGTGGAGCTTTCTGCAGCTCCTCTCAGAAATATTTCAGGTAGTGTAATGGATAATATGCAATGATTCTGGCTTTTATGTAATCATACCAACAATGTGAAGCTGCTGTGGTATGAGCGTTCTGCTGATTCTCTTGAAAAAAAAAATTCACATATGGAAATGCATGAAATGCGATGATTCTGGCTTTGTAGTAATCATACCAACAAAGTGATGCAAATGTGCGAGGAGCTCTTTGCAGCTTCTTTCAGAAATAATTCGCATGGTGTAATTGATGAAATGTAATGATTCTGGCTTTGTAGTGTGACGCAAGTGTGGGAGGAGCTCTTTGTAGCATCATTTAGAAATAATTCTCATAGGGTAATGGATGAAATGAAATGATTCTGGCATTGTTGTAATCATAGCAACAAAGTGACACAATTGCGGCAGGACCTTTCTGCAGCTCCTTTCAGAAATAATTCACATAGGGTAATCAAAGAAATGCAATGATTCTCACTTTGTAGTAATCATACCAAGAAAACAACGCAAATGTGAGAGGTGTTTTCTGCAGCTTTTTCCGGAAAAAAATTCAAATAGGGTAACAGATGAAATGTGATAATTGAGGATTTGTATTAATCATACCAACAGAGTGACGCCATTGTGGGTGGAACATTTTGCAGCTTTTTTCAAAAGTAATTCACATAGGGTAATAGATGAAAATTGATGATTCTGGTCTTGTAGTAATGACACCAACAAAGTAACGCAAATATGGGTGGAGCTTTCTGTAGCTTCTTTCAGAGAAAATGCACGTAGTGTAATGGATGAAATGTTTTGATTCTGGTTTTGGAGTAATCATACCAACAATGTGACGCTGCAGTGGGAGGTTCTTTTGACACTGCCTGTGAGAAATAATTCATATAGTCTTAAGGATGAAATGAGATGATTCTGGCTTCGTAGTAATCATACCAACAAAGACACGGTGCTGTGGGAGGAGATTTCTGCAACTTCTTTCAGAAATAATTCACATAGCATGATGGATGATATGGGATGATTCTCACTTTGCAGTAATCATATGAACAATGTGACACTGCTGCCTGAGGAGCTTTCTGCAACTTCTTTTAGAAATAGATCAGATACGGTTATGGATGTAGTGTGACGGTTATGGCTTTGTTGTAATGATACCAAAAAAGAGATGCTGCTGCGGGAGGAGCTTTCTGCAGCTTCTTTTAGAAAATAACCACATACAGTAATGGATGAAATTGGATGATTCTGGCTTTGTAATAATCATACGGAGAAAAAGATGCAGCTGTGGGAGACGCTTTCTGTAACTTCTTTGAGAAATAATTCACATAGGGTAATGGATGAAATGCGATGATTCTGGCATTGTAGTAATCATAGCAACAAAGAGATGCTGCTGCAGGAGGAGATTTCAGCAGCATTGTTCAGAAATAATTCACTTAGGGTAATAGATGAAATAGGATGATTCTAGCTTTGTAGTAATCATAACAACAGAGAGGTGGTGAGGTGGGAGAAGCCTTCTGCAGCTTCTTTCAGAAATAATTCACATAGGATAATGGATGAAATGCGATGATTCTGGCTTTGTGGTAATCATACCAACAAATAGACACTGCTGCTGGAGGAGGGACTGCAACTTCTTTCAGAAATAATTTGCATAGGGTAATGGATGAAATGCGTGATTGTGGCTTTGTAGTAATCATATCAACAAAAAGATGCTGCTGTGCTAGGAGCTTTTCTGCAGCTCCTTTCAGAAATAATTCACATAGTGTAATGGATGAAATTTGATGATTCTGGTTTTTATAGTAATCTGATGAAAAAAGAGAAACTACTGTGGAAGGAGATTTCTGCACCTCTTTTCGGAAATAATACACATATGGTAATGAATGAAATGGAATGATTCTGGCTTTGTAGTAATCATATGAACAAAAAGACGCTGCTATGTGAGGAGCTTTTTGCAGGTCCTTTCAAAAATAAATCACATATGCTAATGGATTAAATGCATTGATTCTGGCTTTGTAGGAATCATACAAGCAAGGAGACACTACTGCAGAAGGAACTTTCTGCTGCTTCATTCAGAAATTATTCACATAGTGTAATGGATGATATGCGATGTTCCTAGCTTTGTAGTAACCATAACAAGAAACAGGTGGTGCTGTGAGTGAAGCCTTCTGCATGTTCTTTCAGCAATAATTCACATAGGATAATGTATGAAATATGTTGATTCTGGCTTTGTGGTAATCATACCAACAGAGAGACGCTGCTGTGGGAGGAGCTTTCTGCAACTTCTTTCAGAAATAATTCACATAGCGTGATGAATGAAATGGGATGATTCTAGCTTTGTATTAAATATACGACCATAAAGACACTGATGTAGCAGGAGCTGTATGGAACTCCTTTCAGAAATAATTCGCATAGGGTAATGGATGAAATGCAATAATTCTTGCTTTGTAGTAATCATATCAATATAGATATGCTGCTGCAGGAGGGGCTTTCTGCAGCTTCTTTCAGAAATAATTCACATATGGTAATGGATCAAATGCAATGATTCTGGTTTTGTAGTAATCATACGAACAAAGAGACACAAATGATGGAGGACCTTTCTGCAGCTTCTACATCTACATCTACATCTACATCTACATCTACATCTACATCCATACTCCGCAAGACACCTGACTGTGTGTTTTTGGAGGGTACCCTGAGTACTTCTATCCGTTCTCCCTCCTATTCCAGTCTCGTATTGTTCATTGAAAGATGTATTGTCGGTATGCTTCTGTTTTTGCTCTAATCCCTGATTTTGTACTCATGGTCTCTCTGCGAGGTATATGTAGGAAGTAGCAATATAATGCTTGACTCTTCGGTAAAGGTATGTTCCCGAAACTTTAACAAAAGCCCATACCGAGTACTGAGCGTCTCTCCTGCAGAGTCTTCCACTGGAGATTGTCTATCATCTCCGTAACCCTTTCGAGATTACTAAATCATCCTGTAACGAAGTGCGCTGCTCTCCGTTGGATCTTCCCTATCTCTTCTATCAACCCTATCTGGTACGGATCCCACACTGCTGAACAGTATTCAAGCAGTGGGCGAACAAGCGTACTGTAACCTACTTCCTTTGTTTTCGAATTTCATTTACTTAGGATTCTTCCAACGTATCTCAGTCTGGCATATGCTTTACTGACGATCAACTTTATATGATCATTCCATTTTAAATCACTCCTACTGCGTACTCCCAGATAATTTATGGAATTAACTGCTTCCAGTTGCTGACCTGCTATTTTGTAGATAAATGATAAGGGATCTATCTTTCAGTGAATTCACAGCACATTACACTTGTCTACATTGAGACTGAATTGCCATTTCCTGCACCATGCGTCAATTCGCTGGAGATCCTCCTGCATTTCAGTACAATTTTCCGTTGTTGCAACCTCTCAATACACCACAGCATCATCTGCAAAAAGCCTCAGTTAACTTCCGATGTCATCCACAAGGTCATTTATGTATATTGTGAATAGCAACAGTCCTATGGATGTCTCTATAGGCCTCCTGGCTCAGCAGCTGTTGTCGCTGAGCACCTGAAGGGTAATTTGGAAAATATTTTGAGCAGATTTCTCCACCATGTTATAGTTCATGGTGGAGATTTTAATTTGCCAGATATAGACTGGGAGACTCAAACGTTCATAACGGATGGCAAGGACAAAGAATCCAGTGAATTTTTTTTTAAGTGCTTTATCTGAAAAATACCTTGAGCAGTTAAACAGAGAACCAACTCATGGCGATAACATATTAGACCTTCTGGTGACAAAAAGACCTGAACTATTTGAAACAGTGAATGCAGAACAGGGAATCAGCAATCATAAAGCAGTTACTGCATCGATGATTTCAGCCATAAATTGAAAAATTAAAAAAGGGAGGAAGATTTTTCTGTTTAGCAAAACTGACAAAAAGCAGATTACAGAGTACCTGACAGCTCAACACAAAAGTTTTGTCTCAAGTACAGATAGTGTTGAGGATCAGTGGACAAGGTCAAAACCATCGTACAATATGCGTTAGATGAGTATGTGCCAAGCAAGATCGTAAGAGATGGAAAAGATCCACCATGGTACATCAACCGAGTTAGAAAACTGCTGCGGAAGCAAAGGGAACTTCACAACAAACATAAACATATCCAAAGCCTTGCAGACAAACAAAAATTATGCGAAGTGAAATGTAGTGTGAGGAGGGCTATGTGAGAGGCACTTAATGAATTCAAAAGTAATGTTCTATGTACTGACTTGGCAGAAAATTTAAGAAATTTTGGTCTTACGTCAAAGCGATAGGTGGATCAAAACAAAATGTCCTGACACCACAGATGACAAAAGGGTAGATACCAAAATAGACGACAGAGTGATAGAGAAAAAATTAAAATCACACAAAAGAGGAAAGCCCACTGGACCTGAAGGGATAAAAGTTAGATTTTACACAGAGCACGCGATGGAACTTAGCCCCCTTCTTGTAGCAGTGTACCGTAGGTCTCTAGAAGAGCATAGCATTCCAAAGGATTGGAAAACAGCATGGTCTTCCCCATTTTCAAGAAGGGACTTCGAACAGATGTGCAGAACTATAGACCTATATCTCTAATGTTGATTAGTTGTAGAACTTTGGAACACGAATTATGTTAGAGTATAATGAGTTTTCTGGAGACTACAAACCTACTCTGTAGGAATCATCATTTGTTTTGAAAAAGACGGCCATGTGAAACCCAGCTCTTGCTAATCATCCACAAGACTCAGAGGACCATAGACATGGGTTCACACTTAGATGCCGTGTAACTTCTTTCAGAAATACTTCACATAAAGTAATGGATAAAATGCAATGATTCTGGCTTTGTAGTAACCTTACTAACAAAGAGAAGCAAATGAGAGATTAGCTTTCTGTAGCTCTTCTCAGAAATACTTCACATAGTGTAATGGATGAAATGCGATGAATCTGGCTTTGTAGTAACCATACCAACAAACAGACGCCAATGGGGGATGAGCCTTCTGCAGTTTCTCACAGAAATGCTTCACAAAGGGTAATGCATGGAATGCATTGATTCTGGCTTTGTAGTAACCGGAAGAACAGAGAGAGGCAAATGAGGGAGGAGCTTTCTGTAGCTTCCCTTAAAAAATTTCACATAGGGTAAAGGACCAAATGTGATGATTCTGGCTTTGTAGTCACTTCTCCAATAAAGAGACACCTATGAGGCAAGCGCATTCTGCAGCTCCTCTCAGAAATACTTCACGAAGTGTAATGGATAAAATGCGATGATTCTGACTTTGTAATAACCTTACCAACAACGACACGTCTTTGAGGGAGGAGCTTTTTGCAGCTCCTCTCAGAAATAGTTCACATAGGGTAAGGGATGAAATGTGATGATTCTGGCTTTGTAGTAACCATACCAACAAAGAAACAGAAATGAGGGACGAGCTTTCTGTAGCTTCTTTTAAATACCTCACATCAGGTAGTGGATGAAATGTGATGATTCTGTCTGTGTAGTAATCATACCAACAAACAGATGTAAATGAGGGAGGAGCTTTCTGTAGCTTCTCTTATGTACACCACATCAGGTAATAAATGAAATGTGATGATGCTGTCTGTGTAGTAATCATACAAACAAAAATTGCAAATGAGGGAAGGGCTTTCTGTAGCTTCTCTCAGAATTACTTCACATAAGGTAATGGATGAATTGCGATGATCCTGGCTTTGTAGTAACGTTACCAACAAATGTACACGTATGAGGGGAGAGCTTCCTGCAGCTTCTCTCTGAAATACTTCACATGGGGTAATAGATGAAATGCGAATATTCTGGCCTCTGTAGTAATCATACCAACAAACAGTCACAAATGAGGGAAAAGCTTTCTTTAGCTTCTTTCAGAAATACTTCACATTGTGTAATGGACACCCCATGAACAATGGACCTTCCCAATCGTGGGGAGGCTTGCGTGTCTCTGTGATACAGATAGCCATACCGTAGGTGCAACCACAACGAAGGGGTATTTGTTGAGAGGCCAGACAAATGTGTGGTTTCTGAAGAGGGGCAGCAGCCTTTTCAGTAGCTGCAAGGGCAACAGTCTGGATGATTGACTGATCTGGCCTTGTAACAATAACCAAAACGGCCTTGCTGTGCTTGTACTGTGAACGGCTGAAAGCAAGGGGAAACTTCCTGAGGGCATGCAGCTTTACTGTATGATTAAATGATGATTGGGTCCTCTTGGGTAAAATATTCCGGAGGTAAAATAGTCCCCCAATCTGATCTCCAGACGGGGACTACTCAAGAGGATGTCATTATCAGGAGAAAGAAAACTGGTGTTTTACGGATCGGAGCATGGAATGTCAGATCCCTTAATCTAGCAGGTAGGTTAGAAAATTGGTGAAGTTCCGTGGCAGGAGGAACAAGACTTTTGGTCAGGTGACTACAGGGCTATAAACACAAAATCAAATAGAGGTAATGCAGGAGTAGGTTTGATAATGAGTAGGAAAATATAAATGTGGGTAAGCTACTACAAACTGCATAGTGATAGCATTATTGTGGCCAAGATAGATACGAATCCGACACCTACTACAGTAGTACAAGTTTATAGGCCAACTAGCTCTGCAGATGATGACTAAATTGAAGAAATGTATGATGAGATAAAAGAAATTATTCAGATAGTGAAGAGAGGTGAAAATTTAATAGTCATGGGTGACTGGAATTCGAGTGTAGGAAAAGGGAGAGAACGAAACATAGTAGGTGGATATGGATTGGGGCTAAGAAATGAAAGAGGAAGCCGCTTGGTAGAATTTTGCACAGACTTCAACTTAATCATAGCTAACACTTGGTTTAAGAATCATGAAAGAAGGTTGTATACATGGAAGAACCCTGGAGATACTAAAAGGTATCAGATAGATTATATAATGGTAAGACAGAGATTTAGGAATCAAGTTTTAAATTGTAAGACATTTCCAGGGGCAGAGGTGGACTCTGACCACAATCTATTGGTTATGACCTGTAGATTAAAACTGAAGAAACTGCAACAACGTGCGAATTTATGGAGATGGGACCTGGATAAACTGAAAGAACCAGAGTTTGTACAGAGTTTCAAGGAGAGCATAAGGGAACAATTGACAGGAGTGGGGGAAAGAAATACAGTAGATGAAGAATGGCTAGCTTTGAGAGATTAAGTAGTGAAGGCAGCAGAGGATCAAGTAGGTAAAAATACGAGGGCTGCTAGAAATCCTTGGGTGACAGAAGAAATATTGAATTTAATTGATGCAAGGAGAAAATATAAAAATGCAATAACTGAAGCAGGCAAAAAGGAAATCAAACGTCTCAACAATCAGATCGACAGGAAGTACAAAATGGCTAAGCAGGGATGGCTAGAGGACAAATGTAAGGATGTAGAAGCTTATCTCACTAGGGGTAAGATAGATATTGCCTACAGGAAAATTAAAGAGACTTTTGGAGATAAGAGAACGACTTGTATGAACATCAAGAGCTCAGATGGAAACCCAGTTCTAAGCAAAGAAGGGAAAGCAGATAGGTAGAATGAGTATATAGAGGGTCTATACAAGGGTGATGCAATTGAGGACAATATTATGGAAAAGGAAGAGGATGTAGATGAAGATGAAATGGGAGATACGATACTGCGTGAAGAGTTTGACAGAGCACTGAAAGACCTGAGTTGAAACAAGGCCCCCAGAGTAGACAACATTCCACTGGAACTACTGACAGACTTGGGAGAGCCAGTCCTGACAAAACTCTTATCATCTGGTGAGCAAGATGTATGAAACAGGCGAAATACCCTCAGACTTCAAGAAGAATATAATAATTCCAATCCCAAAGAAACCAGGTGCTGACAGATGTGTAAATTACCGAACAATCACTTTAATAAGCGACAGCGGCAAAATACTAACACGATTTCTTTACAGACGAATGGAAAAACTAGTAGAAGCTGACCCCAGGGATGATCAGTTTGGATTCTGTAGAAATACTGGAACACATGAGGCAATACTGACCTTACGACTTATCTTAGAAGAAAGATTAAGGAAAGGCAAACCTATGTTTCTCGCATTTGTAGACTTAGAGAAAGCTTTTGACAATGTTGATTGGAATACTCTCTTTCAAATTCTAAAGGTGGCAGGGGTAAAATACAGGGAGCGAAAGGTTATTTGCGATTTGTACAGAAACCAGATGGCAGTTATAAGAGTCGAGGGGCATAAAAGGGAAGCAGTGGTTGGGAAGGGAGTGAGACAGGGTTGTAGCCTCTAACTGATGTTATTCAATCTGTATATTAAGCAGGCAGTAAAGGAAACAAAATAAAAATTCTGAGTAGGTATTAAAATCCATGAGGAAGAAATAAAAACTTTGAGGTTTGCCGATGACATTGTAATTCTGTCAGAGACAGCAAAGGACTTGGAAGAGCAGTTGAATAGAATGGAGAGTGTCTTGAAAGGAGTATATAAGATGAATATCAACAAAAGCAAAATGAGGATGAGGGAATGTACTCGAATTAAGTTGGGTGATGCTGAGGCAATTAGATTAGAAATGAGACACTTAAAGTAGTAAATGAGTTTTGCTATTTGGGAAGCAAAATAACTGATGATGGTCAAAGTAGAGAGGATATAATATGTAGACTGGCAATGGTAAGGAAGGCATTTCTGAAGAAGATAAATTTGTTAACATCGAGTATAGATTTAAGTGACAGGAAGTCATTTCTGAAAGTATTTGTATGGAGTGCAGCTATGTATGGAAGTGAAACATGGACGATAACTAGTTTGAACAAGAAGAGGATACAAGCTTTCTAAATGTGATGATTCTGGCTTTGTAGTAACGTTATCAACATAGAGACGCCTCTGAGTGAGGAGCTTTCTAAAGCTCTTCTCAGAAATACATCACATACAGTAATGGATAAAATGTGATGATTCTGGCTTTCTAGTAACCAATCAAAGAAACGGATATGAGGGAAGAGTTTTCTGTAGCTTCTCTGATAAACTTCATATCAGGTAATGGATGAAATGTGATCATTCTATCTGCATAGTAATCATACCAACAAACAGACGCCTATGAGGGGGCAGCTTTCTCCAGCTTCTCTTTGAAATACTTCACATAGTATAATGGATGAAATGTGATGATTCGCGGTCTGTAGTAAACCTTCCAACAAAGAGACACAAATGAACATGGAGCTGTCTGTAGCTTCTCTCAGAAATGCTTCACATAGGGTATGGATGAAATACGATGATTCTGGCTATGTAGGAACCCTAACAACAGATAGATGCCTATGAGGGAGGAGCTTTCTGCAGCTTCCCTCTGAAATACTTAACATAGGGTAATGGATGAAAATGATTATTCTGGCTTTAAGGTAAGCATACCAACAAAGAGACACAAATGAGCGAGGAGCCTTCTGCGGCTCCTCTCATAAATACTTCACATCAGGTAAAAGTTGAAAAGTCATGATTGGGTCTGTGTACTAATCATACCAACAAACAGATACAAGAGAGGGAGGAGCTTTCCGCAACATCTCTCAGATATACTTCAAATAGGGTAATAGATGGAATGCGAATATTCTGCCTTTGTACTAACCATACCAACAAAGAGACGCAAGTGAGGGAGGAGCTTTCTGTAGCTTTTATCTGAAATACACCACATAGGGTAAAAAATGAAATCCGATGATTTTGGCTTTGTAATAACCATACCAACAAACTAATGCAAATGAGGGAGGAGCTTTCTGTAGCTATACTCAGAAATACTTCACATAGGGTAATAGGTGAAATGCGATGATTCTGGCTTTGTAGTAAACATACTAACAATCAAACGCAAATGAGGGAGGAGCTTTCTGAAGCTTCCATCAGAAATACTTCACACCAGGTAATGGATGAAGTGTAATGATTGTGTCTGTGTACTAATTATACCAATAAAAGATGCAAGTGAGGGAGGAGCTTTCTGCAGCTTCTATCAGAAATACTTCACATAGGGTAATAGATGAAATGGGATGATTCTGGGCTTGTAGTAACCATACCAACAAACAAACACAAGTGCGGGTGGAGCTTTCTGTAGCATCCCACAGAAATATTTCACATCAGGTAAGGGATGAAAAGTAACCATAGTGTCTGTGTACTAATCATACCAACAAACAGATGCAAGTGAGGGATGAGCTTTCTGCAGCTTTTCTCTGAAATACATCAAATAGGGTAATAGATGAAATGCAATGATTCTGGCTTAGTAGTAAACTTACCAACCAATGCACGACAATGTGGGAGGTGCTTTCTGTAGCTTCCCTCAGAAATACTCCATATCAGGTAATGGGTGAAATGTAATAATTGTGTTTGTGTACTAATCATACCAACTAACAGATGCAAGTGAGGGAGGAGCATTCTGTAGCGTCCCTCAGAACTACTTCACTTCAGGAAATGGATGAAATGTAATGATTGTGTCTGTTTAATAAAACCAACAAACAGATGCAAGTGAGGGAGGAGCTTTCATCAACTTCTCTCTGAAATACTTCACATATGCTAATGGATGAAATGAGATTATTTAGGCTTTGTAGTAACCATACCAACAAAGAGACGTAAACAAGGGAGGAGTGGGAGGAGCGTCCTGCAGCTTCTCTCAGAAATACTTCACATAGGGTAATAGATTAAATGCGAGGGTCTGGCTTTGTAGTAACCATACCAACAAACAAACACAAAAATAGGGTGGAGCTTTGTGTAGCCTCCCTCAGAAATACTTCACATCAGGTAATGGATGAAATGTAATGATTGTGTCTGTGTACTAATCATACCAACTGACAGATGCAAGTGAGGGAGGAGCATTCTGTAGCGTCCCTCAGAACTACTTCACATCAGGAAATGGATGAAATGTAATGATTGTGTCAGTTTAATCAAACAAACAAACAGATGCAAGTGAGGGAGGAGCTTTCATCAGCTTCTCTCTGAAATACTTCACATATGCTAATGGATGAAATGAGATTATTTAGGCTTTGTAGTAACCATACCAACAAAGAGACGTAAACAAGGGAGGAGTTGGAGGAGCGTCCTGCAGCTTCTCTCAGAAATACTTCACATAGGGTAATAGATTAAATGCGAGGGTCTGGCTTTGTAGTAACCATACCAACAAACAAACACAAATGAGGGTGGAGCTTTCTGTAGCCTCCCTCAGAAATACTTCACATCAGGTAATGGATGAAATGTAATGATTGTGTCTGTGTACTAATCATACCAACAAACAGATGCAAGTGAGGGAGGAGCTTTCTGCAGCTTCACTCATAAATACTTCACATATGGTAATAGATGAAATGCGATGATTCTGGGCTTGCAGTAACCGTACCAACAAACAAACACAAGTGCAGGTGGAGTTTTCTGTAGCATCCCACAGAAATATTTCACATCAGGTAAGGGATGAAATGTAACCATAGTGTCTGTGTTGTAATCTTACCAACAAACAGATGCAAGTGAGAGAGGGGCATACTACAGCTTGTCTCAGAAATACTTCACATAGCATAGTAGATGAAATGCGATGTTTCTGGCTTTGTAGTAACCATACCAACAAACAAATCCAAATGAGGGGGGAGCTATCTGTAGCTTCCCTCAGAAATACTTCACATTAGGTAATGAATGAAATATAATAATTGTGTCTGTGTAGTTATCATACCAACAAACAGATGCAAGTGAAGGAGGCGTTTTCTGTACTTTTTCTATGAAAAACATCACACACGGTAATGGATGAAATGCAATGATTCTGGCTTTGTAGTGACCATACCAACAATCAAAATCAAATGAGCTAGGAGAATCCTGCATCCTCTGTCTGAAATACATCACAAAGGGTAATGGATGAAATGCAATTATTGTGGCTTTGTAGTAACCATACCAACAATCAAACCAAAATGAGGTGGGAGCTTTCTGTACCTTTTCTCAGCAATACTTCACATAGGGTAATAGATGAAATGCAAGGATTCCGGCTTTGTAGTAACCTTACCAACAAACAAACACAAATGAAGGAGGAGCTTCTGTAGCTTCCGTCACAAATAATTCACATCGGGTAATGAATGAAATGTAATGATTGTGTCTGTGTACTAATCATACCAACAAACATATGCAAGTGAGGGTGGAACTTTCTGCAGCTTCTCACTGAGATACTTCACATAGGGTAAAAATGAAATGCGATGATTCTGGATTTGAAGTAACCATACCAACAAACACACACAAATGAGGGAGGAGCTTTCTGTAGCTTCCCTCACAAATACTTTACATCAGGTAATGGATGAAATGTAATAATTGTGGCTGTGTCCTAATCATACCAACAACAGATGCAAGTGAGGGAGGATCTTTCTGTAGCTTCTCTCAGAAATACATCACATAGGGTAATAGATGAAATGCGATGATTCTGGGCTTATAGTATCCATACCAACAAACAAACACAAGTGCAGGTGGAGCTTTCTGTAGCATCCCACAGAAATATTTCACATCAGGTAAGGGATGAAATGTAACCACAGTGTCTGTATAGTAATCTTACCAACAAACAGATGCAAGTGAGGGAGGAGCGTCCTGCAGCTTTTCTCAGAAATACTTCACATAGGGTAGTAGATGAAATGCTATGTTTCTGGCATGGTAGTAACCATACCGACAAACAAAATCCAGATGAGGGGGGAGCTTTCTGTAGCTTATCTCAGAAATACTTCACATTAGGTAATGAATGAAATGTAATGATTGTGTCTGTGTACCAATGATACCAACAAACAGATGCAAGTGAGGGATGAGCTTTCTGCAGCTTCTCTCTGAAATACATCACAGAGGGTAATGGATGAATTGCAATGATTCTGGCTTTGTAGTAACCATACCAACAATCAAACGCAAATGAGGGAGGATCTTCCTGCAGCCTCTGTCTTAAATACATCACAAAGAGTAATGGATGAAATGCAATTATTCTGGCTTTGTATTAACCATACCAACAATCAAACCAAAATGAGGTGGGAGCTTTCTGTAGCTTGTCTCAGAAATACTTCACATAAGGTAATGAATGAAATGTAATGATTGTGTCTGTGTACTAATCATACCAACAAACAGATGCAAGTTAGGTTGTAGCTTTCTGCAGCATCTGTCATAAATACATCGCATTGGGTAAAATATGAAATACGATGACTCTTGCTTTCTAGTAACCATACAAAAAATCAAACACAAATGTGGTAGAAAGCTTTCTGTAGCTTTTGTCAAAAATATTTCTCGAAGTCCAATAGATGAAATGTGTTGATTCTGGCTTTGTAGTAACCATACCAACAAACAAACGTAAATGAGGGGCGAGCTTTCTGTAGCATCCCTCAGAAGAACTCAACATCAGCTAATGGATGAAAAGTAAAGATTGTGTCTGTGTGATAATCATACCAACAAACAAATGCATGTGCGGGAGGAGCTTTCTGCAGCTTCTCTCTGAAGTGCATCATTAAGGGTAAAAAATGAAATCCGATGATTCTGCCTTTGTAATAACCATACCAATAACCTAAGGCAAATGTGGGAGGAGCTTTCTGTAGCTATTCTCAGAAATAGTTCACACAGGGTAATAGATGAATTGCGATGAATCTGGCTTTGTAGAAACCATACCAACAAACATATGCAAATGATTGAGGAGCTTTCTGTAACTTCCCTCAGAAATACTTCACATCATGGAATAAATGAAATGTATTGATTGTGTGTGTGTACTAAACATACCAACAAACAGATGTAAGTGAGGGACGAGCTTTCTGCGGCTTCTCTCAGAAATACTTCACATTGGGTGAAAAATGAAATGCTATGATTCTGGCTTTGTAGTAACCTTAAGAACAAACAAACACAAAAGAGGGTGGAATGTTCTGTAGCTTCCATCAGAAATATTTCACATCAGGTGATGTGTGATATGTAATGATTGAGTCTGTATTCTAATCATATCAACAAACAGATGCAAGTGAGGGTGAAGTAACTGCAGCTTCTCTTTGAAATACATCACATAATGTAATAGATGAACTGCGATGATACTGGCTTTGTAGTAACCATACAAACAAACAAACGCAAGTGATGGAGGAGCTTTTTGTAGTTTCACTCAGAAATTCTTCACATTGTGTAATAGATGAAATGCGATGTTTCTGGCTTGTAGTGACCGTACCAGCCAACAGATGCAAGTGAGTGAGGAGCTTTCTACATCTTCCCTCAGAAATACTCCACATCAGGTAATGGATGGAATGTAATGATGGTGTCTGTGTACTAATCATACCAACAAACTGATGCAAATTAGGGAAGAGGTTTCTGGAGCTTCTCTGTGAAACACATCACGTAGGGTATTGTGTGAAATGCAATGATTCTTACTTGGTAGAAGACATACCAACAATCAAATGCAATTGAGGAAGGAGCTTTCTTTAGCTTCCCCCAGATATACCTCACATCTGGAAATGGATGAAATGTAATGATTGTGTCTGTGTACTAATCATACCAACAAACAGTTGCAAGTGAAGGAGAAGCTTTCTGCAGCTTCACTCTGAAATACATCACAAAGGGTAGTTGATGAAATGCAATGAATCTGGTTTTGTAGTAACCATACCAACAAACAACCGCAAATGACGGAGGAGCATTCAGTAGCTTCTCTCAGAAATACTTCACATCATGTAATAAATGAAATATAATTGTTGTGTCTGTGTACTAATCATACCAACAAACAAATGCAAGTGAGGGAGTAGCTTACTGCAGCATCTGTCTGAAATACATCACATATGGTAAAATATGAAATACGATGTTTCTTGCTTTGTAGTAACCATACCAAAAAACAAAACCAAATGAGGTAGGAGCTTTCTGTAGCTTTTCTTGAAAATATTTCACATAGTGCAATAGATGAAATGCATTGATTCTGGCTTTGTAGTAACCATACCAACAAACAAACATAAATGATGGGCAAGCTTTCTGTAGCATCCCTCAGAAATACTCCACATCAGGTAATGGATGAAATGTAGTGATTGTGTCTGAGTACTAATCATACCAACAAACAGATGCACATGAGTGAGGAGCTTTCTGTAGCTTCTCTCACAAATACTTCATATACGTATAGGATGAATTGCGATGATTCTGGCTTTGTAGTAACCATACCAACAAACAAACGCAAATGAGGGAGGAGCTTTCTGTTGATTTCCTCAGAAATATTTCACATAGTTTAATAGGTGAAATGCTATGATTCTGGCTTTGTACTAACCATACCAACAATCAGATTAAAGGGAGGGTGGAGCTTTCTGCAGCTTCTCTCTGAAATACATCACATAGGGTAATAGATGAAATGCAATGATTCTGGCTTTGTAGTAACCATACCAACAACCAAACGCAAATGAGGGAGGAGCTTTCTGTAGCTTACCTCAGAAATACATCACATCAGGTAATGGATGAAATGTAATGACTGTGTCTCTGTACTAATCATAAAAACAACCATATGCAAGTGAGGGAGGAGCTTTCTGACCTTCTCTCTGAAATACATTACATTGGATAATAGATGAATTCTGATGATTCTGCCTTTGTAGTAACCATACCAACAAACATACGCAAATGATTGAGGAGCTTTCTGTAGCTTCCCTCAGAAATACTTCACATCAGGTGATGGATTAAATATAATGATTGTGATGGTGTACCAATCATACCAACAAACAGATGCAAGTGAGAGATAAGCTTTCTGAGGCTTCTATCTGAAATACACCACATAGGGTAAAATATGAAATACGATGAATTTGGCTTTGTAACAACCATCCCAACAAACTAACGCAAATGAGGGAGAAGCTTTCTGTAGCTATTCTTAGAAATACTTCACTAAGGGTAATAGATGAAGTGCGATTATTCTGGCTTTGTAGTAACAATACTAACAAACAAACGTAAGTGATGGTGCAACTTTCTGTAGCTTCCCTCAGAAATACTTCACATCAGGTAAATGATAAGTAGCTGGAACTATTCTGGAATTTGTATCTATCATCGCCACCAAGAAATGACAGAGTCCAGCAATTCTACCCGCAATTCCACCTACTGACATGCAGTCGCCACTACATTGCGCAATCACTGTAATCGAGTACTATAATGATGTACAGTGATGGATCAGCTAAATGGATGTGTTAGTGTGCTCAAATATAAGGTAATTTATAACTGAGTTTATGTACCTACCTTGATTTTTCTCCTTACCATAACACCTATCAGGTTCCTCTCCGTTTGAAGTAAAGAGATTTCCAAGTGTCCCTACTGAAAGAACATTAAAGACCAGTGTTTTTGCTAATTAATGCCTCATGAACATAGAAAAAGAAAGTTAATGAAAGTAATTTTCCTAATAATACTGCTTATTAATGCATTGTTGCCAACTTCAAATTAAAAAGTTCGTGAGGCTGAGGCTTATAAAGTTTTGCTTCGTAAATGATCTCATTACCACCTGTTGTAAATCACAGAAGGTGAGTCAGTATCTTACATATATGTTAATTTTGTGTGTCAATGTAGTAAAAGTGGAAAACTGCAGTGTGGAACATTATATACTCAAGTCTGCTAAGTGTATGTCTCTCCTGTGTTTTAGAAGTGCTTATTAATAATATAACAGGATCCACAGTTTGTATATTGGGTTAATGCTTGGTAACAAGTAACAGAAAGACCACTAATTAGGAAAACCTTAATTTCTTTAATCAAATGATAGTGAGGAGCAACCTGTAAGTGGATTCAAATTAACTTTCGTTTTAAATAGTAACACACTTAACTGAGAGAGACTTAACCTATATCCAATTAATGATTCTGCAGTTAGTAGTAATAATGTTATAAAGACCATTCAGTTTGTGTAAGCCCTGAAAGTAATAGTGTGTTTCAGTATCTGTTATAATTTTGCAAATAGTTTGTGCTGCTTTAACTGTTAGTTTCAATCTTACCGTACCCACATGAATGTGTCAAGAGTATACTGCTCTCGCATGTGACAATGTATAGGTTGTGTTTATCCATTCAAGTTACTAAAAACTATTTTCTTGAACGAGAATGTTAATCATTCTCTTGCCTACTTAGGCTGGCGACCGTTTTCTTTACCTGTTAAACAGTGCAGATAGGCAAAATTTTGTTTATTACTGTTCAAATATTTCCGTAATTCTGACTTTCATTTCCGATAAGCCACTTCCGTTAGGTACAACACGGTCAACACAACAAAATTCCTCCCAGAGGGTAACACTGCTCTGTTGCATTATACCATAATTGCTTTAATAATATTGTTTTACTTCACAACCTGCTTTAAGGTTATGGTTCAGCAGCAGCAGACAATAGTGTTATAAGCTTTCTGCAGCTTCCCTCAGAAATATTTCACATCAGGTAATGGATGAAATGTAATGATTGTGTCTGTGTAGTAATCATTCCAACAAACAGATGCAAGTGAGGGAGGAGCTTTCTGCAGCTTCCCTCTGAAATACATCACATAGGGTAATAGATGAAATGTGATGATTCTGGCTTTGTAGTAACCACACCAACAAACAAACGCAAATGACGGAGGAGCTTTCTGTAGCTTCCCTCAGAAATACTTCACATCAGGTAATGGGTGAAATGTAATGATTGTGTCTGTGTACTAATCATTCCAACAAACAGATACAAGTGAGGAAGGAGCTTTCATCAGCTGAAATAAATCACATAGGGTAATGGATGAAATACAATGATTCTGGCTTTGTAGTAACTATAACATCAAACAAACGAAAATCAGGGAGGAGCTTTCTGTAGATTTCTTTAGAAATACTTAACATTGGGTAATAGATGAAATGTGATGATTCTGGATTTAAAGTAGCCATACTAACAAACAAATGCAAATGAGGGTGGAGTTTTCTGTAGCTTCCCTCAGAATTATTTGACATCAGGTAATGGATGAAATGTAATCATTGTGTCTGTGTACTAATCATACCAACAAACAGATGCAAATGAGGGAGGAGCTTTCTGCAGCTTCTATCTGAAATACATCACATAGGGTAAAATATGAAATAAGATGATTCTGGCTTTGTAATAACCAGCCCAACAAACTAAGGCAAATGAGGGATGAGCATTTTGTATCTATTCTCAGAAATACTTCACATAGGGTAATAGATGAAATGCAACGATTCTGGCTTTGTAGTAACCATACCAACAAACTAAACGCAAATGACACTTGAGCTTTCTGTAGCATTTTTTAGAAATACTACACATAGGGTAATAGATGAAATGCGATGATTCTGGATTTGTAGTAACCATACCAACAAACAAACACATTTCACTCATAAATACTTCATATCAGGTAATGCATGAAATGTAATGATTGTGTCTGTGTACTAATCGTACCAACAATCAGATGCAAGTGAGGGAGAAAATTTCTGCAGTCTCTTTCTGAAATACATCGCATGGAGTAATAGATGATATTCAAAGATTCTGGCGTTGTAGTAACCATACCAACCAACAAATGCAACTGAGGTAAGATCTTTCTGTAAATTCCCTCAGAAATACCTCACATCAGGTAATGGATGAAATGTTATGGTTGTGTCTGTGTACTGATAAGAACAACAAACAGATGCAAGTGAGGGAAGTGCTTTCTGCAGCTTCCCGCAGAAATACTTCACATCAGGTAATGGATGTAATGTAATGAGTGTGTGTGTGTATTAATCATTATAACAAACAAATGCAAGTGAGGGAGGAGCTTTCTGCAGATCCTTTCTGAAATACATCACATAAAGTAATAGATGAATTGTGATGATTCTGGCTTTGTAATAACCGTACCAACAAACTAAAGCAAATAAGGGGGGAGCTTTCTGTAGCTATTCTCAGAAATTCATCACATGGGGTAATAGATGAAATGCGATGATTTTGGCTTTGTAGTAACCATACCAACAAATGAAACCCAAATGAGGTTTGTGCTTTCTGTAGCCTCCCTCTGAAATATTTCACAACAGGTAATGGATGAAATTTAGTGATTGTGTCTGTGTACTAATCATAACAAAAAAGGAACAAGTGAGGCACAAGCTTTCTTCAGCTTCTCTCTGAGATACATCACATAGGATAATGGATGAAATGCGATGATTCTGGTTTTGTAGTAACCATAAAAACAAACAAACGCAAATGACACTTGAGCCTTCTGTAGCTTTTCTCAGGAATACTTCACATAGTGTGATAGATGAAATGCGATGATTCTGGCTTTGTAGTAATAATACCAACAAACAAACGCAAATGATTGAGGAGCTTGCTGTAGCCCCCCTCAGAAATACTTCACATCAGGTAATGGATGAAATGAAATGATTGTGTCTGTGTACTAATCATATCAACAAACAGATGTAGGTGAGGGATGAGCTTTCTGCAGTTTCCCTCATAAATACTTCACATCCAGTAATGGATGAAAAGTAATGATTGTGTCTGTGTACTAATCATACCATAAACAGATGCAAGTGAGGGAAGAGTTTTCTGCAGCTTTCCTCAGAAATACTTCACATCAGGTAATGGATGTTATGTAATGAGTGTGTGTGTGTATTAATAATTATAACAAACAGATGCAAGTGAGGGTGGAAGTTTCTGCAGCTCCATGCTGAAATACATCACATAAAGTAATATATGAATTGCGATGATTCTGGCTTTGTAGTAACCATACCAACAAACAAACGCAAAGGACACTTGAGCTTCCTTTAGTTTTATTTAGAAATATTTCACATAGGGTAATAGATGAAATGCGATGACACTATATTTGTAGTAACCTTACCAACAAACAAACGCAACTGAGAGAGGAGCTTTCTGTAGCTCCCCTGAGAAATATTTCACATCAGGTAATGGATGAAATGTAATGATTGTGTCTGTGTACTCATCATACCATAAACAGATGCAAATGAGTAATGAGCTTTCTGCAGCTTTTCTCTGAAATTCATCACATAGGTTAATAGATTAAATGCGATGATTCTGGCTCTGTAGTAACCATACCAACAATGAAACGCAAATGAGGGTTGTGCTTTCTGTAGTTTCCCTCAGAAATATTTCACATCAGGTAATGGATAGAATGCAATGATTGTGTCTGTGTACTAATCATACCATAAACAGAAGCAAATGAGGGATGAGCTTTCTGCAGCTTTTCTCTGAAATACATCACATGGGGTAATAGATGAAATGCAATGATTCTGACTTTGTAGTAACCATACCAACAAAGAAACACAAATGAGGGAGGAGTTTTCTGCAGTTTTTTTCAGAAATACTTCACATTGGGTAATAGATGAAATGTGATGGTTCTGGCTTCGTAGTAACGATACCAACAATCAAACGCAAATGAGGGAGGTGCTTTCTGTAGTAATCATTCCAACGAACCGATGCAAGTTAGAAAGTAGCTTACTGCAGCTTCTCTCTGAAATACATCACATAGGGTAATAGATGAAATACGATGATTCAGGCTTTGTAGTAACCCCACCAACAAACAAACGAAAATTACGAGGAGCTTTTACAGCATCCCTCAGAAATACTTCACATCCAGTAATGGATGAAATGAAATGATTTTGTCTGTGTACTAATATTGCCATAAACATATGCAAGTGAGGGAAGAGCATACTGCAGCTTCTCTCTGATATACATCACATGGGGTAATGGACGAAATGCGATGTTTCTGGCTCTGTAGTAATCATACCAACAAACAAACGCAAACGAGGGAGATGCTTTCTGCAGATTCCCTCAGATATATTTCAAATCAAGTAATGGATGAAGTGTAATGATTGTGTCTGTGTATTAATCACAACAACAAACAGTTGCAACTAAGGGACGAGCCCTCTGCAGCTTCTCTCTGAGATACATCACATAGGATAATGGATGAAACACAATGTTTCTGGCTTCGCAGTAACCGTACCAACAAACAAACGCAAATGAGGGAGGAGCTTTTCTGTAGCTTCCCTCAGAAATTCCTCACATCAGATAATGGATAAAATGTAACGATTGTGTCCGTGTACTAATCATACCAACATACAGAGCAAGTGAGTTAGGAGCTTTCTGCTGCTCCTCTCTGAAATACCTCATATATGGTAATAGATGAAATGTGATGATTCTGGCTTTGTAGTAACCATACCAACAAACAAATGCAAATAAGGGAGCTGCTTAGAGAGCATCCCTGAGACATACTTCACATCATCTAGTAAATGAAATTTAATGTTTGTGTATGTGTACTAATAATAGCAACAAACAGATGCAAGTGAGGGAAGAGTTTTCTGCAACTTCTCCCTGAAATACATCACATAGAGTAATAAGTGAAATGCAATGATTCTGGTTTTGTAGTAAGAATACCAACAAACAAATGCAAGTGAGGGAGGAGCTTTCTGCTGCTCCTCGCTGAAATACATCACATATCCCAATGGATGAAATGCAATGATTCTGGCTTTGTAGTAACGGTAGCAACAAACAAACGCATATAAGACAGGAGCTTTCTGTAGCTATTCTCAGAAATAAATCGCATAGGGTAATAGATGAAATGTGTTGATTCTGGCATCGTAGTAACCCCACCAACAAACAAACGCAAGTCATGGAGGAGCTTTCTGTAGCTTCCATTTGAACTATTTCACATCAAGCAAAGGGTGAAATCTACTGATTGTGTCTGTGTACTAATCATTCCAACAGACAGATGCAAGTGATTAAGGAGCTTTCCTCGGCTGAAATACATAGGGTAATGGATGAAATGCAATGATTCTGGCTTTGTAGTAACCATACCAACAAACAAACGCAAGTGACGCTTGAGCCTTCTGTAGCTTATCTCAGAAATACTTCACATCCGGTAATGGATGAAATGCGATGATCCTGGATTTGTAGTAATAATACCAACAAAGAAACACAACTGAGTTAGGAGCTTCCTGTAGCCCCCCTCAGAAATACTTCACATCAGGTAATGGAGGAAATGCAGTGATTGTGTCTGTGTAATAATCATACCATAAACAGATGCAAGTGAGGGAAGAGCTTTCTGCAGCTTTGATATGAAATACATTACATAGAGTAATAGATGAAATGCAATGATTCTGGTTTTGTGGTAACCAAACCAACATCCAAATGCAAATGAGGGAAGAGCTTTCTGTAGCTTCCCTCAGAAATATTTCACATCAGGTTATGGATGAAATGTAATGATTTTGTCTGTGTACTAATCATAACAAAACACAGGTGCAAGTGAGGTACAAGGATTCTGCAGCTTCTCTCTGAAATACATCACATGGGGTAATAGATGAAATGCAATGATTCTGGCTTTGTAGTAACCATACCAAAAACAAACGCAAATGAATGAGTAGCTTTCTTTAGCTATTCTCAGAAATACTTCACATAGGGTAATAGATGAGATGCGTTAATTCTGGCTTTGTAATAACCAGACCAACAAACAAACACAATTGAGGGAGGTGCTTTCTGTAGCTTCCCTCCGATATATTTCACATCTGGTAATGGATGGAATGTAATGATTGTGTCTGTGTACTAATCATAAGAACAAAGAGGTGCAAGTGTGGGACGAGCTTTCTGTATCTTCTCTCCGAGATACATCACGTAGGGTAATGGATATAATGCAATAATTCTGGTTTTGTTGTAACCATACCAACAAAGAAACGCAAATGAGGGAGTAGCACTCTGTAGCTAATCTCAGAAGTATTTCACATTGGATAATAGATGAAATGCGATGATTCTGGCTTTATAGTAACCATTCCAACAAACAAACGAAATTGAGGGAGGAGCTTTCTGTAGCTTCCCTCAGAAATACTTCACATCAGGTAATGGACGAAATGTAATGATTGTGTCAGTGTACTAATCGTACCAACAAACAGATGCAAGTGAGGGAGGAGATTTCTGCAGTCTCTCTCTGAAATACATCACAAGGGGTAATAGATGGAATGCAATGATTCTGGCTTTGTAGTAATAATACCAACCAACAAACGCAACTAAGGGAGGTTATTTCTATAGCTTTCCTCAGAAATACTTCACATCAGGTAATGGATGAAATGAAAAAATTGTGTCTGTGTACTGATCAGAACAACAAACAGATGCTAGTGAGGGAATAGCTTTCTACAGCCTCCCTCAGAAATACTTCACATCAGGTAATGATGAATGTAATGATTGTGTCTCTGTACTAATCATTCCAAAGAACAGATGCAAGTGAGGGAGGAGCTTTCTGCAGCTTTTTTCTCAAATACATCACATAGGGTAAAAAAAGAAATACGATGATTCTGGCTTTGTAATAACCATACCAACAAACAAACGCAAATGGCGCTTGAGCTTTCTGTAGCTTACCTCAGAAATACTTCTTATATGGAAATAAATGAAATGCGATGATTCTGGCTTTGTGGTAACCATACCAACAAACAAACGCAACTGAGAGAGGAGCTTTCTGTAGCTTCCCTCAGAAATATTTCACGTCAGGTATTGGATGGAGTGTAATGATTGTGTCTGTGTACTAATCTTAACAACAAACAGATGCAAGTGTGGGAGGAGCTTTCTGCAGGTTCCATCAGAAATAATTCACTTTAAGTAATGGATAAAATGTAATGATTGTGTCTGTGTACTAATCATACAAACAATCAGATGCATGTGAGGGAGTAGCTTTCTGCAGCTTCTCTCTGAAATACTTCATATAGGGGAATAGATGAAATGCAATTATTCGTGCTTTGTAGTAACCATACCAACAAACAAACACAAATGAGGGAGGAGCTTTCTGTAGCTTTTCTGAGAAATATTTCACATAGGGTAATAGATGAAATCCAATGATTCTATCTTTGTAGTATCCATACCAACAATCAAACGCAAATGAGGGAGGAGCTTTCATTAGCTTCCCTCAGAAATACTTCACATCAGGTAGTGGATGAAATGCAATGTTTGTGTATACGTACTAATCATACCAACAAACAGATGTATGTGAATGAAGAGCTTTCTGCAGCTTCTCTCTGAAATAAATAACATATTGTAATAGATGAAATGCGATGATTCTGGCTTTCTAGTAACCATACCAACAAACAAACGCAAATGAGGGAGGAGCTTTCTGTAGCTTCCCTCAGAAATACTTCACATCAGGGAATGGATGAAATATAAGGATTGTGTCTGTGTACTAATTATTCCAACAAACAGATGCAAGTGAGGGAGGAGGGTTTTGCAGCATCTCTCAGAAATACTTCATATAGGACAATAGGTGAAATGCAATTATTTTATCTTTGTAGTAACCATACCAACAAACAAACACAAATCAGGGAGGAGCTTACTGTAGCTTTTCTGAGTAATATTTCACATAGGGTAATATATGAAATGCGATGATTCTGGCTTTGTAGTAACTATACCAACAATCAAACGCAAATGAGGGAGGAGCTTGCTGTAGCTTCCCGTCAGAAATACTTCACATCAGGTAATGGATGAAATGCAGTGATTGTGTCTGTGTACTAATCATACCAACAATCAGAAGAAAGTGATGGAGGAGCTTTCTGCACCTTCTCTCAGAAATACTTCACGTAGCGTTGCGTACTAATCATACCAACTATCAGTCTTTAGCATTCTGCACCTTCTCTCCTAAATACATCACATAGGGTTATAGATGAAATGCGATGATTCTGGCTTTGTAGTAACCATACCAAAAAACAATCGCAAATGAGGGAGGACCTTTCTGTAGCTTTTCTCATAAATATTTCACATAGGGTGATAGATGAAATGCCATGATTCTTCCCTCAGAAATATGTCACATCAGGTAATGGATGAAATGTAATGATTGTAGTAACCATACATAGGGTAATGAATGAAATGCAATGATTTTGGCTTTGTAGTAACCATTCCAACAAACAAACTCCATAAAAGAAATGTAATGATTGTGTTTGTGTACTAATCATACTAACAAAGTGATGCCATTGAGGAGGCCTTGCGCCACCACTTTTATTCCATCTTAGCCACGTATCACGGCTCTGGCATTGTCTACACTGTTGGTTTGATGGTTGCTGGTCATGTCGGTTATGCCCTAACTCTAGTGGACCATTGTGAACAAGTTTCATTACCGGCTGGCTGCAGTTTTTACACTGCTGACGTGGTCACCATCTTTCGAGCTCTAGAGTATCTCCGCTCCTGCTCAGGTGAGTCCTTCATTATCTGTGGCGATTACCTGAGCGGTTTACCAGCTCTTGACCAGTGTTTCCCTCATTCTCATCTGGTGATGGCTATCCAGTTGTCCCTGCATAATCTTGCCCATTGCGGCGGATCTGTTGTCTTTGTTTGGAACCCAGGCTATGTTGAGATAGCTTGCAATGAAACTGTTGACTGCCTGGCGAAAGAGGCCACCAGTAAAGCATCTCTGGAAATTAGCCTCCCGGAGACTGATTTGCGGGCAATATTACGCCAAAAAGTTTTAGATTTATGTTACAGTGATTGGCGCAACCTGCCCATGAAAAACAAACTCCGTCATAACAAGGAGACGATGACTGTGTGGTGGTCATCCATGCGAGCCATCGCAGGGACTCAGTCATCCTTTGTCGTCTCCGCATTGGCCACACCTGACTGATGCATAGTTATTTCCTGTGTTGTGAGGATCCACCTCTTTGTCGTTGTGGGGCTTCCTTGACAGTGGTCCATATTCGGTTGGAGTGCGCCCTTTTAACTGTGCTCAGGCAGACTTTTGCGATGGCTGAAATGCTCTCTGCGCTTTTAACGTATGACTGTTCCATAGCAGACTTAGTTTTGCATTTTATTCGGGCAGGGGGATTTTATCGCTTAATGTAAATGTGTGTGTTTTTGTGTTGATTCTGGCCTATGGGCTACAATTTTAGTCTGCTTTTTTTAATGTGTTTCTCGGTGGTTGTCTTTTCCTTTTCTGTTTCTATGGTCGGCCACCCACCGTCACTCTCCGTATGATTTTAGTTCTTCTTGTCTGGTCTTTGTCTCAGTTTCTCTCATTCTGTGTCATCTGTCCTCTCGTTTGTTGATTGTTCTTATTCTCTGTGGGTGTTTTTAGTATTAGAAAAAGGGACCAATGATCGTAGCAGTCTGGTCTCTTTAACCCCCAAAAACCAACCAATCCAAAGATGTCTACCTCAGTCGGAGATGAAATGTCAGAAATAATTTTATTCATCGACTGTGCCGTCCTCCCACAAGCCAGTCCAGAAGTTTTGACTAATGTGAACAGTCGCTGTGAAAGCCTATGTTGTGTAAATGTGTGCTTGTCTCCTGAAGTGTACCTTGTGAAAGGAGGAGTAGGAGGTGATTTAATGCTTGTGGTGTGAGTAGCTTCGTAGTATTTTCTATCTTTCATGTAACATGTGTTTTCATTCTTGATAAAACACTGAATATTAGTCATCGAGAAAGTATTTGTTGTAGCTCGTGTATTTAGAGGAAACAGCACTAACCTGGCGTACATGTTTCCTTGGGATTGAACTAGAATGTCGTGAATTTCAGCCACAGTCTCCAACTTTTGTCACTATTTAACTTAAATTATTATAGGACCTGTCTGAGGAAATGTGTGTCAAGTAATGTACTTCAAAAGGCCTTTCTGCTGTGCTCTAATTCCTCATGTTCATATACAGGATTGAAGCAGTTGAGAGTTGAGAATCGTTATGGGTTTGGGAAAGAATAAGATCTTTAGTCGACGTGAAAACACAGACAATGCTATTGTGGTAAACTGCAGTATTAAAAATTCTGTAACTTTACAAAAGGTCTAAAAGAGTCAGTAGAATCAGGTGTGACTGGTAAACCATTCTTTTTCTGGTGGTATACATTTTGTTATTTTTCATTTATAAATGTATATCTATCCGCTCCAGGAGATACATTTTCCTGCCACTGGAATGAATATGCAGGTTTTTCTGCATATCATTAATAATGTGTTTGTTGTAGAACATGTCTTCCACAGTGGCCGACATTGAAAAATGATTTGAGTGAAAGCCATTTCCTTCTGTAAATGAGTGTCCTATGTCTGTGTGGTAAGGCAGGGCAACTTGGCCATTGTATTTTATATTCTGTACCATTGCAAGTTGAAATCAAGCTTCACACACACACACACACACACACACACACACACACACAGACACACACACACACACTAACTACGTAGATCTTCTTTAGTTACATCTGAGCTTCCAGTGAACATAATTCATATTTATGCATTATATTTAGCACACGGGGAACATGTGCAAACTCAGTTGATGAGAAATAAAGGATATAATGTAAGTAACTAATTCATTTTTCACCTAATTAAATCTCTCCTCACTTTCAGGCAGAAAGCCTTAATCTATGTCACAGTGAAAGCCACATGCAGACAGTGGCCAATAGCCGCTCTCTCCGGTTTCGTAATAGGGACCCGCTCTGCCCTAGTCCAGCCAGTCTGGTACTCGCTCTGGGTTTTGTTTCTATCTCGGTTGTAGTGCATTCTGATTGTTGCTCGTTGTTGACATTTGCCTGCCTCTGGTTCCGAGTGGATTTACGTTTGGTGTTTGGTGTCCACAAGCCTCTGTTGTTTATCTCTTCCTCCTTGTGTCGCCTATAGTCGGTAGCGGTTGGTTGTTGTCAGGTGTCATTGGTCTGTCGTCCGACTTGTCCTGTGTTTACCTTGTGGTGCGTGCTCCACCGCTGGCGTCTTCCCTGCCTGGCGGCTCCTATCCACAGCCCAAGCCATTCTTGCTGTTGGTTGTGGTTACCACAATTTACTTCGCTCCTACCACATTGTCGCCAGTAATTGCAGTAGTCATTTTCAACATCTTCTCAACCATCTTTGAAACATTTGTACCACTTGTAAACTCTTGTACTCGTAGTAGAGTTGCCAAAAGCCACATTCGATGTTTCCAATGCGATACTGCACTTTGTTCCATTTTTAAACAAAATTTTATTTAGAATCTTAGATCCATCTTTTTCGAAAGTAAAAATTCTCTGAGCACTCAAAAACAAAGACCTCCTTTTCCACTGTCAACAATGAACTAAATACTGAAAATAGATGTAAATATATGTACGGTACATCAGGAACACGTGTACTAACAAGAAAAGAACAAAAATGTATACAGCCGACAGAATTAAATTCCTGTAACTTTTTGATCACACCTCGTATGCAGTGTCTGGAAAAAGGAAATAAAGCACCCATAACAGTGTAACTTTGTACAAGTACAAACTATTAGCGGGCATGTAAACAATTAGAGCAGTGGTTCTCAGCAAAAGTAGAAAGGCCACTAGTGTTGATGGTGGAGGGTATACAAGAGGTGTGAGCACCATCGGGTAGACTACTGATGAGAGGTGTCACATTGTGTTCAGTGTTGAATCACGGTTCTGCACTATCCCCGATGACCACTGTCAGCACGTGTGGCGGCAGCTTGGGGGACATTCCATTCTTCCAATGTTTTGGAAAGGCACAGTATGGCCAGCAAATGGTTATGAATGTAGGTTGCAGTTGATAGTGATTGAGGGAACTGTGACGGAACAACAATCATTCAGATGTCGATAATCCTCGTGTTACATCTTGTATGACAGTATCGTGATGTTATTTCCAACACAACAGTGCTCATCCACATAGTGACATGTGTATGTATCAATTGTATGCATGGTATTAGCTGCTCCCATAGTCAGCAAAATCCTTAGATATATTCCCTGCAGAGCATATGTGGCACGAGCTTGGACGTAAACTCTGCCCCAGTGTCAGTATCCAGAATATTGTGGACCATTACAACAGTTTGAGGCCAGCTTGCCCGAGGAAGGAATCTAGTGGCCTTATGACACCCTCCCAAACAAACAAGTGTATGCAAGAAGGGCAATTGGGTGCATGTCATATTGATAAGTGAGCTCATACTGCCAAGTTCTTTGTAAATCTGACTCAATTTTGTAATCACTAAAGTAACATCACATACCGACTGAACCCATGGCATTTCTTTTCTTTCTGTGAATTTCAATTTCTTAGCCGGGCAGTGTTTATGAACATCTTGGGCTGAAAGAAAATTAGCATGATATAGAGACGTAAAACTATTAGAGACGTAATTAAATGTAAAAGTGTCACTAAAAACACATTTAAAGTGAAAAAGCCTGAAAAAACACCAAGTTGTGTGTCCAGAAAATCTGTATCACAATGGGTTAACAGTGAGCAGCAACTGCAACCAAATGGGAAAAATATCTTCTTCCGACCCAGGATGTTGTAGCAGATTATCTGCAACTTCACATTCCTAATGCTTCTGTATATTTTTTCCTGTTTCTACAAAGTCCATTCCTGGCAACTATAATTTAAAATGATCCAAGTCACTGTCCTTCCTCTTTGTATACTAAGGTGTCTGTCTGTAAATAATTTACTCTTATTTCTGAAGGCTTGGGCATTCCAATTCTTCTCTTAATATCCACTAGCTTTTGCCCTCAACTATGTTGGCACGGATCTTGAACCTGCATGAATTTTGAGTAGCCCTGAAACTTATTATCCATGGGAAAAATTGATATAAAGAACTGAAAGTGAAGTTGTCAAAACGATCCAATGGTAAAGAATTGATATGTTTGTAAGCACAGATACAGATATTTGAAGTATGAAATAGCAAAACGCCTGGATAGGGGAACAAGCTGGTGGCGTATTTAATGAAAATACAAAAAATTAAAGAATCTGTAGTTACAAATAAGTCAGTTCTTTACTGTTGCACCCTTTTGACAGTGTCACCTTCAGTCTTTTATATCTGTTTTTCTTGCTAATAAGCTTCTGGATATTTATGAACATTCATGTCAATGAAGTCGTTTGCTTAATAAGCTTATCAGTGACAATAGTTACAGTAATTTGTGAATGAATTCAAGAATGTCTGTGGGTAATGGAATTAAACTGTTAACATTAGTAATATTTTGGAAAGTTTCATCATCATAACACTATTTACTACTTTTTACTGATTTTTCTCATTTCTGGTCCTGGTTTGTTTCGTTAAGTTTTATAAAACTTCCACTGTCCCGATGTTTTTTTCTTCCAGAATAATGAAATGATGCTTATATGAAACTGAGTTGATCCACATAAAGCACTTGCAGTCCCTTGCAGGCCTGCATACAATAAAAAGTATTTAATAATGCATTTTTTGTAATCAGTTCAGCATGCATCTCTGTATACATAACCTGTCAGTAGCTGCCCACAGAGTTATTTTCAATTTTCCTGTAATTTAATAACATAAAACATGATAAATAGATGTAAAAACTTTTTATAATATGGAAAAATGCCTGTACACCATTATTATTTGCAGTATGTAGATAGTCACAGGATATGTGATGCATTCCCTTATGGATCTGAGTTACTGGGTACACATTTGTTTCCATACTATTCGGGCCCACATAGTTAAATGTACAGTTCAGTTTATCATGTTTTATAGATAATTTCACTTCAAAATTTCTCTGAGGGTTGAAATGCTTTTATAAATATGTAATGTTGAATCATTGGCTGTTGTCAGCTTAGCATATAATTTTAATGGTCTATTATCCATTCTGGATCTTTCTGAACTCATCAGCTGTGAACAAATGTTGATTAAGAATGCAACCAACCATGAGTACTTCTAAAAGTATTTATTTAAATGCCATTACCAGTCTCAAGCTATTATGTCTGTCTACAGGTTTTTATTTTATTTACTTACTTTTTTTAAGTAATTGCAACAATGTGCTAATATGCGTGTATTTGATAAAATATAAAATGAAATACTTACATACCCTCGATTTGTTTTGTTGGTATCATTTAGGCTTTCTTTGGTCCTTAAGCATTTTCAGCATGACACACGAAGAGTTAAGAATTATAGACAATGCACTTATTCTAAACAATCCACTGTGTTGTGCACACACTTCACAGTATTTTTCATCAGTTGCAGCCTTTGACAAGTACTTCACATGTAATGATTTTGCTTACAGTGAAAAGTCTATCCACTGACCAACGATATCACTCATTTCTCAACAAGGAAACATCTCATCTACTGTATGTTAAGTAAAGAATGTGTGGACGATACAAATCTAAATAACAGAAAAATGCTTTGTCCAGAAAAGTGCACTTCTTACAAGTGAGGAACTCTAATTGTAGCATGTCATAGGAGAAATTAACAAGAAGATTTATCAGGCTACTCTCGAGAAGCAATGGCATGTGTTTTGATTTTGGTCCCTGACAATATTCTTCAATGGATGTTAAGTTGGGCAGCTAGTGGAATAAGGATACCCTTGTTCAGAGTCCTAACACAGACCAATCATGTTTAATTTGTGTGAAAAGTGCAATGAACATTTTCAGGATTGTTTGTTAGCCAGCTGTAGTTGCTCATTTAGAATTTACTGAGATGAATTGAAGGTGTGAATGCATATTTCTAGTTATTTTAAGGTACCCATTTTCCTCCATAAGTTAGTTGTATATTTTGTTTGTAGATTATCTTTAGTGTTTGAAATGCTGTATCTATATTGAGCCATGTGAGTGGCAGTTGCAGATGTAGTTAAATGTTTTTAGTCTAAAAGCATCCTTTTATTTAAGATATCTTGAAGTTGCTGCCAGTCAGACCAAGATAAAATCTGATGCAATTGTCACAATCAGTACTGTGTACTCCTCAGTCTTTAGAGATCCAGCCCAATGGTTTTGGTTTTATGTACTATGTTATGTTGCAGTATTTAGTGTGCATCTATGGGCTTAAAGTCGAAATTGTGCAGAAAATATTAGTAAGTTACTTTATTCAACCATAGAATGTTTATGAAATATTACATATGTCATGTTAATTGAAAGAGGAAACAGTATTTTAATTAACTAATCCATACATACAGCAATAACATCTTTTACAGTTGTAGATGATGATGATCTGCTGTTAATTTTGAAGTGTTTTGTACAATTTTTTATACACATTGCCAAACAAGTTTACAATTTACGTAAAAAAAAAAAATACAGTTTGTGTCGGATAAATACACACTGGGTGAGCAAATATTTGTAGTTTGGGCACTGCATTTCAGCTGTCTTAAGTACCTTGACAATACTTTTAGCATCCCCTTGTATTCTTTGTGTTGTCTCTTTAGCCCATTTGAAAAAGCAGAGTCATCAGCTCACCACAATGTTAAGATGACAAAATTGGATGAAGTATGGAAATTACCCATCACAGACCCTGGGTGCAGAATTTCACATTATTTCTAATTAAATAATAATAATTTTTTCAATGCCTGCTTGATGTTACATAAATAATCATGGACTTTTTAGTATTAACTATTTGAGAGGTATGCTTCATTTTTTTTAATATTAGGGTTTTAATGCATTCAAAAAATTTATGGTGCAGTTTTATTCCTTTGTAGAAAATACTGGCTGTTGTTTTGTTTATCTTGAAACATGAGTCGGACAAAACTGACATTTACTCAGATCATGTGAATACAGCTGTTTGTGAGATAACTGCTTTGTTCTGTATAAGCCAAAAATATTGTTATTTAGTCTGATATTATGTAATTGCCCAAACTATGAGGTTTGTGGTGGGATTATTTGGGACAGAGATGCTACATATTAGTATGTTGTGCAAACAATAATGTAAAATGAATGACTTACAGAGGATGATGTGAAGTTTGCACTATGTGCATATTTAGACTGCTCAGCTATAACTGAAGTTGTATTTACCAAATGTTGAAAATTGATCTTCTACCTTAAACTTATAATTACCTTTGATGTTTACATTCTGTATGTAGCAAACATCACTATAGAAATCTGCCATTATGCTGCTTGTAAAAGTTGTAACTGCTTGATAGTAATTTGTCATGTTGACATAATGATTATTCCTTAATCTAGAATGTTTCTAGTTACGTAAGTACTTTTATTCATGTTATATAGTAACCTGTTTATACATTATGTATGTAAATGTTTATTGTTCGCTAGGAAACTTAAGTTTGGGTCAACACAATTCCAAACAGACAGTTATAATTTATGATAATAATTAAAATAGTTGATGCACAATTATCTTAAAATATTCAAAATTAAATGTAAACTTAGTAACATTCAGATTAATGTTTAAAGACATTCTTTCCTTTCATACTGTACACTGATTTCTGCAGGCATTTTTAAGTGTAAAGATGCCTTGCTGGTACCTGATACTTAATGCTGTAAATGTTAGCTGTGTTAGCTTCAGTTTTGCTTGGTTACTTTATATTTGTATGCATCATATAGGAGAAGTCAAAACAATACTACTTTTGTGTAAAACAAATGAGCTCTGTATTCGCATGTTAACAATACTATCAGAGCTAATGACATTCTGTGATAATCAGAAACGTCATTTCTATGATGTTTCTGGATGTAACAGCATAACTAGTGCTACGATGGGGCTGATTTGACGATGGGACTAGTGCTACAATGGGACTGGCGTGGAGATGAAAACATTCTTGAGTGGATGACCATCTCTGGGGTGCAAGAATTTCTCTTGATAGGTGTGCAGCCACCAGGATTACGCTCTGTTCCTAGCTGTACTGGACATTCCATATTTCTTAGACTCCTGGATCAATCTGTACTGCTATCACGCTGTCTACCACACCCTGTTCTTTGTACCTCCCTTTGCAGGTGCAGTGGGTAACATGTCACTTGTGAAGAGGCTTCAGTTTCCTTTCCAAGAGAAAATTGGTCCTACACAGACCCATCCTCACTCCACCCATGAACAACAGTTCTCAAATTTTATATGGATATGAATCTGTATGTGCATCAAAGCCCTTCTTATGCAGCACAAGACATGGGTAGCCAACATACGTTTGCGGCACTGTGAACTGTAACTTGACAGCTTACCACTACCTTATCCAAGACTGCCTCTAAAGTAGTGGCAATAAAGGCTGTGCATATGTGGCATGTACTTCTTTTTGAGAACATCCATCAAGGGTTTCAGAGTATTTAATTCTACAGCATCAAATGTGTCACAAAGTGCTCTTTGACCCAGTTAAGTTATAACATTATATAAATAACACACAGCACAGTGAACAGTATTAATGGCGATGATAACGATGTCGATGACATGAACAACTATTATAATAGTCTATTCACTGGACAGTAAATTTGTAATTATTTATTTATTCTGTTAGATAAGTTGATTGTTAATCAGTGCAATGATGACTGCATTACCACCTGAAGCAAGACTGCTTAATACAAATTTCTGCTTTATTCATTAAATTTTTGGTGTGCACATATGTTGCTGCAACAATAAAGTAAAATTAAATGATATGATTGAATTGTTCATTTGATGGAATTCTGTATTCATTTGGATGCTAAATACACCAGTGTATCATTTCTTTAATGCCTCATCTGAATCCTTGTCAGTATAGCCATTTTTATCTCGAATTTATGTATAGCATTGCCTAACACTTGTTTGTAATTTAGTTTTCAAAGTTATAATTGTAAAAAAAAAAGTTGTTTGTGTTTAATATGTTGTTTAAGTTTAGTATGTTGTTTCACTGTTAGTATGTTCTGAACATTAAAGAATATTACTAACTATCCTGAAATACATTATTAAAGTTATCCCCTACTGTCACTCGCAGTGTTTTTTGTAAGTCATTGTAATATGTTGACGCTGATTTACAATTTTATGGCCACTTACCATTATTTTGTTACTGATCTCTTATAAAAGCAAATTCTTGATTTATATACATCATCTATTTTTATATCTTTATTGCCTGTTGCGGAAAGTGGATGTTAACAATGTTGTTGGATTATAGTGTAAGCGGCTATGCCTTCACCCAGAAAGAAATAAAAATATGTTTGACATGTATAGGTATTTTAATTCATCTCCCTAAGGATATCTCACATATAACTTATTTCATCTCTGGCAGTGTTTATTAATTTGATGTGGTAGTCAGGAAGCAACCTCAAGATGTAAAACAAACTCTTGCAACATTTTTGTCCATAAAATTTGGAATTGGGAAGAAAGATAATGGTGGCAAGTGCTGTTATCAAATACACAACACTGAGATGGTTGTATCTGAGTGGTTATACACTACATTAGAACAGAATTTTCCAATAATCAAAATTTCTTTTGTGACAGCATTATGGGATAATTTTCTCCTATTCCCACATGAGGGTGCACAGATAGCTTGAGCATTTGGGAGCTTCTTCCATACTCAGTTAAGAGAGTTAGCTCTGCCAGTAACACTGTGACAGTTTTTTACATACAGAGGATGACAGTGTGCGGTTCAACAGGCAGGTCCTGTCAATAACAGAGAAGCTGTTAAAAGCTTGATTTCTCCCTAAAACCTTAAGGGGCAAGTAAATCTGAAAAACATTTCTAAAAATTTCATAATCTTGTTCTGATTGTGTAGAAACAATTGTTACTCCTAAGTAACACTCGGACGCAATAAATAAGCCCTGTTGTGGTAAGTAAATTTACACTCGTATTTAGGGTACGCTAATTATCACATTCGTTTAGGGAGTGACTCTTTATCATGTTAAGGCACCATTTTCTAAATTTTAAGTGGTATGTAAAATCTTGTGGCTTTCGCAAACTGAAAAAGAGGAACTTGCAGTTTATTCCATGCCATCGACAGGAAAACTGTGAAGGCCTAATGATGTAAACAGAAAGGTATACTAGGGTTTAAAGTCCCATTCTTAATGATGCTTTCACCATGCTCTCCCAGAAAGTGGGTGGTCACAAGTGCATGGCATACTGTCTCATCTGTTCCAAAACACAAATATTAGGGTATGAGATTGATAACCATTTACCATTCATTGTTCCACAGTGAGAAATATTTATTGGATTTTTCAGATTGGTGCAACAGGTAAATCAAATATACTGGTGCCCGTTGAAATTTATTGCTTCAAAATACCTATAGAAACAACTGTGGGAGCTCTCACACAGAATCTTTGGTTTGTCATCTCTCTGTACTTATGTCTGGTTTAGGCAGCGCACGTTCCACATCTCCATTCAACAACCTGTAGTAGTATTCACGGAAATCCATAGGAAACCCACCGTTCCATAGTAACACTCTTGTCTCTCATTTGCTGTGAATAGATCTTTAAATTTGCTGCTGCACTTTGTACTTTCTTGATGCAGTGGACCTGCTGTGCAGTTCCAATACTTCTGGCCATGTAATTTTATTTCTGTTAGCAGATGATTGAGGTTGTGTGTGTGTGTGTGTGTGTGTGTGTGTGTGTGTGTGTGTGAGAGAGAGAGAGAGAGAGAGAGAGAGAGAGAGAGAGAGAGAGAGAGAGAGAGAGAGACAGACAGAGAGAGAGAGAGAGAGAGAGAGAGAGAGAGAGAGAGAAGGATGTGTTAACGGTATTTTCAAATGACATGTAAGTTGTACATAGATGCTTTGGGAACTTGTATGGGAATCCCTGGAGAGAAAGCAATATTCTCTTTAAGGAACACTGTATAGAGAAATTTAGAGAACTGGCATCTAAAGCCGAATGCAGAATGATTCTACTGCCAGCAGCATACATTTTGCATATGAATTATAAAGATAAGCTATAAGATACTGGGGCTTACACAGACGCATATAGATATTCATTTCTACCTCACTCTTTATGCGAGTGGAAGAGGAAAGGGAATGACTAGTAGTGGTACAGGGTACATGCACACTACAGCTGCTGGTGGAATATGTATGTAGGTGTGGCCAGGCTCATAACAGGAGCTCTCATTCAATCTTGCTGTGACAGAAAAGTTTCTGGATCATTGTCGCCAGTGTCCATTTTCTCCTCGAGTTCAAAGACACTGCCAAGCCATGACTTCAACCCACAGGTGGACCTCCACAGCAGGGTGGAAGCACAAACACTGCTGTGCCTTGCTGATCTTAATGAGTTAACTCCACTTTTCACAAATCTATACATACACGACAAAGGGCACACACGGTTGGTTGACCCACACTTACTGATTACTTAAAATATGTTTTTAACAATTACGAATGTCGTTCCTCGGCGTGAGAGATAATACATGCATTTCAAGCTCTTGTTAAGATTGATCACACTTATAACATTTCCAGTTAAGTGTAATAGTATGTAATTAATTCGTAAGGACATAGTTTATAACCATGTTTTGGTGGAAGTAGTTTAACTGTTCTTTACCATAGGTAGTCACATGCTGATGCTGGGCTCTGTACTGCACTACGTTACTTCAACTCTGATTTGTGACAGATATTAAATGGTGTCTCTGTACAGGTTGACTTGTCATTTTCCAGCTAAGTCTCTTTACTTTTGACTATTTTGGAGACTATGTCATTATTGTGACACAACATCACATTGCAGCTTAAGATATTTGTAGCACCAACATTTACAACTCAATTTTTGGACAGACACTGTGTACATATATTATTTTTGAGATGATATTGTCCCTTCTTTTATACCTCCATACAAAAATAGTATAGGTAATTTCCTCTATGTATCCACCTGACCCCAGGTAACACCATCCCTCCTATGGGTCCATCTATGTCCCCCTCACTTCCATACATAAAATGGGGTTCACTGAACTTAAAAATTGAAACTATATCTCTTTCTGTGTCAAAAGTGTCTACATAGCATATTTAAGTTTTACTTGATACATGGGTTTCCTACTACTTTCCATTCTGTCACTCTTACTGTGCCTTTCACAGAGTCATACCTTCCCTCTATGTTATATTAACATATAATAATGTGCTTTCTCTGATACAAACTTAAGATTAACTACAGACTGTTCATTAAGACCTCATTTGCTGTTACACACGGAAATGTTGTTATCCAGTTTGTTCTTATCAATAGAGTTGTGCACCACTCATTTTGAAATCATGAAGTAGTACCGAGAATACAGAAGTTTCCTTTAATTTGTTACTTTTCCTCTCAACTACTTTGTCATATACTAGGTATATATGTGATACAGCAGCTTTTCACTTTCCACTGAGAACACATCTATCTTTTTGTTAATCCCAATTGAAAAAAACATTAAATTATCAAACTCAAAACCTTTATTTATTGTGTGTCAAACACCTTATGCCCAATTATGTAACATATGTATAACTATCAGCTTTTTCATACACTTTGACACGTATAAGGTTCACACACAAGTTAATAGCATTTTCGTTTCGCATGTTGCTACGGGTTTCTTTATCAATTGCCATTTTAATTTGTGGTTCACTGTTGCTATCTCAGTTTACATTTTTCCATTTGGAGATAGTGAGTGGAGCTGTGGACGCTAGAAAGTGGAGTGCCAAATGGAATAATCTGAACATTTTCTTCTTGAGTTCAGTAGAGGGGTGACAGCAGTGAAGGCAGCCAGAAACATCTGCACCATATGTGGGGATAATGCTATTCATCAGAGCACAGCAAGAATATGGTTTTCTCATTTAAAGGAGGACCATTTTCACATTAGTGACCCACTAAGTTCATAAAAATGCGAAGGCCTTCCTGAAGATCATGGAAAGATTAATCCACAGTGATGCATGCCAGTGTATTCAAGATCTGGGTCATTGATGATCATGATAATTCCACCACTGTGCAAATTTTGCATGCAACAGAAAGGTTACAAAATGAGGTGTATGAGTACCGCATGTCCGAAGTGAAAATCGCAAAAATCAGTTGGTGGCCATATCTATCTCTATTTGCTCATCATCAAGCGGCTCATGAAATACTGAACATTACAATTGTGGTGGGGTTAGGGGTCAAACCCGGGACTCCACATGGCAGACCAGAAGCTGGGACCCACCACACCGTATTTCGTCAGGAGGCCGAGCAAGTTCAAGAATTTTGAGAGGCAGTGCAGAGTGATACAGCAGTATTCAGTAACATTGCTTTATTCAGCTAATTTACAGTATTTGATGGTGAAGCGTAGTGTCAGCGTGCTGCCCGCCCGATGTCCTGCAAGTCCAGCCGGCTCAGCAGACTCCTGGTATGCCGATGCCACTGCTGTTGTTATCAAGGCTGCCTGCCAACGGAACTTGGCCGCCGCTCTCCCGGTCACCACCCAGCGATGAGTAGCGCCTTGCGACTTACTCCGCCCCATTAGGCCTGCTCTGCCTGACCAAGGGATGAAGGTGGATGTACTGGTCACCCGTGGCCCTCAGGCCACCGCTGCTCCCAACACATGACCTGATTCAAACCCACGCGCACCTAGATTCTGTGCTGAAATTTTCCGCTAATGGTATTATGAATTGCTTCCGCAAGATGTAACGGTCATTGCTGACATTTTCTGTCAACAGAAAAGATGTCTTGCTTATACAGTCTAAGAACAGCAACCAGGAAGTCCAAGTGAAGCAATACTGATCCATGAAAGAGCCTGCCTGCATTCCGTACAGTATTTTTTTGTCAGTCTAGCAAAAGTTGGGTTGGGAAGTCATGTCACACCCACCTTATTCACCTGATCTTGTGCCTCAGATTTGAGCCTTTTCCACTCTCTATCAAATAACTTTCATGGAACTTCCCTTTCAGATTAAAAAAGTGTTCTGAACATGACTCAATGAATTCTTGCCCAGAAAACCATGCCATTTACATTTCGCAGGATAGAAAATTTCCCCAATGTTTGCTGTCCATTGTAAGCACTGAAGGATGATATATTATTGTACGCTGAAGTCTCTGTTATGTTTATTAAACCTATAGAAAAAGTATGCAAACTAATGCACCAGCTACGTACCTGTGTTGGGGCCTAGCGCAATGGTTATCATATAAACATGATGTAGAAGGTTGTTGGATCAAAAAACGACAAATGAAACTTTTTTACAATTTATAAATCCGATCAAAAAATTTGATTATTATTTTTATTCAATTAATTCGTTTACATGTAATTTTTGATATTATTGTTTGTTTTATTTACCCTTATTTTTCTTTCTGTCATTTTTTTTTCTCCTGGAATCTGCCTGTGTCACCTATAATGTGGAAATAATTGTTAATGTGTGTGTGTCCGTCTCGAGTTGCTTCATAGAGGTTAGCTTTAACCACCATAAACAAAGCAAGTGCGATTTTTAAATCTGCACAGATTGTTGATTGCTATTCTCTCTGATGCATTTCACATCATGGGGTTGTGGTTAGCTTAGGACACAAATTTGAATTCAGGGCTTTGTCTGACATGGTTGTCCTTTCTCACTTGGAATCAGCTGTCCATAGACCATCTCACATTTCCAACGTACCTGGCAGTGGCTGCCTCCGACATTACTCTGCATTAATTGGTGCATAGTAATGAAGTAAAACCAATTAATATTTCTACTTTGACAGTTCTCTGCAATTTATTGCATAATTTGGTAAACCATAGTGTTTTTTCTGACATGCTCTGGTGGTTTCCGGTGATTAAGGGTGTCAGTGTGGTACTGGTGTGCAAGACTCACACTCCCTCTTGGCTATCAAACTTACTTGGAGTTGTTTCGCCGATCATCTTTTCAGGATAGCCAGCTGTGATGTCCTGCACGACTTCTTCTCTGAATATAGGATGCTACATGGAGGAAATTTTTTATACTTTAAAATATTCTCGAGTGTACAGAGTTATTTTAAAACTCAATCTCACTGTATTTTCATCACACACAACAGTTTCTGACAGACCGGAAGGTTCCAAGCTTACAAAAAATGTTTTAGTTGTATGAAAACTATCACATTAATTTTTCCATAAATACAGTCTACAAATCTCAAAAAGTTTAACAAGACAACTGTCTAGACCTTACTTATTGATTCTTTCTCTTACATTCGTAATTGTCCCTTCTCTTCTTTCAACAACATTCAAATGTTCACACAGTAATGTTTCATGTCGCATGGAGTACGGCGCGTTTATTCCGACTACCTGCCCACGCCGATCATCCGTCCCATACACGTCCGTCCTGCACACACATAACTGTGGTGTAGTAGACACAGATCTACTCATCTCTAAAATAACGCGTGTTCAAGACAGTGGAAATACGAGGGTCTCTAGAATTTACTCCGAAATTCCTTAGACATTACAATGCCTTCCAGAATGCTGGAAGTTAGAAAAGTATAATTATTAAATTGTCATTACTTCAACACCCCCCCCCCCAATCAATTTAATAATTTCCTAAATTGCCCATAAAATTCACTATCCCCAGCTTTTAACACAGTCTATTGAAACGTGCACTCTTAGCTACTTTTGGTAAAATATGGGCCATTTGTTCCTCGGAGCTAATGTATTGAACATTCAGATGGCCTTTGTTGTATAGCTCTTGTATAGAAAGGATTTCACATCCACATGCTTCAGTCATCTATGTTCCCACTTCCGTAATTGACAGATTCTTCAAGAAGATGCTTAAGCCATGGGGTGTCTGTCATAGCTGTCGACGAAGCTGGATATTCTGCTTCTATTTCATAGTGAAACTCATCTGTCTCCTTGTCACAAGAAACAGTATTTTCAAACAAAAAACTATAAGAAAGTGAAGAAGACAGAAGCTCTACAACATAACACAGTCAGAATCAACATAGCAGTAATAGCATTTAAAATTTCCTTTTTGTATCACAGGCCAACATCAAGTGTTCCTTTAATATATCAAAGAATTCATTTCAAAAATTTCTACTCTAATTCTGTTGGTTTATTTTGCTGTCTACTAAAATAGTTAAGTGATGCACTTCGTCTGGTCATAGCTGTCATTATATACATTGAAAAACACAGTAATTGTCCATCTGGTTTAAATTCATCCATTTGACCACAAGCATCTCCACTGCATTTGACTTCCATCGATGTTCTCAGTGTTTACAGTCTTCCATGTTGAATCTTTTCAATAAGTATTCAAGATGAACATAGTGACAAAGAAACATTTTGCCACTGTTGCTCTGCATATTTATTCTGAGGAATGATTTTGGTTCTCCGAGTTCTCACATTCGACATTTTAACTAGTTCTTAATGTAGGTGACTTTTTTTTTTACTATTACATCCAGCTGGAATATTATCTACATATGGAAGCAAATTGAGTATAATGATCATCAATGCTTTCAACATAGAGACATCTGCCAATTTTGGGTTGTCGAAACATGATTTCCTTCATAAAACTGTCAAAAGTTTTTTTTTTTTTAGTTTGCATACAAGCCTTTTCTTAATCTTTACACCAGGTCTCAATGCAGGAATCAATTTTGTACATCTGTTTGTTCCATAAATGAATTATGTTCCTTCACCACACAAAGGAGCATTCTTAGTGTTGTGAATTGAGCAAGTGGAGTATAGTCATATCTCTTTCAATATTTCCAGACATGTCTATTTTTACTTTGAACATCCTCTTACTGTCAGTGATACTTTTATTTGCTGTAAGTGGTCCATAAGTCAAAGTTCCATTAGATGACTGAGAGTCCAATTTTTCCTTAATTTTTTTTTCCATTCTTCTCTTACATCTCCTTCATGATGCCTTACCTGAACGTCTTCAGACTTCTGAGGTAAGTTTTCCCACGAATGTTTTTGCATTCAAGGGAAACACTGCATAATCCTTGAAAAATCTAAATTTTCTTGTTATTCTATTGCTTTTCCACAAAGTTTCTGCTCGCTTCCACTTCTTCTGACATCGTGGGCCTTGAGTTCCCTTCAACAGTTTGCACAAAATCAAGGACTTCAAAACAGAACTAACTTTGAGGAAACTGAAGAATGTTCTGAATTACATTGTTCACTTGAATGGTCTTCTTCAAGATCCAATCATCACTGCTTTCACCTTCAAATAGAAACATATCTTTTTCAAAAATTACATCTCTCCCAAATACAACCTTGTGTTGCTTGGCACACCATATTCTGTGGCTAATTAGACAGTTTCCAGTCACGAAACATTTTAATGGGATAGTTCCTTTTCAATACTTTCCTTGGAATGTGCCACTATGCAACACACCCAAAGTCATATTTGTTCAAATTTGGCTTTCTTCCATCCGATAGCATTTCTAGAATTTCTGCATCTAAAACTGAAGTATAACTATGGTTAATGATAAAAGTATCTGCCAGTAACTTTTGACTAAAATTGCTTTCAAACTTCGCGTCCAAAAATTGTGCAATGAGCCTTTTCAGTGACAGTATGATTTAGTCGCTCTGCCACTCCATTTCGTAATTGACTTTGCAAATATACTCATGACCGTTGTCACTTTTAAATCTACTGATTTTCAGCAAATACATACTTTGGAAATACGAAGCAAGAATTGTTACCAATATTGTATCGACCACTGTGCCATACAGTTCAGTGAGCAGACACATGGGTATTATATACTGTAGGACTGAAAGTTTCGGAGTGTTTTTCTCGTGAGTGGCTAGCCATCTGGCCGTATGGCTGGGGCGTTGTAACTCTATGGGGTAGTGCTGCCAACACATGCCATCCCACTCTTAACTTCATTTCCCAACCCTCGCACTCCCCTTGTTAGTGTGTGTATATACACAATTGAATCATTTCTGTGAGCTGCAGCTATAGCTATCACACTTTTGAATTGAACCCGCTGAATTTTTAAAAACAAGCATCCTCCAGCCATTTATAGTTTATGCACTGACAATTAATTATTTAGTGAACCTGACACTAGAAGAGCACCTTTTAGTTTTAATTTGAAATTCCAGTCCACAAACTATGCTTTCAACATAAATTTCTCCAACCTTTATTCTTATTTGATTCACCAGTTTGTTCACATCCATCAAAGAACAGATTAATTAACTAAATATCCTGTTACCCTCAAATCTAGAAACCAATCCACTTTGCCACCTGGAAAATTTCCAGTAACAGCTGAGAAAGAAAGGTTACTTTCATTTCTGTTTATTTTTTGGAGAGATTTAGCTAAATTTGCAGAACTATACTTCTATGCGTTTGTGGCAATCTAACATTGTATTTTTCCCCAATAATGGCATTGTTTCCCACGTCTGTAACACATATATTGGGTTGATACATAAGTTTGTTGCGTTTTTCTGTACGTTTGAAAAACACAACAGATACACATACACACCCTACTCATCCATAATTATTCTCCTTCACTATTTACAACAGTCTGTCAATGCTGAGATAACTTTTTGATTCCATGACTGTAGACATCGAGTGGTTTTGAGGTGAAGAACTCGCCGAGCCATGGTAGGAGAACCTTTTGCATCCGGCAAAGCTTAGCTTGAAGTTTGTTCGATAGGGAGCAGGAAAAACTGAGGGTGCAAGATCAGTTGAATAAGGTGAGTGCAGAATGACCTCCCAACCCAACTCTAGTATAAAGTTTTTGGTCAGTCTAGCAGAATGGGCGCGGGCGTTATCGTGGAGTAGCATCACTTTTCGCAGTCTGCCTGGTCGTTGTCCTCAAATTGCGTCCACAAGATGACTCAGTTACTGACAATAAATATCATCAGTGATGGTTACATCTCAGGGAAGCAATCTGTACTACACCACACCATCACTGTTCAACTAGATGCATAATATTATGGATGCATGCAGGCTTTTATATGGGGAGTTGCTGCTTTGTTTGGGGGCAACCATTCTTTTCTTTTCCTTATGATCTTAGGATAAAGACACCATTTCTTGTCACCTATAAGGCTATAACGATACAAGTTAGGAATGGTCAACGTTGCTTTCAAGCAAATTAATCACGAACAATGAGAAAAGCACATACATTCACCTGCTGATTTATGTGTTTTCGGCTTAGAGCATGTGGTAAATTTTTTCAAACTTCTCCATTGCATGCAAATGTCGCACAATGGTAGAATGATCACAGTTAATAACATTTGCCAGTTCTCGAGTTTGCTGACATTGATTATTGTGGGTTAATGTGTTTAAACAATCTTTATGAAACTTCGACTGTCTTCCTGAATGTGCTGAATCACTTATGTCAAAATGATCCTTCTTAAAACGAGAAAACCGCATTCTTGCCATGATCTGTCTCATGGAATTATCCCCCTCCCACATGTGGCGTGAATGTTTCTGACTGCCTCCGTAGCTGTCATTCCTATTGAACTGTAATAGAAGAATACATCAGAAATGTTTAGATTTCTCCACTAGGCACTCCATTTTCTAGTGTCCAAACCTCCACTCATTATCTCTATACTTCAAAATGACAATATGTGAACTCATATAGCAACAGTGAACTACAAAGTAAAAAATGACAACTCCTAGCATCCACAGTATCAACCAAAATCTTATTTTTAGACAAAGCTTTGGCTGCATCATACATAGCTTGAGACTTGGTTGTCTCTGAATACATCATTTTACCTTTCTGTCAGATGCTGTCGACGATGGCAATTCATTTACTGTCCAGTTGTTACCTTTAGAATTATTAAGTTTTGCTTCTTTGTCTAGTAATCTACCCTTTAAGAAATCCGGTTCCAATTCCTCACTTGAGAAGGTATTCAGAGCAGTAACAACTACTTATGATTCTGGTGGAATTGTTTGTAAGTAACCGCATACTATATCAGTTCCTCCAATATTATCATCCGATCCTTCAAATTACCCATTAACTTACGAAACTCCAAAAAATTAATTTCAAGAGTTATTGTCATTTGCAGTAAACTTTAAAGGCCGTTCTTAATAAAAGCCATACCTTTCAGCTCAAATGTTTGAATTAATGTATTTCTTATTTTTGGTGTAGGCCTACTCCAAGCAACTTTGTGAAATTCTTTGGATTACTTGAGACTTACACTTCTTATCGGTTTTGCCATTCAGCTGTCTCAGCCATGTCCATGTATCTCTTTCAGACAAAACTCACTTCCAGCTCACATAGAAGTATTTCAGTCCTAAATTTTCAGTTGCTAAAGTTCTACCCATTAAACAACAGTACCTTGTATTCCTCCTCTTCTTGAGCCATGACTCTAAATTAGGTACTGGATTAATTTTTTCCACCTTTATTTGTTGTACTGTAACACCTGGCACCTGGGTCCATGACCACTTGATAAGAAAATAACACTTATTTAGGATAAATAATTTCAACTCGTTACTTCACACAATTTACAATTACAACCACGGGACAACAATGAAGACAAAATACAAACAGAGCGAAGAAACACAGAAAAAACACATAAAAAAGACAAAGAGAAAATAACTCAAAGGATTATTATTACATTATCATCATTTAAACACACTTTGTATTAGATAGGAAACTCCATGTCCAAACAATGAACAATGGCACCATTTAACCAAGATACAGAACAGCCTGCCACCACAAGTAAAAAACATAGCCTTGATATTAGAAATCTGAAATCATTAACTGATCATTGCTCTGAATTGTGTGAATTTTTGGTCCATATGTGTACAGTGAAATATCAAACAAGCTGCAAGTGCATGAATGATTTTTATAAAATTTATAATCACTGTGAATGAGACTTTTATACAATGTGTAGCTATCTCCATACTGTTGTCTTTGTCCATGTTTGTACTGTATTGTAACACTCTTTTGGTCTCCTTCAACTATTATTTATGCTACTTGTCAACTCAGATTATACAACCTGGGTCCAGCAAAAATTGTCATTTTAACAGCCCTGGACATCTGCTGCCGTTTAGGTTACGGAATCTTCTTCTTGATACAGTTATGAAGTGTAGTGGCATGACCGAGAGGGAATTTGTTCTCGCTTGATATGGCTAATAACTATATGACATTGTTTGTCGTCTATCTTGATATATACACTCCTGGAAATTGAAATAAGAATACCATGAATTCATTGTCCCAGGAAGGGGAAACTTTATTGACTCATTCCTGGGGTCAGATACATCACATGGTCACACTGACAGAACCACAGGCACATAGACACAGGCTACAGAGCATGCACAATGTCGGCACTAGTACAGTGTATATCCACCTTTCACATCAATGCAGGCTGCTATTCTTCCATGGAGACAATCGTAGAGATGCTGGATGTAGTCCTGTGGAACGGCTTGCCATGCCATTTCCACCTGGCGCCTCAGTTGAACCAGCGTTCGTGCAGGACGTGCAACCGTGTGAGATGACGCTTCATCCAGTGCCAAACATGCTCAATGGGGGACAGATCCGGAGATCTTGCTGGCCAGGATAGTTGACTTACACCTTCTAGAGCATGTTGGGTGGCACGGGATACATGCGGACGTGCATTCTCCTGTTGGAACAGCAAGTTCCCTAGGAATGGTAGAATGATGGGTTCGATGACGGTTTGGATGTACCGTGCACTATTCAGTGTCCCCTCGACGATCACCAGAGGTGTACAGCCAGTGTAAGAGATCGCTCCCCACACCATGATGCCGGGTGTTGGCCCTGTGTGCCTCGGTCGTATGCAGTCCTGATTGTGGCGCTCACCTGCACGGCGCCAAACACGCATACGACCATCATTGGCACCAAGGCAGAAGCGACTCTCATCGCTGAAGATGACACGTCTCCATTCGTCCCTCCATTCACGCCTGTCGCGACACCACTGGAGGTACGATGCACGATGTTGGGGCGTGTCCGGAGCAAGTATGGTTGGCCTGACACATCAGTGTCAATGTGTTCTTTTTTCCATTTCCAGGAGTGTATATAAGGCTGTAAAAATGAATTTTACTGCAGATGTTTTCCCCAGTATTCAGTAAATCAGTATCTCCTGGCGTAATGGTGTACATTAGAGGTGACAAGAAAATAACATAACTGATAGAAGTAACTGATTATTGAGGAGTAGCAGTTACTGTGATAAGGGCTCATCTGATACTAGCAGTTACTTAAATAACAGTGTTTGCCGCCACCTGTTTACAGAAGATCATACTATGCTTTCACGTCAACTAATCTGAGATCTGGCTATGATAGAGAGGGATATATCATCTGGAAGAGGTTCTACATGTCATGGAAATAACAGAGACTATGCGCCATCTATTGATACAACTATGTGTTATTTTGTGCGCTCTCACTACTTTCAGCACAAAAATTAAATAAAGTTAATGTCAGAGTGGTTGCTGATAGGAGCAAACTTAAAGGTATTGTACATGTACTAGAGTTCCCTTGGGTCATTAGTTTGGGCAGTTAGTACAAATAAAGCAATTGGAGCGACAATGGAAATAACTGTCAGAGGTTGTTATTTTTCTCTAGCTGTTATTATTCTCTCTAAGTTTCATTCTCTGACACTTAACACGCTACCACTACAGGTAACCCAGTGACATTTCCGGCGAGAATAGTTACTGGAGTGAGGAAAATATTTTTGTACCGCTATGGAAATAACTATCTAGAACCCCCAGTGTCCAGCAGTTGACAACTAATGGGATTCTGTTCTTTCCATTTCTTGTAGTTCCTGTAACAGTTGACCTTCTATCTGGCCTTTGGTTGTGTTAGAGGGTATTGTTAATAGTTTTTAGGGTTTTACACATATTGAAATATTTGAGCATTGTAGGTGATCTAAAAATGGAAAATAGTGGAGTACCTTCTCAAAGAACACCATAGCCCCAATGCCTAGTGGCACCATTATGATGAAAAAACGCTGGTGCTGTATGTAATTAGTGTGTCTTATCAACTTGAGTACAAAAAACTTGTGTAATTTCATAAAACTTGTCTTTGTGGCTTTACTAAGAAAAATGAGCTTTCTCAATTTGTACATATACACTGCAAATGGACTTTTTTTATTTAATTGATTATTGGCTACTGATTTTGAATCATTTTCCACATAGTATTGAGCATATCAGTTTTATACAGGGAAATTGTACAATGGAATATTTACACTTCACACACAAGTATGGAAAATTAACCATTTGATCCCAGCATAGATGGAATGAGTACAGGTATGCTTACAACAATAGTCAGATCAGGTACTTTGTCAGGAGCATTCAAATAAAAATATAGATTTACTTATATTAGGGTCTTCTTGTACTTGGGCATTCTACATGAAATTTTTTGAATAATATATGCTCTTTCTGTTTTGAAAGAGGCCAAGGGACTTCATTTTGGCCCTTTGGCCCTTTATTTTAAGTGCTCATCTATCTCGTTCATGAATTAGTATAATACATATTCAAATAATGGAAAATCCAGGATAGAATGTAACAATATTACGAGAAAGAAAGCTGCTACTCACTATCTAGCAGAGATGCTGTGTCGCTGATACACACAACAACGACTCTCACAATTCACACACACACACACACACACAGACACACACACACTTACACATAGCAACATTGCATGATGGGAGTGGCAACTGGGTGGGGGTATGGAGGATACTGGGGCAGGGAGGGAGGGTGGGTAGTGATGTAGAGTAAAGTGCTGCAGGTTAGACCACGGGCAGGGGAGAGGTGGGGAGGGGAGCAGAAGTAGCAGAAATGGAGGGAAATAAAAAGACTGGGTGTGGTGGTGGAATAATGGCTGCATAGTGCTGGAACGGGTGCAGGGAAGGTGTGGGATGGATGAGAACAGTGACTAATGAAGGTTGAGACCAGGAGGGTTATAGAAATATCGGATGTATTGCAGGGAAAGTTCTCACCTGCACAATTCAGAAAAGCTGGTGTTGGTGGGTGCCCATAGCCATACCCTGAATTTGTTTGTGGGTAATGCCTCCAAAGCAGAAGAAATTGTGTGTGAGGATAAACTTGTCATGGTGACTAGATTGTTGGTTTTGAATCTGTCAATCTTTGGGAAAGGGAGTGTTCAATAACAGGAAGGCTATGGGCATTAGGAACATTAATGTACAGGGAGGTGGCACCAATAGTGACAAGCATGGCACTTTGTGGTAAAGAGTCAGGAACTGTGGAGAGTCAGTGAAGGAAATTGTTCAAATGCCTCTGAGCACTACGGGACTTAACTTCTGAGGTCATAAGTCCCCCAGAATTTAGAACTACTTAAACCTAACTAACCTAATGACATCACACATATCCATGCCCGAGGCAAGATTCGGACCTTCAACTATAGCGGTCGCGCGGTTTCAGACTGTAGTGCTTAGAACCACTCGGCCACTCTGGCTGTCTGGAGGAAATGGTTGGTATCTTTTAAATAGGAAGGTATGTTAGGGGTAATAGATTGTAGGGGTTGGTCTATGAGAGCAGCAATTCTCTCAGTAACTGGCCACAATGGGGCGTCTTGGGTGACTAGGTTTATGGACTTTAGGAATCATGTAGAAGGTAGGATTTATTAGTGGAGTGAGAGAGGTGAGCCGAGGCATGGACTCCAGGGAGAGGGTCTGAGGTGGGCATAAGGATTTGAGTAGTGAATGGAGATCTTGCTGGATTACTGGAATGGGGTCGCTGTGGCAAGGTTTGTAGATAGAAGTATCTGACAGCCAGAAGAGTCGTACTGCCAGGTAATCCTTGCAGTTAAAAACAACAGTGGTGGAGCCTTTGTCCACAGGTAGGATTAGAAGGTCAGGATCAGTTCTTATGTGGTGGACTGCAGCTATTTCTGCAGATGTAAGGTTAGAATGCATGTTGAGGGATTTGGGGAAAGATAGTGAGGCAACTGTTTATGCCATGCTCTGGCAGTTTCCGGTGATTAAGGGTGTCAGTGTGGTACTGGTGTGCAAGACTCACACTCCCTCTTGGCTATCGAACTTACTTGGAGTTGCTTCTCCGATCTTCTTTTCAGGATAGCCAGCTGTGATGTCCTGCACAACTTCTTCTCCCAAGATAAGATGCTACTTTGGAGGAAATGTTTTATACTTTTAAAATAACTCCGTACACTCGAGAATATTTTGAACTCAATCTCACTGTATTTTTATCACACATAACACTTTTCATACAACTAAAACATTTTTCCCCTCATGAACCATGGACCTTGCCGTTGATGGGGAGGCTTGCGTGCCTCAGCGATACAGATGGCCGTACCGTAGGTGTAACCACAACGAGGGGTATCTGTTGAGAGGCCAGACAAACATGTGGTTCCTGAAGAGGGGCAGCAGCTTTTTCAGTAGTTGCAGGGGCAACAGTCTGGATGATTGACTGATCTGGCCTTGCAACATTAACCAAAACGGCCTTGTTGTGCTGGTACTGGGAAAGGCTGAATGCAAGGGGAAATTACAGCCGTAATTTCTCCTGAGGACATGCAGCTTTACTGTATGATTAAATGATAATGGCGTCCTCTTGGGTAAAATATTCTGGAGGTAAAATAGTCCGCCATTTGTATCTCCAGGCGGGGACTACTCAGGAGGACGTCATTATTAGGAGAATGAAAACTGGCGTTCTACGGATCGGAGCGTGGAATGTTAGATCCTTTAATCGGGAAGGTAGGTTAGAAAATTTAAAAAGGGAAATGGATAGGTTAAAGTTAGATATAGTGGGAATTAGTGAAGTTCTGTGCAGGAGGAACAAGATTTTTGGTCAGGTGAATATAGGGCTATAAATACAAAATCAAATAGCGGTAATGCAGGAGTAGGTTTAATAATGAATAAAAAAATAGGAGTGCGGGTAAGCTACTACAACCAGCATAGTGAACGCATTATTGTGGCCAAGATAGACACAAAGCCCATGCCTACTAGAGTAGTATAATTTATATGCCAACTAGCTTTGCAGATGATGAAGAAATTGATGAAATGTATGATGAGATAAAAGAAATTATTCAGGTAGTGAAGGGAGACGAAAATGTAATAGTCATTGGTGACTGGAATTCGTCAGTAGGAAAAGGGAGAGAAGGAAACATAGTGGGTGAATATGGATTGGGGCTAAGAAATGAAAGAGGAAGCTGTCTGGTAGAATTTTGCACAGAGCATAACTTAATCATAGCTAACACTTGGTTGAAGAATCATAAAAGAAGGTTGTATACATGGAAGAATCCTGGAGATACTAAAAGGTATCAGATAGATTATTTAATGGTAAGACAGAGATTAAGGAATCAAGTTTTTAATTGTAGTAGATTTCCAGGGGCAGATGTGGACACTGGCCATAATCTATTGGTTATGACCTGTAGATTAAAACTGAAGAAACTGCAAAAAGGTGGGAATTTAAGGACATGGGATCTGGATAAGCTGAAAGAACCATAGGTTGTACCGAGTTTGAAGGAGAGCATAAGGGAACAATTGGCAGGAATGGGGGAAAGAAACACAGCAAAAGAAGAATGGGTAGCTCTGAGGGATGTAGTATTGAAGGCAGCAGAGGATAAAGTAAGTAAAATGACGAGAGCTGCTAGAAATCCTTGGGTAACAGAAGAAATATTGAATTTAATTGATAAAAATGCAGTAAATGACGGAGGCAAAAAGGAATACAAAAGGTCTCAAAAATGAGATTGACAGGAAGTGAAAATGGCTAAGCAGGGATGGCTAGAGGGCAAATGTAAGGATGTAGAGGCTTATCTCACTAGGGGTAAGATAGATATTGCCTACAGGAAAATTAAAGAGACCTTTGGAAAAAAGAGAACCACTTGTATGAAGATCAAGAGCTCAGATGGAAACCCAGTTTTAAGCAAAGAAGGAAAGGCAGAAAGATGGAAGGAGTATATAGAGGGTCTATACAACGGCGATGTACTTGAGGACAATATTATGGAAATGGAAGAGGATGTAGATGAAGATGAAATGGGAGATAAGATACTGCTTGAAGAATTTGACAGAGCACTGAAAGACCTGAGTCGAAACAAGGCCCCAGGAGTAGACAACATTCCATTAGAACTACTGACAGCCTTGGTAGAGCCAGTCATGACAAAACTCTACCAGCTGGTGAGCAAGATATATGAGACAGGCGTAATACCCTCAGACTAAATAAAGAATACAATAATTCCAATCCCAAAGAAAGCAGGTGCTGACAGATGTGAAAATTACCTAACTATCAGTTTAATAAGTCACAGCTGCAAAATACTAACGCGCATTCTTAACAGACGAATGGAAAAACTGGTAAATGCGGACTTCAGGGAGGATCAGTTTGGATTCCGTAGAAATGTTGGAACACGTGAGGCAGTACTGACCTTATGACTTATCTTAGAAGAAAGATTAAGAAAAGGCAAACCTACGTTTCTAGCATTTGTAGACTTGGAGAAAGCTTTTGACAATGTTGACTGGAATACTCTCTTTCAAATTCTGAAGGTGGCAGGGATAAAATACAGAGAGCGAGAGGCTATTTACAATTTGTACAGAAACTAGATGGCAGTCATAAGAGTCGAGGGGCATGAAAGGGAAGCAGTGGTTGGGAAAGGAGTGAGACAGGGTTGTAGCCTCTCCCCGATGTTATTTAATCTGTATATTGAGCAAGCAGTAAAGGAAACAAAAGAAAAATTCGGAGTAGGTATTAAAATTCATGGAGAAGAAGTAAAAACTTTGAGGTTCGCCGATGACATTGTAATTCTGTCAGAGACAGCAAAGGACCTGGAAGAGCAGTTGAACGGAATGGACAGTGTCTTGAAAGGAGGATATAAGACGAACATCAACAAAAGCAAAACGAGGATAATGGAATGTAGTCAAATTAAATCGGGTGATGCTGAGGGAATTAGATTAGGAAATGAGACGCTTAAAGTAGTAAAGGAGTTTTGCTATTTAGGAAGTAAAATAACAGATGATGTTCGAAGTAGAGCGGATATAAAATGTAGACTGGCAATGGCAAGGTAACCATTTCTGAAGAAGAGAAATTTGTTAACATTGAGTATAGATTTATGTATCAGGAAATCGTTTCTGAAAGTATGGAGTGTAGTCATGTATGGAAGTGAAACATGTATGATAAATAGTTTGGACAAGAATAGAATAGAATCTTTCGAAATGTGGTGCTACAGAAGAATGCTAAAAATAAGGTGGATAGATTACGTACCTAATGAGGAGGTATTGAATAGAATTGGGGAAAAGAGCAATTTGTAGCACAACTTAACTAGAAGAAGGGATCCGTTGGTAGGACATGTTTTGAGGCATCAACGGATCACAAATTTAGCATTTGAGGGCAGCGTGGATGGTAAAAATCGTAGAGGGAGACCAAGATGTGAATACACTAAGCAGATTCAGAAGGACGTAGGTTTCAGTAGGATCTGGGAGATGAAGAAGCTTGCACAGGACAGAGTAGCGTGGAGAGCTGCAGCAAACCAATCTCAGGACTGAAGACCACAACAACAACAACAACAAAACATTTTTCGCAAGCTCGGAACCTTCTGGTCCGTCAGAAACTATCACATTCATTTTTCCATAAATACAGTCTACAAATCTCACAAAATTTAACAAGACAACCGTCTGGACCTTACAAAAGTAAGAGAAAGAATGAATAAGTAATTGTTCCTTCTTCTCTTTCAACAACATTCAAATATTCACAAATAATGTTTGACATCGCACTGAGACGGCGCGTTTGTTCCTTGAGCTGGACGTGTAACTCCTTACAAATGGAAGGCCTCAGACATGGCCAACCGATTCGGCTCAAATTTGGCAGGTCGCTTGTGTACAACTTAAAACGGAGGAATCTAAGATATTTTAGGTCAACACCGCCGCGTTATTGAAAAAATCACCCCTAAAAGTTATGAAGAGCAATCGACTCAAAATTGGCGGGATCGATAGATAACTGTAAACAGAGCATTTTTCATCATCAGCTATGGTATCCGAAAACGCATACTATTCCAGAAATCGAGGAAAGAAAGTTTTACAACTGTCGCTTCTGTTCCAACTTTTTAAACGGTTTTTGCCGACAGCACTGAAAGCGCAACAGCCAAGGTAATTGGCTGGGAATCTGAGAACCCGGGTTCGAATCGCGAGGAAACCCAGTGGATGTTATTATTTTCCTTTGTACTTTTCCATATCTCAATTGATAGGAATAGGAGGGTTAATAAGGTAAGTAAATCTATAAGGAACGATAAAAATAAGGTAGGTAAATAAATTTCTGAAACTTCTTGGGGTAGTAAACATCTAAAATGTTACTCCAGGTCACTTTAGAATGGCTCTTCCAGTCACTGTTACGTGTCCTCATTTTTCGTCGAACAACTAGATGGGTGGTACTTGTCACATAAAAATTTGAAACAAATATACTCACGGCACCAAGAACATCTAATGAATGCAATCTTTCGAAAGCTACACTGTTCCTTCCCAAGAGTAGGCGGAAAACAAACTTGGTTTACATTTAAAAATGTCTTTTTCGGGAATTAATTTTGATGCGTACCACGCATACGATATCATTGCGTGAAAAATCGATGCTGAAAGTTGGATATGAATTATGTTGTAAATAGTTATTGTATCCGTGCGGTTGTCCAATTCCCGCTGGGTTTCCAGAAGCACACTGCAATCCTGAAGCCTGGAAATAAAGTTTTTAACCTGGCGATAGAAATCAACATCACACGGCTGGTACACAGGTGTACAGTTGGGCGGTATTACTTTTACCGTGCACGTCGGCTGACCCTCGCCATTTATAATCATTGTGTCATATAATATAGCATTACTTTGTCCACTCCAGGAATCCACTACTAGAAAAAACTTGGTATAGGGAACGTATGGTTTTAAAACATTCTCAAGAAATGTTCTGTAAATCGCATTCGTCAGTTTGGAGAAGGTAATGTAAACATTTTTCAACGAGTCGGTTAAACGGTTGACCTCTTCTATAACCTGAGGACCAAATGTAACATTCGTTTCTTGTAAACATAGGAAAACCTTACGTAACAGTTTTCCAGAGGCTGTAGTGGCATGTTGCGCCGTGTACGAATGTGTTAGTAGGTTTTTACTGCCAACTGCGACAAGGATTCGTTTTTCTCCCTTATGCGATAACGTGCGTCGAATGTTCACCCAATACTCGCATCCTGTATTACCGGTGTTGATCACGTAATCACTATTAAAACCGGTCATAAGTGACGCCGTTTGCCTGTTGAAAAGAGCTCCCACTTTCTGTATATCTTCTATATTTTGTACCTCCTTATGAGAGACGTATTTAGTGACTCGCCGTTGACGAATTTTATACCCCGATCTGAAATTTTTTGCCCAAGATAATGATGCAGCAGACGTAGAATCCTTGTTGGCCGTATATTGAAGCGCTGCACCTGCAGCCCACTCCTGAAGTATTGTCGCTGTTACATTCTCGTTACGTCAACAAGATTCGACAAATCGGTCGTAAGTCCACATATTTATCGCCTGGTATTTGTCCTATCTTGTCCCTCCTTTAACGATATCACTTTCCCACAATTTCAAGTCCTTCTTCCGTTCCAGGGCTGTTGTTGCTCCATTCTTTTGCAGTGTTTGTAAGTTCAAATTTGGATGATTCCTGGCTAGCGCTACCGCCTTAACTTCTACTTCAAGGGGTATAGAGCTGTAGTTAAGTCGTTTAGTAACCGGTTCGTGATACTCATCGGGAACGGATGAAGCACATATTCCCAGAGAAGTGGAGATTTCTGAAGTGTTATGGCAATTTAGGGATTCACTAGTCGGGATATCTTCCACTGAATCACCTTCTGCTTCGTCTTCATGGTATACTACCTCAGTATCAAGAAAAGTCATTTCGTTCGTCACCACCAAAAATCTCTCGACCATAGCCGTTCTTATCGAACTGGAACGCCGAGAAACAGACCTGGCTGCTTCCGGTAGTGCGTTGATAATGCATCTGTATTTTGCAAACCAAAACACAGTGACGGTAACTTCCCGCTTGCCATCGTCTGTGACAGGCTCCCAACTATATATTACAACGCTAGTCGAAGGGTGTACATCCTCCGTTACTCAGATTATGCACCTGAAAGATATGACAACAAATAATAACTAGTTACTACGGCATAAACAGACGAGCTAATTTCTACAAACTACATACAACACTCGTCATATGTTACTTACAGAATAACACTGTATTCATTCACGAAACTTATTTCATTCGGCACATTAATGATGGAAAAATCACTACTGTATCCGCCAGGATCACGGCAGCCTAATGACGGAAAACAACTCTTTCCGATTTACGTCTATAAGTCTCGTGCTGGACACCTTCTCTCTTCCAGATTCACAACTATGATATGACGAAGAGGCAACCGGGACAACATAACTCTCCCCGCGTGCATTCTGCCCCGTGCCTCGCTGTAAACAAGCGTCGCGCGGTTGGCTGTCTGTGATCCCTCGTGAGGAATTCGAAGCACTCTTACAAGGGGAGGCCGCCAATTGTGAAATTCAGATTCAATTCATACTGCGCATAATAAAAGCTCATAGCCAGAGGTGCTGTGTGGGAAAGCACCAAGATGTACTTCTCAGCCGCTGTCGAGAAAATCGACAGTTAAAAGAAACCGGCGTGAAATACTCACTACGATTGATAGTTTTCTACAGCGTTGTGGCGCAGCGGTAAGCTCTCGGGTTCAGGTTCGTAATTCCGAAGTTCGCCGGTTCGAATCTCGCGCCATGCAACCATTTTTTTTTAGTATTTGTTTTTTGTAATTCAAATGTTTGTACATACACACAATATATATATAATTCCCAGCAATCAGTTGCAACAATTATGCATATAATAAGTTGTTGAAAGTCGTTTGTCGTGGAAAAACTGGCAACTTCAAACGAAGTTAATAAGGTTACCTTATTAACCCTTTCCGCAAACAAAGTTGTATTTCATTAATGTTATTAATTGTCTTCATAATGTTAACCAAGTATAGTTAACGGAAGACGTAAAAACGATATTCCGAAACGAATACGTATAGCGTAAATCAAACGTTCGAATTAGAATACAAACCCCACGTACACAAATTTGCTGTGGCAGGTATGAAATATAAACTCCGTTACTCGCTCGTTACACTCGAAGGACAGATGTTGAATGGGCCGAAACGAGCCGCCGCATAACAGCGTAGTTGCCTGCCAACTTCGAAAGAAGGTAGGTTCGGTCCCTAGCGCAACTTATAACATCGTCGAAAATCAGTGCGGACGTGAGAGCTTTGGTACACCCTGTTAAACAAACGGAAAAATTGAGGCGGTACAATTGGACAGCGATCCGCCTTCACCAACATGTGTAAGCAATTCATATATGAATTACAAAACACTAATAATAAAAAATGTTGCATGGCGCGAGATTTTTTTTTTTTTTTTATTTTTCCGCCTCTCCCAAAACGCTTCATATACCCTGCACTGCTTATGCTGCTAATTAGTTGGTTAAGCGTTCCATTGATTTTTTTATTTTTTTTATTTCATTTTTGTTCATTGTATCTGCTCGGGGCAGACATCGCAAGACACCCGTTTCAGTTCGTCGTTGATCCATTAACTCAGTTTTTTTATTACAGACGGCAGCTAACACACTGACCGAACGCGCTAAGCTACCGTGCCGGCTGTTCGATCCGGCCACCTTCGGATTACGAACCCGAGCGTTTACCGCTGATCCACGACGCTGTAGAAAACTATCAATCGTAGAGAGTATTTCACCGCAACGGTTTCTTTTAACTGTCGATTTTCTCGACAACGGCTGAGAAGTGCATCTTGGTGCTTTGCCACATTACACCTCTGGCCATGTGCTTTTATTATGCGCAGTAGGGATCGAATCTGAATTTCACAATTGGCGGCCTCCCCTTGTTAGTCGTAGTTGTGGTCATGTGACAAGCCTTAAAAGTTTAATATTTTACTAACCAACGGCGTTGGGGTCATTAGTTTGCCTACTTTATTATTATCATTCTTTATTAATTTACTTACCTTATTAACCATCCTATCCCTATCAATTGAGATATGGAAAAATACAAACGAAAATAATAACATCCGCTAGGGTTCTCCGATTCCCAGCCAGTTAGTTACCTTAGCTGTTCCGCTATCGCCGCTGTCGGCGAAAAGCGTTTACCAAGTGGGTACAGGAGCGACAATTGTAAAAGTTTCTTTCCTCAATTTTTGGAAAAGTTTGCGTTTGCGGACCCCATACCTGATGATGAAAAATGCTCTATTTACAATTACCTATCGATCGCTCTAATTCTGAGTCCGTTGCTCGTCAAAACCTTTAGGGTTGATTTTCTCAAAATCGCGGGGGTGTTGACCCAAAAGATCTTGGAGTATTTCATTTTAGGTTCTACACAAGCAACCTGCCAAATTTGAGCTGAATCGGTTGGCCGTGTCTGAGGCCTTCCCCTTGTTAGCCAGGATCGGCGACTACCTGCACGCGCCTATCATCCGTCCCATACATGTCCGTCCTGCACACACATAGTTGTGGTGCAGTAGATACATTCTACTATACCACACTCGTCTCTAAAATAACCCGTGTTCAAGACGGTGGAAATACGAGGGTCTCTAGAATTTACCCCGAAATTCTCGAGACACTACAATGCCTTTCAGAATGCTGGAAGTTAGCAAAGTATAATTATTAAATTGTCATTACTTCAACACCCCCATCAATTTAATACTTTCCTTAATTACCCGTAAAATTCACTATCCCCAGCTTTTGACATATTTTACCAGAAGCAACTAGGACTGGACATTTCAGTAAACTGCCATTTGTTCCTCGGAGCTAATGTATTGAACATTTAGATGGCCTCGCCCTGTATAAAGAACAACAGCCGTTCTATCACATTTCGTTGTCTCTGATGAACCCTCACCATCGAGGACAACATACTGCGTACTATTTTTCAAGAAGTTTTCGAGCCATTCACATATCTGTGAACTTATACGATATGCTCGTAGTTTCTTTAACAATCTGCAATGGGGCACGATGTCAAATTCTTTCCGGAAATCTAGAAATATGGAATCTGCCTGTTGCCCTTCGTACATAGTTCTCAGTATGTCACGTGAGGAAAGGGCAAGCTGAGTTTCGCACTTACGATGCTTCCTAAAGCCATGTTGATTCGTCGACGTATGTTGCTTAGCCTCACGTAAGTCTATTATAATCGAACTGAGAATGTGTACAGGGAGTCTGCAGCAATCAGAAGTTTGGGATATTGGTCTCTAATTTTACGGGTCCGTTTCCTTACCTCTCTATATACTGGAGTCATCTGCGCTTTTTTTCCAGTCGCTTGGAACTTCGCGCTGGGCGAGGGATCTACGACAAATGCAGGTAAGGGACCAATGACGTATAACACTCCTTGTAAAATCCAAAACCTATAACAATATTAATATACAGAAGAAAACGCTGCGATCTTATGCACCATCCTAATAGCTTGCGATCTCAGAATTTGCGGCGTGAGGCACCGTCACACGTCGCGAGGGCCAGGGAAGACCACCCTCCCTTGGAAAAAGCACTTGCATTAACGTGCCTGTATACTAGACTTGCAGTCATTACGACACTCGCTTTCTAAGTGGCGCACACATTCCGCCAGTATCACGGTTATCGCCTGCTCGTTAGACAACCAGCTATACACGCCAGCTCCTATCTAGCTCAGCTCCACCTGTCTGTCAAAACAGTGCGCATATAGCCGCGCCAGTCTCTCGTACTCTGCGCGAGAAAATTCAACATTTCTTCTTTTAAAATATGTAAAATTAAATCAATACGTTATTCAGTTTACTGCAAATATTACTTTTTGAAGCACTGTAATCATTTTCTTTCTTTAACTACAAATAGTGGGGATAATATGAAAAATGTTCTCAAACATAATTTTGAGTGTCGAGTGTAGAGTATATACGAAATTTGGAAGGCTTCCTAACACCAAACGCTGACTGGAAGTATCTTGTATGATGAGGGGCCCTGTAGTCTGCAGGTTGACAGAAACTGTTCCGTCAGTGGAGGCGCGCCTATTTGGTAAAACATCCACACCACGTCTCCGTGCGACTTATCGCCAGCCACGGGTGGGTCTTGCACCTGTCCTGGAGAGTGGTGGCGTGTTTCAGCCCGAATTAATGGAGCGCTCTGTTAGTTCAGAGACAGGTCTCCGTGCCGGCGCTGACGCACGGCGTGGTAGGAGGTCCGCAAAACCTCAGGCGTGGTGGGGATGTTTTGGACTTTGCGAGGGAAATAAGGAATCAACTTTTACGTTAGTATGGCCAGTGTAGCGGGCTGTGTGTAGCCTTCTTATCTTGAGAATCTGCAACTCTATTGGAATTTTCGTAAGAATCTTTACATACTTCTGCAGAACTGATATTTTTCATGTTCATTAGTGAATGACGGCGCTGCTGTTATTACGCAGTTTAATCTTAGTGATTCAGCTCATATAATGTGAGTTACTTTTTCGTTGTTTAATGAAGCTGTTTAATTAAACAGTAATAAAGTACCCAATATCAATCTGGAAATATCCACCAGGCTGTGGCTAAGCCATGTCTCTACAAAATCCTTTCTTCCAGGAGAGCCAGTTCTGCAACGCTCGCAGAAGAGCTTCGGTGAATTTAGGAAGGTACAATTGAAGCTGTGAGGACGGGTCGTGAGTCGTGCTTGGGTAGCTCAGACGGCAGAGAACGCCGTGAGGCAAAAATCCCGAGTTCGAGTCTCGGTCCGGCACACAGTTTTAATCTGCCAGGAAGCGCCAGTAATAAAGTAAACTTTCATTACATCAGATTGTTGCTGCTTACAAGTGTTACTCCACAGTAATGGCCCATACGAAGGAATGAACACCGCAGCTGCAACAAATCCCAGCCACCAGGTTATGCGATGAAAGCTGCCTCGTTGTGGAATTGTGGTTCTGGCTCGGAACCTGGGTCATTTTCTTGCAGGTATCGCCAGTTTTTCTCATCCAGATCGTTGCCCGAGTCAGAATGTGTGGCATGAGAACACCCATGCGTAGCGGTCTAGATATGAGATGCACACAGACGTATATCTCATTAAGGATATTATGAATGCAGTTACCATGTTAGTTTGGTCGCGGTACGTGGTAGTGGCTGAGTGAAGTAGGCAAAATCCGCGAAATATGGAGCAATAAATACTCTTCGGTAATACTAAATAATATGCACTGAAGCGCCAAACAGACTGGTATAGGCATGCGTATTCAAATACAGGCTGAATACGGCGCTGCGGTCGGCAACGGTAATATAAGAGAACAGGTGACACGCTCAGTTGTTAGATCCATTACTACTGCTACAATGACAGGTTATCAAGATTTAAGTGAGTTTGAACGTGATGTTATAGTAGGCGCACGAGCTATGGGACACAGCATCTCCAAAGTAGCGACGAAGTGAGGATGTATGTGTAGTGAACCGTGAATATCAGGAATCCGGTAAAATATCAAGTGTCCCACATCGCTGCGTCCGAATCATTTAACGAAACATCATCGATATGGGCTTTCGGAGCTGAAAGCCCACTCGTGTATCCTTGATAACTGCACGACACAAAGCTTTACGCCTGCACTAGGCCCTTCAACACCGATATTGGACTATTGGTGACTGGAAATATGTTGCATGGTCGGACGACTCTCGTCCAAAAGAACGGACACAATTGCTGACCTGAGGCCGTCTAGAACGAAATTACGATTGTATTAATACCTTGAGCTGCTGACGGGCGTTGACGTATAGCAACGGGGACTGGTGGAAATGTGTGCCCGACCGGGATAGAGCGTCCTTCATGTAAGCAGGAGATCCCGGGTTCGAGTCCCGGTCGGGGCACACATTTTCACCTGTGCTCGTTTATATATATCAAAGCCCATCAGCAGCTGAAGGTGTTAATGTAATTCTAACCTCAGACATTAGTCGAGCCATGCCACGTCGAGTTGCGGTACTTCCGTGTACTCACGGGGGCTTTACACGATGTTAGGGAGGTGTCCCAGTTTCTTTGGCTCTTCAGTGTATATGACTTAGGAGCATTGCCATATATGTAAAAGTGTTTTGATTGTATCACTTATGATGCAATTTAGTGGTGATAGAGTCTTCAACGTGTTTCATCAGTACTGTGGTGGCCTGAGGTGAGTGATTGTGGTTGGCAGATACCTCAGTGTACTGTGGGATGTAGAACACTTAGTTCTCTCAGAAAAGGCTATATTCTCTATTACCTTTGAACTTTACCGCATTACTTAATATACTCGCTTATACAATCCTCTCCCTGTTGCATCCATACTGGCATTAACGTTTCGTTACGCGACATATTTAACAGCAGTAATACTCTCTTAAAATAATGCTATTTAAATGAAGCTCGAAATGCGAGGAAGCTGCCTTATGTCATTAGGCATTACTTTTCATTGCATATATGTAATATATTGTTTTCATAATATTTTCTTACAGACTATATTTGCAGTTACTGACGGAAACGCGCAAAATCGTGAAAAGCATTATACATATGAAGAAAAAGCGAAATGCTTATGCGAGATCACTGTAGAGAATCGTTCGGTTACTTATTTGTTTGTTACGAGTGGTTTTAACTCGTAGTATATCTGGATTTTTTTTCTTTGTGACTCTGTTGATTGTCGGCAAACTGTAATTAACGAAAACGCACTGGAACATTAAAAACTGATATATTTATTAAAGTTTGAATAATGAAACTGGGCAAGCATCGTATGGCGTCTGTCAAATGAAACAATAAACGCATTTTCATATGTACGGTAAAGTTCGTAAATCACAGAGTATGTAGCTCTTCCTAAGAGTATTTGTTGCTCAGTATTTCGCGAATTTCTGTTCGCCACACTTATCCACTGTCACGCACCAAGACAGAAGTCCCTTACTATCTTACTAACAGCGTGAGACCAAGCGATAGCTACGAACATAACAAGGAGTCGATGGCAGTCCGTCATGCAGGAAAGTGTGTAAGTAAAAGAAAGAAAAGAAAAGAAAAGAAAAGAAAAGAAAAGAAAAGAAAAGAAAAGAAAAAAGAAACATTCCTACGGCCTACCCAAACCATTGTTTCTTGTTTCCCAATCGCGGTAGATGGCGCTGTAATCGACGAATATCCACTGTGCCTGTTTTTGCATTTAAGACACAAAGAATTTACGATGTAAATGAAAACCTTCCTGTTCAAAAGGTACATACTGATCTTCAGACATTGCCTGAGTGTGTTGTAAATGTGTACGGGGCAAATAAAAGACATTTCTAGCAAATAAGCTACTTGTATGGTAACGTAGTTTTCTGTTTCCTACGGGGTGGCTGTGATTGTATCACTTATGATGCAATTTAGTGGTGATAGAGTCTTCAACGTGTTTCATCAGTACTGTGGTGGCCAGAGGTGAGTGATTGTGGTTGGCAGATACCTCAGTGTACTGTGGGATGTAGAACACTTAGTTCTCTCAGAATCCACGTGAATGCATCGCCAGGCGTTGTGGCCGAGCGGTTCTAGGCGCTTCAATCTGGAACCGCGCGATCGCTACTGTCGCAGGTTCCAATCCTGAGTTCTGAGTTGTAGGGCACTGATGACCTCAGATGTTAAGTCCCATAGTGCTCAGAGCCATTTGAACCATTTGAAGCTGAATGCTTCACTTCGGTCGCCTCCCTCGAACTCCTCCAACAGGGTGACTCATTTAGATGTGCGTTTCCGCCCAACCGCTGTAAATCTCCCGCTGGCCGCTACGCGGAACACAAACCACAACCACTCTAATAAGTTAAAATGCCCACAAGGTGATAATGACAGGCTCACCTGTCATGGATACTCAACGAAATCAAGCATTCCAATGGTGAGTGGCATGGGTGCTCAGCGATAGTAAGCATCCCGATGGGAACAAAATAGTATTACCTCAAAATCTTGTTACCGGATCACGTTAAACGTCGATTCTAAGCAGACACTGGAACCGGTAACCACGTTACACTCTACAGGCCAATTTGGAAGAGTCAAGTAGGTATCCCACTGCTGTCCAGGGCGCCTCCAGACACACTTTCGCTCAGTTCGAAGCGGGACTCAAGAATGAAGACAGCTCTACCCCAGCCAATGAGATTCCAGGCCGAAAGCGTTTGTGGAAACCTCATGGACAGTGGTGGTATACCACCATACGACCCGACAAATAGGAGTCATGCTCCGGGGTGCCATTACTTTTCACAGTAAGGCCTCTTTGGTTGTCAGCCGCGACACCCTTACAGCACAGCAGTCCAAGACATTGCACGTGCTGTTTTTTTTTTTTTTTTTTTTTTTTTTTTTTGTTCTTCATGAGAAGCCATTCTGGTCTGACACTTCAGAAAGACAGTGCCTGTCAGCACACGGCGAGAGTTTCTACTGCTTGTCTTCGTCCTTGCCAAACCATACCTCGGCCGGCAAGATCGCCTGGTCTCTCTCCAACTGAGAACGTTCGGAGCATTATGGGCAGCACCTCATCTGCATGGATACTCTGCAAATTACATTGAAGTGCCTGGCAGAGGGATCATAGAACCACCTTCACAATCCTCTATTATTCGAAACTCATAAACCTCGCGGAAACAACGAACACCCTTATCTTTTCGTACGAGCTCTGCTTTCCCTTATCATGGTGATCGTTTCTCCCTGTGTAGTCAGTGTCAACAATATATTTTCGCATTCGGAGGGGAAGGTTGGTGAATTTCATGACAAGATTCCGTCGGAACGAAAAACGGCTTTCTTTTAATGATGTCCAGCCCAAATCCTGTATCATTTCTGTGGCACTCTCTCCCATATTTCGCGATAATACAATACGTGCTGCCCTTCTTTGAACTTTTTCGATGTACTCAGTCAGTCGTATCTGGTAAGGAACCCACACCACGCAGCAGTATTCTAAAAGAGGACGGACAAACGTAATGTAGTCAGTCTCGTTAGTAGATCTGTTACATTTTCTATGTGTCCTACCAATAAAACGGAGTCTTTGGTTAGCCGTCCCCACAACATTTTCTTTGTGTTCCTTCCAATTTTTGGTTGTTCGTAATTGTAATTCCTAGGCATTTAGTTGAATCTACGGCCTTCATATTTGACTGATTTATCGTGTAACCGAAGTTTAACTGATTCCTTTTAGCACTCAAATGGATGACCTCACGCTTTTCGTTATTTAGGGTCAATTGACAATTTTCGCAGTATACATATTTTCTAAATCGTGTTGTAATTTGTTTTGCTGTTCTCACGACTTTGCTAGTCGATAAACGACAGCGTCATCTGCAAACAATCTATGACAGCTACTCAGATTGTCTTCAAAATCGTTTATAAATATAAGGAATAGAAAAGGGCCTATAACACTACCTTTGGAACGCCAGAAGTCACTTCTGTTTTACTCGATGGCTTTCCGTCGATTGCTACGAACTGTGACTTCCCTGACAGCAAATCACAAATCCAGTCACAAAACTGAGACGATATTCCAAAGCACGCAATTTCACTAAAAGCCGCTCATGTGGTACAGTGTCAAAAGCCTTCTGGATATCCAGAAATACGGAATCGATCTGAAATCACTTGTCAATAGCAGTCAACACTTCACATGTTACATAAGAACGATCTTCACTAAATCCATGTTCACTGTGTGTCAATAGGTCGTTTTCTTCGAGGTAATTCATAATGTTATCCTACTACCTTTCTTGAATATTGGTGTGACCTGTGCAACTTTCCAGTCTTTGGGTATGGATCTTTCGTCGAGATTTCGCCGATCTAACGCGTCAGTTCGACAGACTTTTGGCACGATATACCTCAGGAGAACATCCAATAACTGTACTTAATAATGCCGAATCGAATAAATACCTGAATAAGCACCAGATGTGGATCAACGCGTTACTTACTTGCTCGATTTCTGAAGCACTTTGTGTTGGATAAATCATCCACATTGTTCTGTACATGTACTACACATCGACGGATTTTCGTCTCATTCGCATTATTCTTTCATGGCCTATAGTTTTTATGTGTGTTATAACGTATATCCATACTCCCAGAATGACTAAGAAGATGCGTTATAAATATGGTGAAAATACTGTTTAATTATTTGCAGTATCCTTAATATGGGAAAACCAATAATAATTAGTCTACAACAGATTGCTGTTCATAAAGGACTGTCATCTGTTTTTTGCAAAGCATTTGCTGAAGAGAACGCTTCTGCTCATATAATGTGTTTACCTTTAATCAGTTTCAACAGATGGTTCAAATTGCTCTGAGCCCTATAGGACTTAACATCTGAAGTCATCAGTCCCCTAGACCTGGAACTACATAAGCCTAACTAACCTGAGGACATCACACACATCCATGCCCGAGGCAGGATTCGGACCTGCGACCGTAGCAGCAGCCCATTCCCGGACTGAAGCGCCTAGAACCATTCGGCCATTGCGTCCGGCAAATTCCAATAGATCATCGAACATTGAGAACAGCTGAAATCTCTCAAATTGAATGAAGCTCCATGGCTCGACCGATCCCTTAACACGGTGCATTGTATTTGCAGCTGCGTTAGCAGTTCTGTTAACTATAATCCATTGCCCATCGCACGAACAAAAGCCCTGCCCTGTAGTTGGAAGAAATCACAGATCGTACCCGGTATCCTTGATATCGATTTGTTATAGAATCTTCGAATATATTCTAAATTAAAAAATAACGAGGTATCTCTGACAGAATGACCTCCCCATGGCAACCTGTATGATTTCCGAAAACAATGATCACGTGAAACCCAACTCGCTATTTTATCAGATGACTGCTAAAAGTAATGGACGAAGGCAGATAAATGCAGTATTTTTCGATTTTCGAAAAGTATTTGATTCAGTACCACGGCTATACTATTATCAAAAGTAAGGCACTATGAGGTATCAATGAAAATTTGCGTCAGTTGAGGATATTTGATAAGGAGAATGTAGCTTGTAATCTTGGATGAAGAGTCATCATTAAATATCAATGTAACTTAGATTGTGCCCCAGGGAAGTGTCTTGGAAGCCTTGCTGTTGATATTGTGCAGGGATATGCTAAAGTCCGTATTATTTCAAAAGTCAATATTTCACGGAATAATGCAGGTAGAGAGAGCCGCACGCGGTAGCCGATTTGTCTTGGGCGCCTTGCCAAGGTTCGCACGGCTCCCCTCGGAGGTTCGAGTCCTTCCTCGGGCCACGGGTGTGTGTTTTGTCCGTAATGTAAGTCAGTTTAAGTTAGGGACCGATGGTCTCAGCTGTTTGGTCCCATAGGAGCTTACCACAAATTTCCCAAATTTAGGTTTTTACTGAAACTAAAGAAAGTGCAAATGACAAATAATCCTGAGTTAATAACGAGCATCAAAACCGTTATAGGGATTAGTGAACACAGGGTTGTCGTAGTGAGACTGTATATTGTAATCCCGAAATCCTCGAAAAACAAACAAAAAGTATACCTATTCAAAAATGCTGATAAAAATTCACTTGACGCCTTCCTGAGAGACTCATTCCAAATTAATAATATAAGTGTAGACCAGAAGTCGTTTGCATTCAAAAAATAGTATCGGCAGCAATTGAGAGATTTATACGAAATAAACTAAGAAACGGCGGAGCTGATCCTCCGTGGTACACAAAACGGGTTAGAATACTGTTGCAGAAACAACGAAACAAACATGCCAAATTTAAACAGACGCAAAATCCCTAAGATTGCGCTAAATTCCGGGCTTCTCTAAAGGATAGCCAGAGTTCAATGCGAGATGCCTATAACAGTTTCCACGACGAAACTTTGTCTCGAAACCTGGCAAACAAATCCAAGATATTCTGGTCGTATATGAAGTATGCTAGTGGCAATTTACAATCAATGCCTCCTACATCTACATCTACGTCTACATGACTACTCTGCAATTCACATTTAAGTGCTTGGCAGAGGGTTCATCGAACCACAATCATACTATCTCTCTACTATTCCACTCCCGAACAGCGAGCGGGAGAAATTAACACCTAAACCTTTCTGTTCGAGCTCTGATTTCTCTTATTTTATTTTGATGATCATTCCTACCTATGTAGGTTGGGCTCAACAAAATATTTTCGCATTCGGAAGAGAAAGTTGGTGACTGGCACAACTTGACCAGAAGAAGGAATCGGTTGGTAGGACATGTTCTGAGGCATCAAGAGATCGCCAATTTAGTATTGGAGGCCAGTGTGGAGGGTAAGAATCGTAGAGGGAGGCCAAGAGATGAATACACCAAGCAGACTCAGAAGGATCTAGGTTGCAGTAGGTACTGGGAGATGAAGAATCTTGCACATGATAGAGTAGCAGGGAGAGGTGCATCAAACCAGTCTCAGGACGGAAGACCACAACAACAACCACAACAACAACAGTGTAATGGACGAAATGCGATGATTCCGAGTTCGTAATAACCTTACCAACAAAGATATGCCTATGAGGGAGGAGCTTACTGCAACATCTCTCAGAAATACTTCACATAGGGTAATGGAGGAAACGCGATGATTCTGGCTTTGTAGTAACCATACCAACAAAGAGAAGCAAATGAGTGAAAAGCTTTCTTCAGCTTCTCTCAGAAATACTGCATATAGGGTAAAGGGTGAAGTGCGATGTTTCTGGCTTCATAGTAACCATACCAACAAAGACATGCAAAGGAGGGAGGAACTTTCTGTAGCTTCTCTCAGAAATATTTCACATAGGGTAATGCATGAAACGTGATGATTCTGTCTGTGTAGTAATCATACCAACAATTAGACGCAAATGAGGGAGGAGCCTTCTGTGGCTCCCCTCATAAATACTTCACATCAGGTAAATGCTGAAATGTCATGATTGGGTCTGTGTACTAATCATACCAACAAACAGATACAAGTGAGGGAGGAGCTTTCTGCAACATCTCTCAGAAATACTTCAAATAGGGTAATAGAAGAAATGCGATTATTCTGGCTTTGTACTAACCATACCAACAAAGAGACGCAAGTGAGGGAGGAGCTTTCTGTGTCTTCTCCCACAAAAACTTCACATCAAGTAATGGATGAAATGAAATGATTGTGTCTGTGTACTAATCATAGCAACAAACAGATGCAAGTGTGGGAGGAGCTTTCTGCAGCTTCTCTCTGAAACACATCCATAGGGTAATGGATGTAATGATAATATTCTGGCTTTGTACTGACCATACCAACAAAGAGACGCAAGTGAGGGAGCAGCTTTCAGCAGCTTCCCTCAGAAATCCTTCACATCAGGTGATGGATTAAATATAATGATTGTCACCGTCTACTAATCATACCAACAAACAGATGGAAGTGAGGGAGGAGCTTTCTGTAGCTTCTATCTGAAATACACCACATAGGGTAAAAAATGAAATCCGATGATTTTGGCTTTGTAATAAACATACCAACAAAGTAATTAAAATCAGGGAGAGGCTTTCAGTGGCTTCTATAATAAATACCTCACATCAGTTAATGGATGAAGTGTAATGATCTTTTCTGTGTAACAATCAAACCAAAAAAGAGATGCAAGTTAGGGAGGATCTTCCAACAACTTCTCTCAGAAATACTTCACTTAAGGTAACAGATGAAATGCGATTATCCTGGCTTTGTAGTAACCATACCAACAAACAAACTCAAATGGGGGATGAGTTTGCTGTAGCTTCCCTCAGAAATACTACACATCAGGTTATGGATGAGATGTAATGATTGTGTTTGTATACTAATCATATGAAAAAAATGCAAGTGAGGGAGGAACTTTCTGCAGCTTCTATCAGAGATACTTCACATAGGGTAATAGATGAAATGGGATGATTCTGGGTTTGTAGTAACCATACCAACAAACAAACACAAATGAGGGAGGAGCTTTCTCTAGCTACCCTCAGAAATAGTTCACATTAGGTAATTGATGAAAGGTATTGAATGAGTGTGAGCACTAATCTTACCAACAATCAGATACAAGTGATGGAGGAGCGATCTGCAGCTTCCCTCACAAAAACTTCACATAGAGTAGTAGATAAAATGCGGTTATTCTGGCTTTGAAGTAACCATACCAGCAAACAAACGCAAATGAGGGATGAGCTTTCTGTAGCTTGTCTCATAAATACTTTACATCAGGTAATGGATGAAGTGTAATAATTGTGTCTGTGTCCTAATCATACCAACAACAGATGCAAGTGAGGGAGGATCTTTCTGCAGCTTCTCTCAGAAATACATCACATAGGGTAATAGATGAAATGCGATGATTCTGGGCTTCTAGTATCCATACCAACAAACAAACACAAGTGCAGGTGGAGCTTTCTGTAGCATCCCACAGAAATATTTCACATCAGGTAACGGATGAAATGTAACCATAGTGTCTGTATAGTAATCTTACCAAAAAACAGATGCAAGTGAGGGAGAAGCGTTCTGCAGCTTGTCTCAGAAATACTTCACATAAGGTAGTAGATGAAATCCGATGTTTCTAGCTTTGTAGTAACCATACCAACAAACAAAATCCAAATGAGGGGGGAGCTTTCTGTAGCTTCCCTCAGAAATTCTTCACATTAGGTAGTGAATGAAGTGTAATGATTGTCTCCTTGTACCAATCATAACAATAAACAGATGCAAGTGAGGGATGAGCTTTCTACAGCTTCTCTCTGAAATACATCAAATAGGGTAATAGATGAAATGCAATGATTCTGGCTTAGTAGTAATCTTACCAACAAATGCACACCATAGAGGGAGGAGCTTTCTGTAGCTTCCCTCAGAAATACTCCATATCAGGTAATGGACATAATGTAATGATTGTGTCTTTGTACTAATCATACCAACATACAGAGCAAGTGAGGGAGGAGCTATCTGCTGCTCCTCTATGAAATACCTCACTTAGGGTAATAGATAAAATGCAATGATTCTGGCTTTGAAGTAACCATACCAACTAACAAATGCAAATTAGGGAGCAGCTTTCTGTAGCATCCCTCAGAAATACTTCACATCATCTAGTAAATGAAATTTAATGTTTGTGTATGTGTACTAATAATACCAACAAACAGATGCAAGTGAGGGAAGAGCTTTCCACAACTTCTCTATGAAATATATCACATAGAGTAATAAATGAAATGCGATGATTCTGGTTTTGTAGTAACCATAAAAACAAACAAACGCAAAAGACACTTGAGCCTCCTATAGCTTCTCTCAGGAATACTTCACATAGGGTAATAGATGAAATGCGATGATTCTGGCTTTGTAGTAATAATACCAACCAACAAACGCAAATGATTGAGGAGCTTGCTGTAGCCCCCCTCAGAAATACTTCACATCAGGTAATGGATGAAATGAAGTGATTGTGTTTGTGTACTAATCATAACAAGAGACAGATGTAGGTGAGGGATGAGCTTTCTGCAGCTTCCCTCATAAATACTTCACATCCGGTAATGGATGAAAAGTAATGATTGTGTCTGTGTACTAATCATACCATAAACAGATGCAACTGAGGGAAGAGCTTTCTGCAGCTTCCCTCAGAAATACTTCACATCAGGTAATGTATGTTATGTAATGAGTGTGTGTGTGTATTAATCATTATAACAAAGAGATGCAAGTGAGGGTGGAGCTTTCTGCAGCTCCATGCTGAAATACATCACATAAAGTAATAGATGAATTGCGATGATTCTGACTTTGTAATAACCATAGCAAAAAACTAAAGAAAATGAGTGAGTAGCTTTCTGTAGCTATTGTCAGAAATACGTCTCATGGGGTAATAGATGAAATGCGATGATTCTGGCTTTGTAGTAACCATACCAACAAACAAACGCAAATAACGCTTGAGCTTCCTGTAGCTTTATTTAGAAATATTTCACATAGGGTAATAGATGAAATGCGATGACACTATATTTGTAGTAACCATACCAAAAAACAAACGCAACTGTGAGAGGAGCTTTCTGTAGCTCCCCTGAGAAATATTTCACATCAGGTAATGGATGAAATGTAATGATTGTGTCTGTGTACTAATCGTAACAACAAACAGAAGCAAGTGTGGGAGGAGCTTTCTGCAGCTTCCCTGAGAAATACTTCACATCCGGTAATGGATGAAATGTAATTATTGTGTCTGTGTACTCATCATACCATAAATAGATGCAAATGAGGGATGAGCTTTCTGCAGCTTTTCCCTGAAATACATCACATAGGGTAATAGATGAAATGCAATGATTCCGGCTTTGTAGTAACCATACCAACAAAAAAAAGCAAATGAGGGTTGTGCTTTCTGTAGCTTCCCTCAGAAATATTTCACATCAGTTAATGGATGAAATGCAATGATTGTGTCTGTGTACTAATCATACCATAAACAGAAGCAAATGAGGGATGAGCTTTCTGCAGCTTTTCTCTGAAATATATCACATAGGGTAATAGATGAAATGCGATGATTCTGGCTTTGTAGTAACCATACCAACCAACAAACGCAACTGAGGGAGGATTTTATTGTAGCCTCACTCAGAAATGCTTCCCATCAGGTAATGGATGAAATGTCGTGATAGTGTCTGTGTACTGATCAGAACAACAAACAAATGCAATGAGCGAAGAGCTTTCTGCAGCTTCCCTCAGAAATACTTCACATCAGGTAATGGGCGAAATGTGATGATTGTGTCTGTGTATCAATCATTCCAACAAACAGATGCAAGTGAGGGAAGAGCTTTCTGCAGCTTCTTTCTGAAATACATCACATTAGGTAATAGACGAAGTGCGATGATTCTGGCATTGTAGTAACCAAACCTACAAACAAACGCAAAGGAGTGAGAAGCTTTCTGTAGTTTCCCTCAGAAATACTTCACATCAAGTAATGGACGAAATGTAATGATTGTGTCTGTGTACTAATGGCACCAACAATCATATGGAAGTGAGGGAGGAGATTTCTGTAGCTTCCCTCAGAAATACTTCACATCAGGTAATGGACGAAATGTAATGATTGTGTCTTAGTTCAAATCATATCAACATACAGAGCAAGTGAGGGAGGAGCTTTCTGCTGCTCCTCTCTGAAATACCTCACATAGGGTAATAGATAAAATGCAATGATTCTGGCATTGTAGTAGCCATAGCAATAAACACATGCAAATGACGTGGAGTTTTTGGTAGCTATACTCAGAAATACTTCACATAGGGTAATAGATGAAATGCGATGATTCTGGCTTCGTAGTAACCATACCAACAAACATATGCAAATTAGGGAGGAGCTTTCTGTAACATCCCTCAGAAATACTTCACATCATGTAATAAATGAAATGTAATGTTTGTGTATGTGAACTAATCATACAACAAACAGATGCAAGTGAAGTAGGAGCTTTCTGCCACTTCTCTCTGAAATACATCACATTGGGTAATAAATGAAATGGGATGATTCTGGCTTTGTAGTAACCTTACCAACAAACAAATGCAAACTACGGAGCTGCTTTCAGACGATATTTGAGAAATACTTCACATCATCTAGTAAATGAAATTTAATGTTTGTGTATGTGTACTAATAATACCATCAAACACATGCAAGTGAGGGAAGAGCTTTCTGCAACTTCTCCCTGAAGTACACCACAAAGAGTAATAAATGAAATTCAATGATTCTGGTTTTGTAGTAAGGATACCAATGAACAGATGCAAGTGAGGCAGGAGCTTTCAGCAGCTTTTCTCTGAAATACATCACATAGGGTAATGGATGAAATGCAATGATTCTGGCTTTGTAATAACCGTACCAACTAACAAACGCAAATGAGGGAGGAGCTTTCTATAGCTTCCTTCAGAAATATTTTACATCAGGTAATGGATGAAATGTAATGATTGTGTCGGTGTACTAATCATACCAACAAACAGATGCAAATGACTGAGGAGCTTTCTGGTGCTTCAATGTGAAATACATCACATAGGGTAAAAAATGAAATCAGATGATTCTGGCTTTGTAATAACCAGCCCAACAAACTAACGCAAATGAGGGAGGAGCATTTTGTGTCTATTCTCAGAAATACTTCTTATAGTGTAATAGATGAAATGCAACGATTCTGGCTTTGTAATAACCATATCAACAAACTAACGCAAATGAGGTAGGAGTTTTCTGTAGCTATTCTCAGAAATACATCACATGGGATGATAGATGAAATACGATGTTTCTGGCTTTGTAGTAACCATACCAACAAACTAAACGCAAATGACACTTGAGCTTTCTGTAGCTTATTTAGAAATACTTCACATAGGGTAATAAATGAAATGTAATGATTCTGGCTTTGTAGAAACCATACCAACAAGCAAACACATATGATGGAGGAGCTTTCTGTAGCTATTCTCAGAAATACTTCACACATGGTAATAGATGAAATGCGATGATTCTGGCTTTGTAGTAACCATACCAACAAATTAAATGCAAATGACACTTAAGCTTTCTGTAGCATTTTTTAGAAATACTTCACATATGGTAATAGACGAAATGCGATGTTTCTGGTTTTGTAGTAACCTTACCAAAAAAAAATGCAAATGAGGGAGGAGCTTTCTGTAGCCCCCCTCGGAAATACTTCACATCAGGTAATGGATGAAATGCAGTGATTGTGTCTGTGTACTATTCATAACGAAAAACATGTGTAAGTGAGATAAGAGCTTTCTGCAGCTTCCCTCAGAAATATTCCACATCCGGTAATGGATGAAAAGAAATGATTGTGTCTGTGTACTAATCATACCATAAACAGATGCAAGTGAGGGAAGAGCTTTCTCCCGCGTATCTCTGAAATACCTCACATAGGGTAATGGATGAAATGCAATGATCCTGGCTTTGTAGTAACCATACCAACCAACAAACTCAAATGAGTGAGGAGCTTTCTATAGCTTCCTTCAGAAATATTTCACATCAGGTAATGGACGAAATGTGATGATTGTGTCTGTGTATTAATGATTCCAACAAACAGATGCAAGTGTGGGAGGAGCTTTCTGCAGGTTCTCCTTGAAGTACATTACATAAGGTAATGGATGAAATGCAATGATTGATGGAGTCAATCAGATGGAGTGAGGGGGGAGATTTCTGCAGTCTCTCTCTGAAATACATCACATGGGCTAATAGATAAAATGCGATAATTCTGGCTTTGTAGTAACCATACCAGCAAACATACGCAACTGAGGGAGGATCTTTCTGTAGTTACCCTCAGAAATACTTCACATCAGATAATGGATGAAATGTAATGATTGTGTCTGTGTATTAATCATTCCAAAAAACAGATGCAAGTGTGGGAGGAGCTTTCTGCAGCTTCTTTCTGAAATACATCACATTAGGTAATAGATGAAATGCAATGATTCTGGTTTTGTAGTAACCATTCCAACAAACAAACGCAAATGAGGGAGGAGCTTTCTGTAGCTTCCCTCAGAAATACTTCACATCAGGTAATGGATGAAAGGTAATGATTGTGTCTTAGTACTAATCATATCAACATACAGAGCAAGTGAGGGAGGAGCTTTGTGCTGCTCCTCTCTGAAATACCTCACATAGGTTAATAGATAAAATGCAATGATTCTGGCTATGTAGTAACCATACAAACAAACTAAACTCAAATGACACTTCAGCTTTCTGTATTCTTTCTTTAGAAATACTTCACATAGGGTAATAAATGAAATGCAATGATTCTGGCTTTGTAGTAACCATACCAACAAGCAAACACATAAGATAGAGGAGCTTTCTGTAGCTATTCTCAGAAATACTTCACATATGGTAATAGATGAAATGCGATGATTCTGGCTTTGTAGTAACCATACCAACAAACTAAATGCAAACGACACTTAAGCTTTCTGTAGCATTTTTTAGAAATACTTCAAATAGGGTAATAGACGAAATGCGTAGATTCTGGATTTGTAGGAACCATACCAACAAACAAACACATTTCTCTCAGAAATACTTCACATCAGGTAATGGATGAAATGTTATGGTTGTGTCTGTGTACTGATAACAACAACAAACAGATGCAAGTGAGGGAAGAGCTTTATGCAGCTTCCCGCAGAAATACTTCACATCAGGTAATGGATGTAATGTAATGAGTGTGTGTGTGTATTAATCATTATAACAAACAGATGCAAGTCAGGGAGATGCTTTCTGCAGATCCTTTCTGAAATACATCACATAAGGTAGTAGATGAATTGCGATGATTCTGGCTTTGTAATAACCATACCAACAAACTAAAGCAAATGGGGGAGGAGCTTTCTGTAGCTATTCTCAGAAATTCATCAGATGAGGTAATAGATGCAATGCGATGATTTTGGCTTTGTAGTAACCATACCAACAAATGAAACCCAAATGAGGGTTGTGCTTTCTGTAGCCTCCCTCTGAAATATTTCACATCAGGTAATGGATGAAATATAATGATTGTGTCTGTGTACTAATCATAACAAAAAAATGAGCAAGTGAGGCACGAGCTTTCTGCAGCTTCTCTCTGAGATACATCACATAGGATAATGGATGAAATGCAATGATTCTGGCTTTGTAGTATCCATTCTAACAAACAAAAGCAAATGAGGGAGGAGCCTTCTGTAGATTTTTTTAGAAATATTTCACATAGGTTAATAGATGAAATGTGATGATTCTGGCTTGGTAGTAAATAAACCAACAAACAAACACAACTGAGAGAGGTGCTTACTGTAGCTCAACTCAGAAATACTTCACAACAGGTAATGGATGCAATGTAATGATTGTGTCTGTGTACTAATGATAACAACAAACAGATGCAAGTGTGGGAAGAGCTTTCTCCTGCTTCCCTCAGAAATACTTTACACCCGGTAATGGATGAAATGTAATGATTGTGTCTGTGTACTAATCATACCATAAACAGATGCAAATGAGGGATGAACTTTCTGCAGCTATTCTCTGAAATATATCGCACAGGGTAATAGATGAAATGCGATGATTCTGGCTTTGTAGTAACCATACCAAAGAACTAAACAGAAATAAGGGTGTTGCTTTCTGTACTATTCTCAAAAATACTTCACATAGGGTAATAGATGAAACGAATGATTCTGGCCTTATAGTAACCTTTCCAACAAACAAATGCAAATGAGGGATGTGCTTTCTGTGGCTTCCCTCAGAAATACTTCACATCAGGTAATGGACAAAATGTAATGATTGTGTCTTTGTACTAATCATACCAACATACAGAGCAAGTGTGGGAGGAGCTTTCTGCTGCTCCTCTATGAAATACTTCACATAGGGTAATAGATGAAATGCGATGATTCTGGCTTTGTAAAAACCATAGCAACAAACAAATGCAAATTAGGGAGGAGCTTTCTGTAGCATCCCTCAGAAGTACTTCACATCATGTAATAAATGAAATGTAATGTTAGTGTATGTGTACTAATAATACCAACGAACAGATGCAAGTGAGGGAAGAGCTTTCCACAACTTCTCTCTGAAATATATCACATAGAGTAATAAATGAAATGCGATGATTCTGGTAAGAATACCAACAAACAGATGCAAGTGAGGGAGTAGCTTTCGGCAGCTTCTCTCTGAAATACATCAAATAGGTTAATAGATGAAATGCGATTATTCTGGTTTTGTAGTAACCATAAAAACAAACAAACGCAAATGACACTTGAGCCTTCTGTAGCTTTTGTCAGGAATACTTCACATAGAGTAATAGACGAAATGCGATGTTTCTCACTTTGTAGTTATAATACCAACAAACAAACGCAAGTGATTGAGAAGCTTGCTGTAGCCCCCCTCAGAAATACTTCACGTCAGGTAATGGATGAAATGAAATGATTGTGTCTGTGTACTAATCATAACAACAAACAGATGTAGGTGATGGATGAGCTTTCTGCAGCTTTCCTCATAAATACTTCACATCCGGTAATGGATGAAAAATAATGATTGTGTCTGTGTACTAATCATACCATAAACAGATGCAACTGAGGGAAGAGCTCTCTGCAGCTTCCCTCAGAAGTAGTTCACATCAGGTAATGGATGATATGTAATCAGTGTGTGTGTGTATTAATCATTATAACAAAACATATGCAAGTGAGGGTGGAGCTTTCTGCAGCTCCATGCTGAAATACATCACATAAAGTAATAGATGAATAGCGATGATTCTGGCTTTGTAATAACCATAGCAAAAAACTAAAGCAAATGAGGGAGTAGCTTTCTGCAGCTATTCTCAGAAATACATCTCATGGGGTAATAGATGAAATGCGATGATTCTGGCTTTGTAGTAACCATACCAACAAACAAATGCAAATGACACTTGAGCTTCCTGTAGCTTTATTTAGAAATATTTCACATAGGGTAATAGATGAAATGCGATGACACTATATTTGTAGCAACCATATCAACAAACTAACGCAACTGAGAGAGGAGCTTTCTGTAGGTCCCCTGAGAAATATTTTACATCAGGTAATGGATGAAATGTAATGATTGTGTCTGTGTACTAATCTAAACAACAAACAGATGCAAGCGTGGGAAGAGCTTTCTGCAGCTTCCCTGAGAAATACTTCACATCAGCTAATGGATGAAATGCAATGATTTTGTCTGTGTAGTAATCGTACCATAAACAGAAGCAAATGAAGGGTGAGCTTTCAGCAGCTTTTCTCTGAAATACATCACATAGGGTAATAGAGGAAATGCGATGATACTGGCTTTGTAGTAACCATACAAAACCAACATACGCAAATGAGGGAGGATTTTATTGTAGCTTCACTCACAAACACTTCACATCAGGTAATGGATGAAATGTTATGATTGTGTCTGTATACTAATCATAACAACAAACAGGTGCAAGTGAGGGATGAGGATTCTGCAGCTTGTCTCTAAAATACATCACATAGTGTACTGGACGAAATGCTTTGAATCTGGGTTTGTAGTAACCATAATACAAACAAACGCAAATGAGGGGGGAGCTTTCTGTAGCTTCCATCAGAATTACTTCACATCAAGTAATAAATGAAATGTAATGATTTTGGCTGTGTACTAATCATTCCAACAAACAGATGCAAATGAGGGATGAGCTTTCTGCAGCTTTTATCTCAAATACATCACATGGGGTAATAGACGAAATGCAATGATTCCGGCTTTGTGGTAACCATACCAAATACAAACGCAAATTAAAGAGTAGCTTCCTGTAGCTATTCTCAGAAATACTTCACATAGGGTAATAGATGAAATGCGATGATTCTGGTTTTGTAGTAACCATACCAACAAATAAACGCAAATGAGGGAGGAGCTTTCTATAGCTTCCCTCAGAAATACTTCACATCAGGTAATGGATGAAATGTAATGATTGTGTCTGTGTACTAATCATACCAACAAACATAAGCCAGTGAGTGAGGAGCTTTCTGCAGCTTCCCTCAGATATATTTCACATAGGATAATAAATGAAATGCAACGATTCTTGCTTTGTAGTAACCATACCAACAAAGGAACTCAAATGAGAGAGATTTTTCAGCAGTTTTTTCAGAAATACTTCACATTGGTTAATAGATGAAATACGATGATTCTGGCTTTGTAGTAATAATTCCAACAAACAAACACAAATGCGGGAGGAGCTTGCTGTATCCCTCTCAGAAATACTTCACATCAGGTAATGGATGAAATGAGGTGATTGTGTCTGCGTACTAATCATAACAACAAACAGATGTAAGTGAGGGAAGAGCTTTCTGCAGCTTCCCTCAGAAATACTTCACATCCGCTAATGGATCAAATGTAATGTTTGTGTCTATGTACTAATCATACTATAAACAGATGCAAGTGAGGGAAGAGCTTTCTGCAGCTTTTATTTGAAATACATCACATAGGGTAATAGATGAAATGCAATGATTCTGATTTTGAGTTAAACATACCAACAAACAAACGCAAATGGGGGAGGAGCTTTCTGAAGCTTCCCTCAGAAATATTTCACATCACGTAATGGATGAAATGTTATGATTGTGTCTGTATACTAATCATAACAACAAACAGCTGCAAGTGAGGGATGAGGATTCTGCAGCTCCTCTCTAAAATACATCACATAGGGTAATGGACGAAATGCTTTGAATCTGGGTTTGTAGTAACCATAAAACTAACAAACACAAATGATGGGGAGCTTTCTGTAGCTTCCCTCATAATTACTTCACATCATGTAATAAATGAAATGTAATGATTTTGGCTGTGTACTAATCATTCCAACAAACAGATGCAAATGAGGCGTGTGTTATCTGCAGCTTTTCTCTGAAATACATCACATGGGGTAATAGATGAAATGCAATGATTCTGGCTTTGTAGTAACCATACCAAAAACAAACGCAAATGAATGAGTAGCTTTCTGTAGCTATTCTCAGAAATACTTCACATAGGGTAATACATGAAATGCGATAATTCTTTCTTTATAGTAAACATTTAAATAAACAAATGCAAAAGAGGGAGGATCTTTCTGTAGCTTCCGTCAGAAATACTTCACATCAGGCAATGGATGAAATGTAATGATTGTGTCTGTGTACTAATTTTACCAACAATCAGATGGTAGTGAGGGTTGAGATTCCTGCAGTCTCTCTCTGAAAACATCACATGGGGTAATAGATGAAAAGCGATATTTCTGTGTTTGTAGTAACCATACGAGCCAACAAACTCATCTGAGGGAGGATCTTTCTGTAGCTTCCCTCAGAAATACTTCACATCAGGTAATGGATGAAATGTAATGATTTTGTCTTAGTGCTAATCATACCAACATACAGAGCAAGTGAGGGAGGATCTTTCTGCTGCTCCTCTCTGGAATACCTCACATAGGGTAATATGTAAAATGCGATAATTCTGGCTTTGTAGTAGCCTAGCAACAAACAAATGCAAATGACGGAGGAGCTCTCTGTAGCTATACTCAGAAATACTTCACATAGGGTAATAGATGAAATGCGATGATTCTGGCTTCGTAGTAACCATACCAACAAACAAATGCAAATTAGGGAGGAGCTTTCTGTAGCATCCCTCAGAAATACTTCACTTCATGTAATAAATGAAATGTGATGTTTGTGTCTGCGTACTAATCATACAACAAAATGATGCAAGTGAAGGAGGAGCTTTCTGCAACTTCTCTCTGAAATACATCACATTGGGTAATAAATGAAATGGGATGATTCTGGCTTTGTAGTAACTATACCAACAAACAAATGCAAATTAGGGAGCTGCTTTCAGAGCATACCTGAGAAATACTTCACATCATCTAGTAAATGAAATTTAATGTTTGTGTATTCTCAGAAATACTTCACATAGGGTAATAGATGAAATGCAATGATTCTGGCTTCGTAGTAACCATGTTGTTGTTGTTGTCTTCAGTCCTGAGACTGGTTTGATGCAGCTCTCCATGCTACTCTATCCTGTGCAAGCTTCTTCATCTCCCAGTACCTACTGCAACCTACATCCTCCTGAATCTGCTTTGTGTATTCATCTCTTGGTCTCCCTCTACGATTTTTACCCTCCACGCTGCCCTTCAATACTACATTGGTGATCCCTTGATGCCTCAGAACATGTCCTACCAACCGATCCCTTCTTCTAGTCAAGTTGTGCCACAAACTTCTCTTCTCCCCAATCCTATTCAATACCTCCTCATTAGTTACGTGATCTATCCACCTTATCTTCAGTATTCTTCTGTAGCACCACATTTCGAAAGCTTCTATTCTCTTCTTGTCCAAACTAGTTATCGTCCATGTTTCACTTCCATACATGGCTACACTCCAAACAAATACTTTCAGAAACGACTTCCTGATACATAAATCTATATTCGATGTTAACAAATTTCTCTTCTTCATAAACGCTTTCCTTGCCATTGCCAGTCTACATTTTATATCCTCTCTACTTCGACCATCATCAGTTATTTTACTTCCTAAATAGCAAAACTCCTTTACTACTTTAAGTGTCTCATTTCCTAATCTAATTCCCTTAGCATCACCCGATTTAATTTGACTACATTCCATTATCCTCGTTTTGCTTTTGTTAATGTTCATCTTATATCCTCCTTTCAAGACACTGTTCATTCCGTTCAACTGCTCTTCCAAGTCCTTTGCCGCCTCTGACAGAATTACAATGTCATCGGCGAACCTCAAAGTTTTTACTTCGTCTCCATGAATTTTAATACCTACTCCGAATTTTTCTTTTGTTTCCTTTACTGCTTGCTCAATATACAGATTGAATAACATCGGGGATAGGCTACAACCCTGTCTCACTCCTTTCCCAACCACTGCTTCCCTTTCATGCCCCTCGACTCTTATTACTGCCATCTGGTTTCTGTACAAATTATAAATAGCCTTTCGCTCCCTGTATTTTACCCCTGCCACCTTTAGAATTTGAAAAAGAGTATTCCAGTCAACATTGTCAAAAGCTTTCTCTAAGTCTACAAATGCTAGAAACGTAGGTATGCCTTTTCTTAATCTTTCTTCTAAGATAAGTCGTAAGGTCAGTATTGCCTCACGTGTTCCAACATTTCGACGGAATCCAAACTGATCCTCCCCGAGGTCTGCATCTACCAGTTTTTCCATTCGTCTGTAAAGAATTCGCGTTAGTATTTTGCAGCCGTGGCTTATTAAACTGATAGTTCGGTAATTTTCACATCTGTCAGCACCTGCTTTCTTTGGGATTTGAATTATTATATTCTTCTTGAAGTCTGAGGGTATTTCGCCTGTCTCATACATCTTGCTCACCAGCTGGTAGAGTTTTGTCATGACAGGCTCTCCCAAGGCCGTCAGTAGTTCTAATGTAGTAACCATACCAACAAACAATTGCAAATTAGGGAGGAGCTTTCTGTAGCATCCCTCAGAAATACTTCACACCATGTAATGAATGAAATATAATGTTTGTGTCTGTGTACTAATCATACAACAAAATGATGCAAGTGAAGGAGGAGCTTACTGCAACTTCTCTCTAAAATATATCACATCAAGTAATAAATGAAATGCGGTGATTCTGGTTTTGTAGTAAGAATACCATAAACAGATGCAAGTGAGGGAGGAGCTTTCTGCAGCTTCTCTCTGAAATACATCACATTGGGTAATGGATAAAATGCAATGATTCTGGCTTTGTAGTAACAATACCAACAAACAAACGCAAATGACGCTAGAGCTTTCTGTAGCTCTTTTCAGAAATATTTCACACATGGCAAAAGATAAAATGCGATGATTCTGGCTTTGTGGTAACCATACCAACAACAAAACGCAAATGAGGGAAGAGCTCTCGCTAGCCCCCCTCAGAAATACTTAACATCAGGTGATGGATGAAATGCAGTGATTGTGTATGTGTACTAATCATACCATAAACAGATGCAAGTGAGGGAAAAGCTTTCTGCAGGTTTTTTTTTCTGAAATACAAAACATAGTGTAATAAATGAATTGCGAAGATTCTAGATTTGTAATAACCATACGAAGAAACAAATGCAATTGAGGGATGAGTTTTCTATAGCTATTCTCTGAAATATTTGACATAGGGTAATAGATGAAATGTGATGATTCTATCTTTGTAGTGATCATACAAACAAAGAAATGAAAATTAGGGAGAAGCTTTCAGTAGCAGCCTTCAGTAATATTTCACATCATGTAATAAATGAAATATAATGATTGTGTCTGTGTACTAATCATACTATAAATACATGCAAGTGAGGGAAAAGCTTTCTGCAGCTTTTATTTGAGATACATCACATAGGGTAATAGATGAAACGCAATGATTCTGGTTTTGAGTTAAACATACCAACAAACAAAAGCAAATGGGGGAGGAGCTTTCTGCATCTTCCCTCAGAAATATTTTACATCAGGTAATGGATGAAATGTTATGATTGTGTCTGTATACTAATCATAACAACAAACAGCTGCAAGTGAGGGATGAGGATTCTGCAGCTCCTCTCTAAAATACATCACATTTGGTAATGGACGAAATGCTTTGAATCTGGGTTTGTAGTAACCATAAAACAAACAAACACAAATGAGGGGGGAGCTTTCTGTAGCTAACCTCATAATTACTTCACATCATGTAATAAATGAAATGTAATGATTTTGGCTGTGTACTAATCATTCCAACAAACAGTTGCAAATGAGGGGTGAGTTATCTGCAACTTTTCTCTGAAATACATCACATGGGGTAATAGATGAAATGCAATGATTCTGGCTTTGTAGTAACCATACCAAAAACAAACGCAAATGAATGAGTAGCTTTCTGTAGCTATTCTCAGAAATACTTCACATAGGGTAATAGATGAAATGCGATAATTCTTTCTTTATAGTAACCATTTCAATAAACAAATGCAAATGAGGGAAGATCTTTCTGTAGCTTCCGTCAGAAATACTTCACATCAGGTAATGGACGAAATGTGATGATTGTGTCTGTGTATTAATCATTCCAACAAACAGATGCAAGTGAGGGAGGACCTTTCTGCAGCTTCTTTCTGAAATACATCACATTAGGTAATAGATGAAATGCGATGATTCTGGCATTGCAGTAACCATACCAACAAAGAAACGCAAATGAGGGTTGTGCTTCCTGTAGCTTCCCTCAGAAATATTTCACATCAGGTAATGGATGAAATGCAATGATTGTGTCTGTGTACTAATCATACCATAAACAGAAGCAAATGAGGGAGGAGATTTCTGCAGCTTTTCTCTTAAATACATCACATAGGGTAATAAATGAAATGCGATGATTCTGGCTTTGTAGTAACCATACCAACCAACAAACGCAACTGAGGAAGGATTTTATTGTAGCTTCACTCAGAAATACTTCACATCAGGTAATGGATGAAATGTAATGATTGTGTCTGTGTACTGATCAGAACAACAAAAACAAATGCAATGAGCGAAGAGCTTTCTGCAGCTTCCCTCAGAAATACTTCACATCAGGTAATGGACAAAATGTGATGATTGTGTCTGTGTATTAATCATTCCAACAAACAGATGCAAGTGAGGGAGGACCTTTCTGCAGCTTCTTTCTGAAATACATCACATTAGGTAATAGATGAAATGCGATGATTCTGGCATTGTAGTAACCATACCTACAAACAATCGCAAAGGAGTGAGGAGCTTTCTGTAGCTTCCCTGAGAAATACTTCACATCAGGTAATGGTCGAAATGTGATGTTTGTGTCTGTGTATTAATCATTCCAACAAACAGATGCAAGTGAGTGAGGAGCTTTTTGCATGGTCTCGCTGAATTACATTACATAGGATAATGGATGAAATGCAATGATTCTGGCTTCGTAGTAACCATTCCAACAAACAAACGCAAATGAGGGAGGAGCTTTCTGTAGCTTCCCTCAGAAATACTTCACATCAGGTAATGGATGAAATGTAATGATTGTGTCTCAGTACTAATCATACCAACATACAGAGCAAGTGAGGGTGGAGCTTTCTGCTGCTCCTCTCTGGAATACCTCACATAGGGTAATAGTAAAATGCGATGATTCTGGCTTTGTAGTAGCCTAGCAACAAACAAATGCAAATGACGGAGGAGCTCTCTGTAGCTATACTCAGAAATACTTCACATAGGGTAATAGATGAAATGCGATGATTCTGGCTTCGTAGTAACCATACCAACAAACAAATGCAAATTAGGGAGGAGCTTTCTGTAGCATCCCTCAGAAATACTTCACTTCATGTAATAAATGAAATGTAATGTTTGTGTCTGTGTACTAATCATACAACAAAATGATGCAATTGAAGGAGGAGCTTTCTGCAACTTCTCTCTGAAATACATCACAATGGGTAATAAGTGAAATGGGATGATTCTGGCTTTGTAGTAACTATACCAACAAACAAATGCAAATTAGGGAGCTGCTTTCAGAGCATACCTGAGAAATACTTCACATCATCTAGTAAATGAAATTTAATGTTTGTGTATTCTCAGAAATACTTCACATAGGGTAATAGATGAAATGCAATTATTCTGGCTTCGTAGTAACCATACCAACAAACAATTGCAAATTATGGAGGAGCTTTCTGTAGCATCCCTCAGAAATACTTCACACCATGTAATGAATGAAATGTAATGTTTGTGTCTGTGTACTAATCATACAACAAAATGATGCAAGTGAAGGAGGAGCTTACTGCAACTTCTCTCTAAAATACATCACACAGAGTAATAAATGAAATGCGATGATTCTGGTTTTGTAGTAAGAATACCATAAACAGATGCAAGTGAGGGAGGAGCTTTCTGCAGCTCCTCTCTGAAATACATCACATTGGGTAATGGATGAAATGCAATGATTCTGGCTTTGTAGTGACAATACCAACAAACAAACGCAAATGACGCTTGAGCTTTCTGTAGCTCTTTTCAGAAATACTTCACACATGGCAAAAGATGAAATGCGATGATTCTGGCTTTGTGGTAACCATACCAACAACAAAACGCAAATGGGGGAAGAGCCCTCGCTAGCCCCCCTCAGAAATACTTAACATCAGGTGATGGATGAAATGCAGTGATTGTGTATGTGTACTAATCATACCATAAACAGATGCAAGTGAGGGAAAAGCTTTCTGCAGGTTTTTTTTTTCTGAAATACATCGCATAGGGTAATAAATGAATTGCGAAGATTCTAGATTTGTAATAACCATACGAAGAAACAAATGCAAATGAGGGATGAACTTTCTATAGCTATTCTCAGAAATATTTGACATAGGGTAATAGATGAAATGTGATGATTCTAACTTTGTAGTGATCATACAAACAAAGAAATGAAAATTAGGGAGAAGCTTTCAGTAGCAGCCTTCAGTAATATTTCACATCATGTAATAAATGAAATGTAATGATTGTGTCTGTGTACTAATCATACCAACAAACAAACACAAATGAGGGAGGTGCTTTCTGTAGTAATCATTCCAACGAACTGATGCAAGTGAGAAAGGAGCTTTCTGCAGCTTTCCTCCGAAATACATGTGTCTGTGTACTAATCATACAAAAACAGATGCAGGCGAGGGAAGAGATTATTGCAGCTTCTCTCTGAATTACATCTATTGCAGCTTCTCTCTGAAAAACATCACATAGGGTAATAAATGAAATGGGATGAATCTGGCTTCGTAGTAACCATACCAACAAACAAATGCAAATTAGGGAAGAGCTTTCTGTAGCATATCTGAGAAATACTTCACATCATCTTGTAAATGAAATTTAATGCTTGTGTCTGTGCACTAATAATACCAACAAACAGATTCAAGTGAGGTAAGAGCTTTCTGCAAACTTCACTCTGAAATACATCACATAGAGTAATAAATGAAATGTGATGATTCTGGTTTTGTAGTAAGAATACCAACAAACAGATGCAAATGAGGGAGGAGCTTTCTGCAGCTTCTCTCTGAAATACATCACATAGGTTAACAGATAAAAAGCGATGATTCTGGTTTTGTAGTAACCATACCAACAAATAAACGTAAATGAGGGAAGAGCTTTCTGTAAATACCCTCAGAAATACTTCACATTAGGTAATGGATGAAATGTAATGGTTGTGTCTGAGTACTAATCATATCAACAAACAGATGCCAGTGAGGGAGGAGCTTTGTGCTGCTTCCCTCAGAAATACTTCACTTAGGATAATAAATGAAATGCAATGATTCTGGCTTTGTAGTAACCATACCAACAAAGAAACACAAATGAGGGAGGAGTTTTCTGCAGTTTTTTTCAGATATACTTCACATTGGGTAATAGATGAAATGTGATGGTTCTGGCTTTGTAGTAACCATACCAACAAACAAACGCAGATGAGGGTGGAGCTTTCTGTAGCTTCCCTCAGAAATTTTTCACATCAGGTAATGGATGAAATGTAATGATCGTTCTGTGTACTAATCATAACAACAAACAGGTGCAAGTGAGGGACAAGGATTCTGCAGCTTTTCTCTGAAAATAGGTGAAATGCAATGATTCTAGCTTTGTAGTAACCATACCAACAATCAAACGCAAATGAGGCAGGTGCTTTCTGTAGTAATCATTCCAACGAACTGTTGCAAGTGAGAAAGGAGCTTTCAGGAGCTTTCCTCTGAAATACATGACATAGGGTAATAGATGAGAAATACGATGATTCTGGCTTTGTAGTAACCCCACCAACAAACAAACGCAAATGACGGAGGAGCATTTTTAGCTTCCCCCAGAAATACTTCACATCCGGTAATGGATGAAATGTAATGATTGTGTCTGTGTACTAATATTGCCATAAACAGATGCAAGTGAGGAAAGAGCATACTACAGCTTCTCTCTGATATACATCACATGGGGTAATGGACGAAATGCGATGATTCTGGCTTTGTAGTAATCATACCAAAAAACAAACGCAAATGAGGGAGGTGCTTTCTGTAGCTTCCCTCAGATATATTTCACATCAAGTAATGGATGAAGTGTAATGATTGTGTCTGTGTACTAATCACAACAACAAACAGTTGTAAGTGAGGGACGAGCTTTCTGCAGCTTCTCTCTGAGATACACCACATAGGATAATGGATGAAACACAATGTTTCTGGCTTCACAGTAACCATACCAACAAACAAACGCAAATGAGGGAGGAGCTTTCTGTACCTTCCCTCAGAAATACTTCACATCAGGTAATGGATGAAATGTAATGATTGTGCCTGTGTACTAATCATACCAACATACAGAGCAAGTGAGGGAGGAAATTTCTGCTGCTCCTCTCTGAAATACCTCAGATAGGGTAATAGATGAAATGCGATGATTCTGGCTTTGTAGTAACCATAGCAACAAACAAATGCAAATGAGGGAGGAGCTTTCTGTACCTTCCCCCAGAAATACTTCACATCCGGTAATGGATGAAAGGTAATGATTGTGTCTGTGTACTAATATTGCCATAAACAGATGCAAGTGAGGAAAGAGCATACTGCAGCTTCTCTCTGATATACATCACATGGGGTAATGGACGAAATGCGATGATTCTGGCTTTGTAGTAATCATACCAAAAAACAATCGCAAATGAGGGAGGTGCTTTCTGTAGCTTCCCTCAGATATATTTCACATCAAGTAATGGATGAAGTGTAATGATTGTGTCTGTGTACTAATCACAACAACAAACAGTTGCAAGTGAGGGATGAGCTTTCTGCAGCTTCTCTCTGAGATACACCACATAGGATAATGGATGAAACACAATGTTTCTGGCTTCACAATAACCATACCAACAAACAAACGCAAATGAGGGAGGAGCTTTCTGTACCTTCCCTCAGAAATACTTCACATCAGGTAATGGATGAAATGTAATGATTGTGCCTGGGTACTAATCATACCAACATACAGAGCAAGTGAGGGAGGAAATTTCTGCTGCTCCTCTCTGAAATACCTCAGATACGGTAATAGATGAAATGCGATGATTCTGGCTTTGTAGTAACCATAGCAACAAACAAATGCAATTGAGGGAGGAGCTTTCTGTAGCTCTTCTCAGAAATACTTCACATAGGTTAATAAATGAAGTGCGATGATTCTGGCTTTGTAGTAACCATACCAACAAACAAATGCAAATTAGTGAGAAGATTTCTGTAGCATACCTCAGAAATAATTCACATCGTGTAATAAATGAAATGTATTGTTTGTATCTGTGTACTAATCATACAACAAACAGATGCAAGTGAAGGAGGAGCTTTCTGCAAGTTCTCTCTGAAATACATCACATTGGGTAATAAATGAAATGGTATAATTCTGGCTTTGTAGTAACCATACCAACAAACAAATGCAAATAAGGGAGCTGCTTCCAGAGCATCCCTGAGAAATACTTCACATCATCTAGTAAATGAAATTTAATGTTTGTGTATGTGTACTAAGAATAGCAACAAACAGATGCAAGTGAGGGAAGAGCTTTCTGCTACTCCTCCCTGAAATACATCACATAGAGTAATAAATGAAATACAATGATTCTGGTTTTGTAGTAAGAATATCAACAAACAGATGCAAGTGAGGGAGGAGCTTTCTGCTGCTCCTCGCTGAAATACACTACATATCGCAATGGTTGAAATGCAATGATTCTGGCTTTGTAGTAACCATACCAAAAACAAACGCAAATGAATGAGTAGCTTTCTGTAGCTATTCTCAGAAATACTTCACATAGGGTAATAGATGAAATGCGATAATTCTTTCTTTATAGTAACCATTTCAATAAACAAATGCAAATGAGGGAAGATCTTTCTGTAGCTTCCGTCAGAAATACTTCACATCAGGTAATGGACGAAATGTGATGATTGTGTCTGTGTATTAATCATTCCAACAAACAGATGCAAGTGAGGGAGGACCTTTCTGCAGCTTCTTTCTGAAATACATCACATTAGGTAATAGATGAAATGCGATGATTCTGGCATTGCAGTAACCATACCAACAAAGAAACGCAAATGAGGGTTGTGCTTCCTGTAGCTTCCCTCAGAAATATTTCACATCAGGTAATGGATGAAATGCAATGATTGTGTCTGTGTACTAATCATACCATAAACAGAAGCAAATGAGGGAGGAGATTTCTGCAGCTTTTCTCTTAAATACATCACATAGGGTAATAAATGAAATGCGATGATTCTGGCTTTGTAGTAACCATACCAACCAACAAACGCAACTGAGGAAGGATTTTATTGTAGCTTCACTCAGAAATACTTCACATCAGGTAATGGATGAAATGTAATGATTGTGTCTGTGTACTGATCAGAACAACAAAAACAAATGCAATGAGCGAAGAGCTTTCTGCAGCTTCCCTCAGAAATACTTCACATCAGGTAATGGACAAAATGTGATGATTGTGTCTGTGTATTAATCATTCCAACAAACAGATGCAAGTGAGGGAGGACCTTTCTGCAGCTTCTTTCTGAAATACATCACATTAGGTAATAGATGAAATGCGATGATTCTGGCATTGTAGTAACCATACCTACAAACAATCGCAAAGGAGTGAGGAGCTTTCTGTAGCTTCCCTGAGAAATACTTCACATCAGGTAATGGTCGAAATGTGATGTTTGTGTCTGTGTATTAATCATTCCAACAAACAGATGCAAGTGAGTGAGGAGCTTTTTGCATGGTCTCGCTGAATTACATTACATAGGATAATGGATGAAATGCAATGATTCTGGCTTCGTAGTAACCATTCCAACAAACAAACGCAAATGAGGGAGGAGCTTTCTGTAGCTTCCCTCAGAAATACTTCACATCAGGTAATGGATGAAATGTAATGATTGTGTCTCAGTACTAATCATACCAACATACAGAGCAAGTGAGGGTGGAGCTTTCTGCTGCTCCTCTCTGGAATACCTCACATAGGGTAATAGTAAAATGCGATGATTCTGGCTTTGTAGTAGCCTAGCAACAAACAAATGCAAATGACGGAGGAGCTCTCTGTAGCTATACTCAGAAATACTTCACATAGGGTAATAGATGAAATGCGATGATTCTGGCTTCGTAGTAACCATACCAACAAACAAATGCAAATTAGGGAGGAGCTTTCTGTAGCATCCCTCAGAAATACTTCACTTCATGTAATAAATGAAATGTAATGTTTGTGTCTGTGTACTAATCATACAACAAAATGATGCAATTGAAGGAGGAGCTTTCTGCAACTTCTCTCTGAAATACATCACAATGGGTAATAAGTGAAATGGGATGATTCTGGCTTTGTAGTAACTATACCAACAAACAAATGCAAATTAGGGAGCTGCTTTCAGAGCATACCTGAGAAATACTTCACATCATCTAGTAAATGAAATTTAATGTTTGTGTATTCTCAGAAATACTTCACATAGGGTAATAGATGAAATGCAATTATTCTGGCTTCGTAGTAACCATACCAACAAACAATTGCAAATTATGGAGGAGCTTTCTGTAGCATCCCTCAGAAATACTTCACACCATGTAATGAATGAAATGTAATGTTTGTGTCTGTGTACTAATCATACAACAAAATGATGCAAGTGAAGGAGGAGCTTACTGCAACTTCTCTCTAAAATACATCACACAGAGTAATAAATGAAATGCGATGATTCTGGTTTTGTAGTAAGAATACCATAAACAGATGCAAGTGAGGGAGGAGCTTTCTGCAGCTCCTCTCTGAAATACATCACATTGGGTAATGGATGAAATGCAATGATTCTGGCTTTGTAGTGACAATACCAACAAACAAACGCAAATGACGCTTGAGCTTTCTGTAGCTCTTTTCAGAAATACTTCACACATGGCAAAAGATGAAATGCGATGATTCTGGCTTTGTGGTAACCATACCAACAACAAAACGCAAATGGGGGAAGAGCCCTCGCTAGCCCCCCTCAGAAATACTTAACATCAGGTGATGGATGAAATGCAGTGATTGTGTATGTGTACTAATCATACCATAAACAGATGCAAGTGAGGGAAAAGCTTTCTGCAGGTTTTTTTTTTCTGAAATACATCGCATAGGGTAATAAATGAATTGCGAAGATTCTAGATTTGTAATAACCATACGAAGAAACAAATGCAAATGAGGGATGAACTTTCTATAGCTATTCTCAGAAATATTTGACATAGGGTAATAGATGAAATGTGATGATTCTAACTTTGTAGTGATCATACAAACAAAGAAATGAAAATTAGGGAGAAGCTTTCAGTAGCAGCCTTCAGTAATATTTCACATCATGTAATAAATGAAATGTAATGATTGTGTCTGTGTACTAATCATACCAACAAACAAACACAAATGAGGGAGGTGCTTTCTGTAGTAATCATTCCAACGAACTGATGCAAGTGAGAAAGGAGCTTTCTGCAGCTTTCCTCCGAAATACATGTGTCTGTGTACTAATCATACAAAAACAGATGCAGGCGAGGGAAGAGATTATTGCAGCTTCTCTCTGAATTACATCTATTGCAGCTTCTCTCTGAAAAACATCACATAGGGTAATAAATGAAATGGGATGAATCTGGCTTCGTAGTAACCATACCAACAAACAAATGCAAATTAGGGAAGAGCTTTCTGTAGCATATCTGAGAAATACTTCACATCATCTTGTAAATGAAATTTAATGCTTGTGTCTGTGCACTAATAATACCAACAAACAGATTCAAGTGAGGTAAGAGCTTTCTGCAAACTTCACTCTGAAATACATCACATAGAGTAATAAATGAAATGTGATGATTCTGGTTTTGTAGTAAGAATACCAACAAACAGATGCAAATGAGGGAGGAGCTTTCTGCAGCTTCTCTCTGAAATACATCACATAGGTTAACAGATAAAAAGCGATGATTCTGGTTTTGTAGTAACCATACCAACAAATAAACGTAAATGAGGGAAGAGCTTTCTGTAAATACCCTCAGAAATACTTCACATTAGGTAATGGATGAAATGTAATGGTTGTGTCTGAGTACTAATCATATCAACAAACAGATGCCAGTGAGGGAGGAGCTTTGTGCTGCTTCCCTCAGAAATACTTCACTTAGGATAATAAATGAAATGCAATGATTCTGGCTTTGTAGTAACCATACCAACAAAGAAACACAAATGAGGGAGGAGTTTTCTGCAGTTTTTTTCAGATATACTTCACATTGGGTAATAGATGAAATGTGATGGTTCTGGCTTTGTAGTAACCATACCAACAAACAAACGCAGATGAGGGTGGAGCTTTCTGTAGCTTCCCTCAGAAATTTTTCACATCAGGTAATGGATGAAATGTAATGATCGTTCTGTGTACTAATCATAACAACAAACAGGTGCAAGTGAGGGACAAGGATTCTGCAGCTTTTCTCTGAAAATAGGTGAAATGCAATGATTCTAGCTTTGTAGTAACCATACCAACAATCAAACGCAAATGAGGCAGGTGCTTTCTGTAGTAATCATTCCAACGAACTGTTGCAAGTGAGAAAGGAGCTTTCAGGAGCTTTCCTCTGAAATACATGACATAGGGTAATAGATGAGAAATACGATGATTCTGGCTTTGTAGTAACCCCACCAACAAACAAACGCAAATGACGGAGGAGCATTTTTAGCTTCCCCCAGAAATACTTCACATCCGGTAATGGATGAAATGTAATGATTGTGTCTGTGTACTAATATTGCCATAAACAGATGCAAGTGAGGAAAGAGCATACTACAGCTTCTCTCTGATATACATCACATGGGGTAATGGACGAAATGCGATGATTCTGGCTTTGTAGTAATCATACCAAAAAACAAACGCAAATGAGGGAGGTGCTTTCTGTAGCTTCCCTCAGATATATTTCACATCAAGTAATGGATGAAGTGTAATGATTGTGTCTGTGTACTAATCACAACAACAAACAGTTGTAAGTGAGGGACGAGCTTTCTGCAGCTTCTCTCTGAGATACACCACATAGGATAATGGATGAAACACAATGTTTCTGGCTTCACAGTAACCATACCAACAAACAAACGCAAATGAGGGAGGAGCTTTCTGTACCTTCCCTCAGAAATACTTCACATCAGGTAATGGATGAAATGTAATGATTGTGCCTGTGTACTAATCATACCAACATACAGAGCAAGTGAGGGAGGAAATTTCTGCTGCTCCTCTCTGAAATACCTCAGATAGGGTAATAGATGAAATGCGATGATTCTGGCTTTGTAGTAACCATAGCAACAAACAAATGCAAATGAGGGAGGAGCTTTCTGTACCTTCCCCCAGAAATACTTCACATCCGGTAATGGATGAAAGGTAATGATTGTGTCTGTGTACTAATATTGCCATAAACAGATGCAAGTGAGGAAAGAGCATACTGCAGCTTCTCTCTGATATACATCACATGGGGTAATGGACGAAATGCGATGATTCTGGCTTTGTAGTAATCATACCAAAAAACAATCGCAAATGAGGGAGGTGCTTTCTGTAGCTTCCCTCAGATATATTTCACATCAAGTAATGGATGAAGTGTAATGATTGTGTCTGTGTACTAATCACAACAACAAACAGTTGCAAGTGAGGGATGAGCTTTCTGCAGCTTCTCTCTGAGATACACCACATAGGATAATGGATGAAACACAATGTTTCTGGCTTCACAATAACCATACCAACAAACAAACGCAAATGAGGGAGGAGCTTTCTGTACCTTCCCTCAGAAATACTTCACATCAGGTAATGGATGAAATGTAATGATTGTGCCTGGGTACTAATCATACCAACATACAGAGCAAGTGAGGGAGGAAATTTCTGCTGCTCCTCTCTGAAATACCTCAGATACGGTAATAGATGAAATGCGATGATTCTGGCTTTGTAGTAACCATAGCAACAAACAAATGCAATTGAGGGAGGAGCTTTCTGTAGCTCTTCTCAGAAATACTTCACATAGGTTAATAAATGAAGTGCGATGATTCTGGCTTTGTAGTAACCATACCAACAAACAAATGCAAATTAGTGAGAAGATTTCTGTAGCATACCTCAGAAATAATTCACATCGTGTAATAAATGAAATGTATTGTTTGTATCTGTGTACTAATCATACAACAAACAGATGCAAGTGAAGGAGGAGCTTTCTGCAAGTTCTCTCTGAAATACATCACATTGGGTAATAAATGAAATGGTATAATTCTGGCTTTGTAGTAACCATACCAACAAACAAATGCAAATAAGGGAGCTGCTTCCAGAGCATCCCTGAGAAATACTTCACATCATCTAGTAAATGAAATTTAATGTTTGTGTATGTGTACTAAGAATAGCAACAAACAGATGCAAGTGAGGGAAGAGCTTTCTGCTACTCCTCCCTGAAATACATCACATAGAGTAATAAATGAAATACAATGATTCTGGTTTTGTAGTAAGAATATCAACAAACAGATGCAAGTGAGGGAGGAGCTTTCTGCTGCTCCTCGCTGAAATACACTACATATCGCAATGGTTGAAATGCAATGATTCTGGCTTTGTAGTAACCATACCAAAAACAAACGCAAATGAATGAGTAGCTTTCTGTAGCTATTCTCAGAAATACTTCACATAGGGTAATAGATGAAATGCGATAATTCTTTCTTTATAGTAACCATTTCAATAAACAAATGCAAATGAGGGAAGATCTTTCTGTAGCTTCCGTCAGAAATACTTCACATCAGGTAATGGACGAAATGTGATGATTGTGTCTGTGTATTAATCATTCCAACAAACAGATGCAAGTGAGGGAGGACCTTTCTGCAGCTTCTTTCTGAAATACATCACATTAGGTAATAGATGAAATGCGATGATTCTGGCATTGCAGTAACCATACCAACAAAGAAACGCAAATGAGGGTTGTGCTTCCTGTAGCTTCCCTCAGAAATATTTCACATCAGGTAATGGATGAAATGCAATGATTGTGTCTGTGTACTAATCATACCATAAACAGAAGCAAATGAGGGAGGAGATTTCTGCAGCTTTTCTCTTAAATACATCACATAGGGTAATAAATGAAATGCGATGATTCTGGCTTTGTAGTAACCATACCAACCAACAAACGCAACTGAGGAAGGATTTTATTGTAGCTTCACTCAGAAATACTTCACATCAGGTAATGGATGAAATGTAATGATTGTGTCTGTGTACTGATCAGAACAACAAAAACAAATGCAATGAGCGAAGAGCTTTCTGCAGCTTCCCTCAGAAATACTTCACATCAGGTAATGGACAAAATGTGATGATTGTGTCTGTGTATTAATCATTCCAACAAACAGATGCAAGTGAGGGAGGACCTTTCTGCAGCTTCTTTCTGAAATACATCACATTAGGTAATAGATGAAATGCGATGATTCTGGCATTGTAGTAACCATACCTACAAACAATCGCAAAGGAGTGAGGAGCTTTCTGTAGCTTCCCTGAGAAATACTTCACATCAGGTAATGGTCGAAATGTGATGTTTGTGTCTGTGTATTAATCATTCCAACAAACAGATGCAAGTGAGTGAGGAGCTTTTTGCATGGTCTCGCTGAATTACATTACATAGGATAATGGATGAAATGCAATGATTCTGGCTTCGTAGTAACCATTCCAACAAACAAACGCAAATGAGGGAGGAGCTTTCTGTAGCTTCCCTCAGAAATACTTCACATCAGGTAATGGATGAAATGTAATGATTGTGTCTCAGTACTAATCATACCAACATACAGAGCAAGTGAGGGTGGAGCTTTCTGCTGCTCCTCTCTGGAATACCTCACATAGGGTAATAGTAAAATGCGATGATTCTGGCTTTGTAGTAGCCTAGCAACAAACAAATGCAAATGACGGAGGAGCTCTCTGTAGCTATACTCAGAAATACTTCACATAGGGTAATAGATGAAATGCGATGATTCTGGCTTCGTAGTAACCATACCAACAAACAAATGCAAATTAGGGAGGAGCTTTCTGTAGCATCCCTCAGAAATACTTCACTTCATGTAATAAATGAAATGTAATGTTTGTGTCTGTGTACTAATCATACAACAAAATGATGCAATTGAAGGAGGAGCTTTCTGCAACTTCTCTCTGAAATACATCACAATGGGTAATAAGTGAAATGGGATGATTCTGGCTTTGTAGTAACTATACCAACAAACAAATGCAAATTAGGGAGCTGCTTTCAGAGCATACCTGAGAAATACTTCACATCATCTAGTAAATGAAATTTAATGTTTGTGTATTCTCAGAAATACTTCACATAGGGTAATAGATGAAATGCAATTATTCTGGCTTCGTAGTAACCATACCAACAAACAATTGCAAATTATGGAGGAGCTTTCTGTAGCATCCCTCAGAAATACTTCACACCATGTAATGAATGAAATGTAATGTTTGTGTCTGTGTACTAATCATACAACAAAATGATGCAAGTGAAGGAGGAGCTTACTGCAACTTCTCTCTAAAATACATCACACAGAGTAATAAATGAAATGCGATGATTCTGGTTTTGTAGTAAGAATACCATAAACAGATGCAAGTGAGGGAGGAGCTTTCTGCAGCTCCTCTCTGAAATACATCACATTGGGTAATGGATGAAATGCAATGATTCTGGCTTTGTAGTGACAATACCAACAAACAAACGCAAATGACGCTTGAGCTTTCTGTAGCTCTTTTCAGAAATACTTCACACATGGCAAAAGATGAAATGCGATGATTCTGGCTTTGTGGTAACCATACCAACAACAAAACGCAAATGGGGGAAGAGCCCTCGCTAGCCCCCCTCAGAAATACTTAACATCAGGTGATGGATGAAATGCAGTGATTGTGTATGTGTACTAATCATACCATAAACAGATGCAAGTGAGGGAAAAGCTTTCTGCAGGTTTTTTTTTTCTGAAATACATCGCATAGGGTAATAAATGAATTGCGAAGATTCTAGATTTGTAATAACCATACGAAGAAACAAATGCAAATGAGGGATGAACTTTCTATAGCTATTCTCAGAAATATTTGACATAGGGTAATAGATGAAATGTGATGATTCTAACTTTGTAGTGATCATACAAACAAAGAAATGAAAATTAGGGAGAAGCTTTCAGTAGCAGCCTTCAGTAATATTTCACATCATGTAATAAATGAAATGTAATGATTGTGTCTGTGTACTAATCATACCAACAAACAAACACAAATGAGGGAGGTGCTTTCTGTAGTAATCATTCCAACGAACTGATGCAAGTGAGAAAGGAGCTTTCTGCAGCTTTCCTCCGAAATACATGTGTCTGTGTACTAATCATACAAAAACAGATGCAGGCGAGGGAAGAGATTATTGCAGCTTCTCTCTGAATTACATCTATTGCAGCTTCTCTCTGAAAAACATCACATAGGGTAATAAATGAAATGGGATGAATCTGGCTTCGTAGTAACCATACCAACAAACAAATGCAAATTAGGGAAGAGCTTTCTGTAGCATATCTGAGAAATACTTCACATCATCTTGTAAATGAAATTTAATGCTTGTGTCTGTGCACTAATAATACCAACAAACAGATTCAAGTGAGGTAAGAGCTTTCTGCAAACTTCACTCTGAAATACATCACATAGAGTAATAAATGAAATGTGATGATTCTGGTTTTGTAGTAAGAATACCAACAAACAGATGCAAATGAGGGAGGAGCTTTCTGCAGCTTCTCTCTGAAATACATCACATAGGTTAACAGATAAAAAGCGATGATTCTGGTTTTGTAGTAACCATACCAACAAATAAACGTAAATGAGGGAAGAGCTTTCTGTAAATACCCTCAGAAATACTTCACATTAGGTAATGGATGAAATGTAATGGTTGTGTCTGAGTACTAATCATATCAACAAACAGATGCCAGTGAGGGAGGAGCTTTGTGCTGCTTCCCTCAGAAATACTTCACTTAGGATAATAAATGAAATGCAATGATTCTGGCTTTGTAGTAACCATACCAACAAAGAAACACAAATGAGGGAGGAGTTTTCTGCAGTTTTTTTCAGATATACTTCACATTGGGTAATAGATGAAATGTGATGGTTCTGGCTTTGTAGTAACCATACCAACAAACAAACGCAGATGAGGGTGGAGCTTTCTGTAGCTTCCCTCAGAAATTTTTCACATCAGGTAATGGATGAAATGTAATGATCGTTCTGTGTACTAATCATAACAACAAACAGGTGCAAGTGAGGGACAAGGATTCTGCAGCTTTTCTCTGAAAATAGGTGAAATGCAATGATTCTAGCTTTGTAGTAACCATACCAACAATCAAACGCAAATGAGGCAGGTGCTTTCTGTAGTAATCATTCCAACGAACTGTTGCAAGTGAGAAAGGAGCTTTCAGGAGCTTTCCTCTGAAATACATGACATAGGGTAATAGATGAGAAATACGATGATTCTGGCTTTGTAGTAACCCCACCAACAAACAAACGCAAATGACGGAGGAGCATTTTTAGCTTCCCCCAGAAATACTTCACATCCGGTAATGGATGAAATGTAATGATTGTGTCTGTGTACTAATATTGCCATAAACAGATGCAAGTGAGGAAAGAGCATACTACAGCTTCTCTCTGATATACATCACATGGGGTAATGGACGAAATGCGATGATTCTGGCTTTGTAGTAATCATACCAAAAAACAAACGCAAATGAGGGAGGTGCTTTCTGTAGCTTCCCTCAGATATATTTCACATCAAGTAATGGATGAAGTGTAATGATTGTGTCTGTGTACTAATCACAACAACAAACAGTTGTAAGTGAGGGACGAGCTTTCTGCAGCTTCTCTCTGAGATACACCACATAGGATAATGGATGAAACACAATGTTTCTGGCTTCACAGTAACCATACCAACAAACAAACGCAAATGAGGGAGGAGCTTTCTGTACCTTCCCTCAGAAATACTTCACATCAGGTAATGGATGAAATGTAATGATTGTGCCTGTGTACTAATCATACCAACATACAGAGCAAGTGAGGGAGGAAATTTCTGCTGCTCCTCTCTGAAATACCTCAGATAGGGTAATAGATGAAATGCGATGATTCTGGCTTTGTAGTAACCATAGCAACAAACAAATGCAAATGAGGGAGGAGCTTTCTGTACCTTCCCCCAGAAATACTTCACATCCGGTAATGGATGAAAGGTAATGATTGTGTCTGTGTACTAATATTGCCATAAACAGATGCAAGTGAGGAAAGAGCATACTGCAGCTTCTCTCTGATATACATCACATGGGGTAATGGACGAAATGCGATGATTCTGGCTTTGTAGTAATCATACCAAAAAACAATCGCAAATGAGGGAGGTGCTTTCTGTAGCTTCCCTCAGATATATTTCACATCAAGTAATGGATGAAGTGTAATGATTGTGTCTGTGTACTAATCACAACAACAAACAGTTGCAAGTGAGGGATGAGCTTTCTGCAGCTTCTCTCTGAGATACACCACATAGGATAATGGATGAAACACAATGTTTCTGGCTTCACAATAACCATACCAACAAACAAACGCAAATGAGGGAGGAGCTTTCTGTACCTTCCCTCAGAAATACTTCACATCAGGTAATGGATGAAATGTAATGATTGTGCCTGGGTACTAATCATACCAACATACAGAGCAAGTGAGGGAGGAAATTTCTGCTGCTCCTCTCTGAAATACCTCAGATACGGTAATAGATGAAATGCGATGATTCTGGCTTTGTAGTAACCATAGCAACAAACAAATGCAATTGAGGGAGGAGCTTTCTGTAGCTCTTCTCAGAAATACTTCACATAGGTTAATAAATGAAGTGCGATGATTCTGGCTTTGTAGTAACCATACCAACAAACAAATGCAAATTAGTGAGAAGATTTCTGTAGCATACCTCAGAAATAATTCACATCGTGTAATAAATGAAATGTATTGTTTGTATCTGTGTACTAATCATACAACAAACAGATGCAAGTGAAGGAGGAGCTTTCTGCAAGTTCTCTCTGAAATACATCACATTGGGTAATAAATGAAATGGTATAATTCTGGCTTTGTAGTAACCATACCAACAAACAAATGCAAATAAGGGAGCTGCTTCCAGAGCATCCCTGAGAAATACTTCACATCATCTAGTAAATGAAATTTAATGTTTGTGTATGTGTACTAATAATAGCAACAAACAGATGCAAGTGAGGGAAGAGCTTTCTGCTACTCCTCCCTGAAATACATCACATAGAGTAATAAATGAAATACAATGATTCTGGTTTTGTAGTAAGAATATCAACAAACAGATGCAAGTGAGGGAGGAGCTTTCTGCTGCTCCTCGCTGAAATACACTACATATCGCAATGGTTGAAATGCAATGATTCTGGCTTTGTAGTAACCATACCAAAAACAAACGCAAATGAATGAGTAGCTTTCTGTAGCTATTCTCAGAAATACTTCACATAGGGTAATAGATGAAATGCGATAATTCTTTCTTTATAGTAACCATTTCAATAAACAAATGCAAATGAGGGAAGATCTTTCTGTAGCTTCCGTCAGAAATACTTCACATCAGGTAATGGACGAAATGTGATGATTGTGTCTGTGTATTAATCATTCCAACAAACAGATGCAAGTGAGGGAGGACCTTTCTGCAGCTTCTTTCTGAAATACATCACATTAGGTAATAGATGAAATGCGATGATTCTGGCATTGCAGTAACCATACCAACAAAGAAACGCAAATGAGGGTTGTGCTTCCTGTAGCTTCCCTCAGAAATATTTCACATCAGGTAATGGATGAAATGCAATGATTGTGTCTGTGTACTAATCATACCATAAACAGAAGCAAATGAGGGAGGAGATTTCTGCAGCTTTTCTCTTAAATACATCACATAGGGTAATAAATGAAATGCGATGATTCTGGCTTTGTAGTAACCATACCAACCAACAAACGCAACTGAGGAAGGATTTTATTGTAGCTTCACTCAGAAATACTTCACATCAGGTAATGGATGAAATGTAATGATTGTGTCTGTGTACTGATCAGAACAACAAAAACAAATGCAATGAGCGAAGAGCTTTCTGCAGCTTCCCTCAGAAATACTTCACATCAGGTAATGGACAAAATGTGATGATTGTGTCTGTGTATTAATCATTCCAACAAACAGATGCAAGTGAGGGAGGACCTTTCTGCAGCTTCTTTCTGAAATACATCACATTAGGTAATAGATGAAATGCGATGATTCTGGCATTGTAGTAACCATACCTACAAACAATCGCAAAGGAGTGAGGAGCTTTCTGTAGCTTCCCTGAGAAATACTTCACATCAGGTAATGGTCGAAATGTGATGTTTGTGTCTGTGTATTAATCATTCCAACAAACAGATGCAAGTGAGTAAGGAGCTTTTTGCATGGTCTCGCTGAATTACATTACATAGGATAATGGATGAAATGCAATGATTCTGGCTTCGTAGTAACCATTCCAACAAACAAACGCAAATGAGGGAGGAGCTTTCTGTAGCTTCCCTCAGAAATACTTCACATCAGGTAATGGATGAAATGTAATGATTGTGTCTCAGTACTAATCATACCAACATACAGAGCAAGTGAGGGTGGAGCTTTCTGCTGCTCCTCTCTGGAATACCTCACATAGGGTAATAGTAAAATGCGATGATTCTGGCTTTGTAGTAGCCTAGCAACAAACAAATGCAAATGACGGAGGAGCTCTCTGTAGCTATACTCAGAAATACTTCACATAGGGTAATAGATGAAATGCGATGATTCTGGCTTCGTAGTAACCATACCAACAAACAAATGCAAATTAGGGAGGAGCTTTCTGTAGCATCCCTCAGAAATACTTCACTTCATGTAATAAATGAAATGTAATGTTTGTGTCTGTGTACTAATCATACAACAAAATGATGCAATTGAAGGAGGAGCTTTCTGCAACTTCTCTCTGAAATACATCACAATGGGTAATAAGTGAAATGGGATGATTCTGGCTTTGTAGTAACTATACCAACAAACAAATGCAAATTAGGGAGCTGCTTTCAGAGCATACCTGAGAAATACTTCACATCATCTAGTAAATGAAATTTAATGTTTGTGTATTCTCAGAAATACTTCACATAGGGTAATAGATGAAATGCAATTATTCTGGCTTCGTAGTAACCATACCAACAAACAATTGCAAATTATGGAGGAGCTTTCTGTAGCATCCCTCAGAAATACTTCACACCATGTAATGAATGAAATGTAATGTTTGTGTCTGTGTACTAATCATACAACAAAATGATGCAAGTGAAGGAGGAGCTTACTGCAACTTCTCTCTAAAATACATCACACAGAGTAATAAATGAAATGCGATGATTCTGGTTTTGTAGTAAGAATACCATAAACAGATGCAAGTGAGGGAGGAGCTTTCTGCAGCTCCTCTCTGAAATACATCACATTGGGTAATGGATGAAATGCAATGATTCTGGCTTTGTAGTGACAATACCAACAAACAAACGCAAATGACGCTTGAGCTTTCTGTAGCTCTTTTCAGAAATACTTCACACATGGCAAAAGATGAAATGCGATGATTCTGGCTTTGTGGTAACCATACCAACAACAAAACGCAAATGGGGGAAGAGCCCTCGCTAGCCCCCCTCAGAAATACTTAACATCAGGTGATGGATGAAATGCAGTGATTGTGTATGTGTACTAATCATACCATAAACAGATGCAAGTGAGGGAAAAGATTTCTGCAGGTTTTTTTTTTCTGAAATACATCGCATAGGGTAATAAATGAATTGCGAAGATTCTAGATTTGTAATAACCATACGAAGAAACAAATGCAAATGAGGGATGAACTTTCTATAGCTATTCTCAGAAATATTTGACATAGGGTAATAGATGAAATGTGATGATTCTAACTTTGTAGTGATCATACAAACAAAGAAATGAAAATTAGGGAGAAGCTTTCAGTAGCAGCCTTCAGTAATATTTCACATCATGTAATAAATGAAATGTAATGATTGTGTCTGTGTACTAATCATACCAACAAACAAACACAAATGAGGGAGGTGCTTTCTGTAGTAATCATTCCAACGAACTGATGCAAGTGAGAAAGGAGCTTTCTGCAGCTTTCCTCCGAAATACATGTGTCTGTGTACTAATCATACAAAAACAGATGCAGGCGAGGGAAGAGATTATTGCAGCTTCTCTCTGAATTACATCTATTGCAGCTTCTCTCTGAAAAACATCACATAGGGTAATAAATGAAATGGGATGAATCTGGCTTCGTAGTAACCATACCAACAAACAAATGCAAATTAGGGAAGAGCTTTCTGTAGCATATCTGAGAAATACTTCACATCATCTTGTAAATGAAATTTAATGCTTGTGTCTGTGCACTAATAATACCAACAAACAGATTCAAGTGAGGTAAGAGCTTTCTGCAAACTTCACTCTGAAATACATCACATAGAGTAATAAATGAAATGTGATGATTCTGGTTTTGTAGTAAGAATACCAACAAACAGATGCAAATGAGGGAGGAGCTTTCTGCAGCTTCTCTCTGAAATACATCACATAGGTTAACAGATAAAAAGCGATGATTCTGGTTTTGTAGTAACCATACCAACAAATAAACGTAAATGAGGGAAGAGCTTTCTGTAAATACCCTCAGAAATACTTCACATTAGGTAATGGATGAAATGTAATGGTTGTGTCTGAGTACTAATCATATCAACAAACAGATGCCAGTGAGGGAGGAGCTTTGTGCTGCTTCCCTCAGAAATACTTCACTTAGGATAATAAATGAAATGCAATGATTCTGGCTTTGTAGTAACCATACCAACAAAGAAACACAAATGAGGGAGGAGTTTTCTGCAGTTTTTTTCAGATATACTTCACATTGGGTAATAGATGAAATGTGATGGTTCTGGCTTTGTAGTAACCATACCAACAAACAAACGCAGATGAGGGTGGAGCTTTCTGTAGCTTCCCTCAGAAATTTTTCACATCAGGTAATGGATGAAATGTAATGATCGTTCTGTGTACTAATCATAACAACAAACAGGTGCAAGTGAGGGACAAGGATTCTGCAGCTTTTCTCTGAAAATAGGTGAAATGCAATGATTCTAGCTTTGTAGTAACCATACCAACAATCAAACGCAAATGAGGCAGGTGCTTTCTGTAGTAATCATTCCAACGAACTGTTGCAAGTGAGAAAGGAGCTTTCAGGAGCTTTCCTCTGAAATACATGACATAGGGTAATAGATGAGAAATACGATGATTCTGGCTTTGTAGTAACCCCACCAACAAACAAACGCAAATGACGGAGGAGCATTTTTAGCTTCCCCCAGAAATACTTCACATCCGGTAATGGATGAAATGTAATGATTGTGTCTGTGTACTAATATTGCCATAAACAGATGCAAGTGAGGAAAGAGCATACTACAGCTTCTCTCTGATATACATCACATGGGGTAATGGACGAAATGCGATGATTCTGGCTTTGTAGTAATCATACCAAAAAACAAACGCAAATGAGGGAGGTGCTTTCTGTAGCTTCCCTCAGATATATTTCACATCAAGTAATGGATGAAGTGTAATGATTGTGTCTGTGTACTAATCACAACAACAAACAGTTGTAAGTGAGGGACGAGCTTTCTGCAGCTTCTCTCTGAGATACACCACATAGGATAATGGATGAAACACAATGTTTCTGGCTTCACAGTAACCATACCAACAAACAAACGCAAATGAGGGAGGAGCTTTCTGTACCTTCCCTCAGAAATACTTCACATCAGGTAATGGATGAAATGTAATGATTGTGCCTGTGTACTAATCATACCAACATACAGAGCAAGTGAGGGAGGAAATTTCTGCTGCTCCTCTCTGAAATACCTCAGATAGGGTAATAGATGAAATGCGATGATTCTGGCTTTGTAGTAACCATAGCAACAAACAAATGCAAATGAGGGAGGAGCTTTCTGTACCTTCCCCCAGAAATACTTCACATCCGGTAATGGATGAAAGGTAATGATTGTGTCTGTGTACTAATATTGCCATAAACAGATGCAAGTGAGGAAAGAGCATACTGCAGCTTCTCTCTGATATACATCACATGGGGTAATGGACGAAATGCGATGATTCTGGCTTTGTAGTAATCATACCAAAAAACAATCGCAAATGAGGGAGGTGCTTTCTGTAGCTTCCCTCAGATATATTTCACATCAAGTAATGGATGAAGTGTAATGATTGTGTCTGTGTACTAATCACAACAACAAACAGTTGCAAGTGAGGGATGAGCTTTCTGCAGCTTCTCTCTGAGATACACCACATAGGATAATGGATGAAACACAATGTTTCTGGCTTCACAATAACCATACCAACAAACAAACGCAAATGAGGGAGGAGCTTTCTGTACCTTCCCTCAGAAATACTTCACATCAGGTAATGGATGAAATGTAATGATTGTGCCTGGGTACTAATCATACCAACATACAGAGCAAGTGAGGGAGGAAATTTCTGCTGCTCCTCTCTGAAATACCTCAGATACGGTAATAGATGAAATGCGATGATTCTGGCTTTGTAGTAACCATAGCAACAAACAAATGCAATTGAGGGAGGAGCTTTCTGTAGCTCTTCTCAGAAATACTTCACATAGGTTAATAAATGAAGTGCGATGATTCTGGCTTTGTAGTAACCATACCAACAAACAAATGCAAATTAGTGAGAAGATTTCTGTAGCATACCTCAGAAATAATTCACATCGTGTAATAAATGAAATGTATTGTTTGTATCTGTGTACTAATCATACAACAAACAGATGCAAGTGAAGGAGGAGCTTTCTGCAAGTTCTCTCTGAAATACATCACATTGGGTAATAAATGAAATGGTATAATTCTGGCTTTGTAGTAACCATACCAACAAACAAATGCAAATAAGGGAGCTGCTTCCAGAGCATCCCTGAGAAATACTTCACATCATCTAGTAAATGAAATTTAATGTTTGTGTATGTGTACTAATAATAGCAACAAACAGATGCAAGTGAGGGAAGAGCTTTCTGCTACTCCTCCCTGAAATACATCACATAGAGTAATAAATGAAATACAATGATTCTGGTTTTGTAGTAAGAATATCAACAAACAGATGCAAGTGAGGGAGGAGCTTTCTGCTGCTCCTCGCTGAAATACACTACATATCGCAATGGTTGAAATGCAATGATTCTGGCTTTGTAGTAACCATACCAAAAACAAACGCAAATGAATGAGTAGCTTTCTGTAGCTATTCTCAGAAATACTTCACATAGGGTAATAGATGAAATGCGATAATTCTTTCTTTATAGTAACCATTTCAATAAACAAATGCAAATGAGGGAAGATCTTTCTGTAGCTTCCGTCAGAAATACTTCACATCAGGTAATGGACGAAATGTGATGATTGTGTCTGTGTATTAATCATTCCAACAAACAGATGCAAGTGAGGGAGGACCTTTCTGCAGCTTCTTTCTGAAATACATCACATTAGGTAATAGATGAAATGCGATGATTCTGGCATTGCAGTAACCATACCAACAAAGAAACGCAAATGAGGGTTGTGCTTCCTGTAGCTTCCCTCAGAAATATTTCACATCAGGTAATGGATGAAATGCAATGATTGTGTCTGTGTACTAATCATACCATAAACAGAAGCAAATGAGGGAGGAGATTTCTGCAGCTTTTCTCTTAAATACATCACATAGGGTAATAAATGAAATGCGATGATTCTGGCTTTGTAGTAACCATACCAACCAACAAACGCAACTGAGGAAGGATTTTATTGTAGCTTCACTCAGAAATACTTCACATCAGGTAATGGATGAAATGTAATGATTGTGTCTGTGTACTGATCAGAACAACAAAAACAAATGCAATGAGCGAAGAGCTTTCTGCAGCTTCCCTCAGAAATACTTCACATCAGGTAATGGACAAAATGTGATGATTGTGTCTGTGTATTAATCATTCCAACAAACAGATGCAAGTGAGGGAGGACCTTTCTGCAGCTTCTTTCTGAAATACATCACATTAGGTAATAGATGAAATGCGATGATTCTGGCATTGTAGTAACCATACCTACAAACAATCGCAAAGGAGTGAGGAGCTTTCTGTAGCTTCCCTGAGAAATACTTCACATCAGGTAATGGTCGAAATGTGATGTTTGTGTCTGTGTATTAATCATTCCAACAAACAGATGCAAGTGAGTGAGGAGCTTTTTGCATGGTCTCGCTGAATTACATTACATAGGATAATGGATGAAATGCAATGATTCTGGCTTCGTAGTAACCATTCCAACAAACAAACGCAAATGAGGGAGGAGCTTTCTGTAGCTTCCCTCAGAAATACTTCACATCAGGTAATGGATGAAATGTAATGATTGTGTCTCAGTACTAATCATACCAACATACAGAGCAAGTGAGGGTGGAGCTTTCTGCTGCTCCTCTCTGGAATACCTCACATAGGGTAATAGTAAAATGCGATGATTCTGGCTTTGTAGTAGCCTAGCAACAAACAAATGCAAATGACGGAGGAGCTCTCTGTAGCTATACTCAGAAATACTTCACATAGGGTAATAGATGAAATGCGATGATTCTGGCTTCGTAGTAACCATACCAACAAACAAATGCAAATTAGGGAGGAGCTTTCTGTAGCATCCCTCAGAAATACTTCACTTCATGTAATAAATGAAATGTAATGTTTGTGTCTGTGTACTAATCATACAACAAAATGATGCAATTGAAGGAGGAGCTTTCTGCAACTTCTCTCTGAAATACATCACAATGGGTAATAAGTGAAATGGGATGATTCTGGCTTTGTAGTAACTATACCAACAAACAAATGCAAATTAGGGAGCTGCTTTCAGAGCATACCTGAGAAATACTTCACATCATCTAGTAAATGAAATTTAATGTTTGTGTATTCTCAGAAATACTTCACATAGGGTAATAGATGAAATGCAATTATTCTGGCTTCGTAGTAACCATACCAACAAACAATTGCAAATTATGGAGGAGCTTTCTGTAGCATCCCTCAGAAATACTTCACACCATGTAATGAATGAAATGTAATGTTTGTGTCTGTGTACTAATCATACAACAAAATGATGCAAGTGAAGGAGGAGCTTACTGCAACTTCTCTCTAAAATACATCACACAGAGTAATAAATGAAATGCGATGATTCTGGTTTTGTAGTAAGAATACCATAAACAGATGCAAGTGAGGGAGGAGCTTTCTGCAGCTCCTCTCTGAAATACATCACATTGGGTAATGGATGAAATGCAATGATTCTGGCTTTGTAGTGACAATACCAACAAACAAACGCAAATGACGCTTGAGCTTTCTGTAGCTCTTTTCAGAAATACTTCACACATGGCAAAAGATGAAATGCGATGATTCTGGCTTTGTGGTAACAATACCAACAACAAAACGCAAATGGGGGAAGAGCCCTCGCTAGCCCCCCTCAGAAATACTTAACATCAGGTGATGGATGAAATGCAGTGATTGTGTATGTGTACTAATCATACCATAAACAGATGCAAGTGAGGGAAAAGCTTTCTGCAGGTTTTTTTTTCTGAAATACATCGCATAGGGTAATAAATGAATTGCGAAGATTCTAGATTTGTAATAACCATACGAAGAAACAAATGCAAATGAGGGATGAACTTTCTATAGCTATTCTCAGAAATATTTGACATAGGGTAATAGATGAAATGTGATGATTCTAACTTTGTAGTGATCATACAAACAAAGAAATGAAAATTAGGGAGAAGCTTTCAGTAGCAGCCTTCAGTAATATTTCACATCATGTAATAAATGAAATGTAATGATTGTGTCTGTGTACTAATCATACCAACAAACAAACACAAATGAGGGAGGTGCTTTCTGTAGTAATCATTCCAACGAACTGATGCAAGTGAGAAAGGAGCTTTCTGCAGCTTTCCTCCGAAATACATGTGTCTGTGTACTAATCATACAAAAACAGATGCAGGCGAGGGAAGAGATTATTGCAGCTTCTCTCTGAATTACATCTATTGCAGCTTCTCTCTGAAAAACATCACATAGGGTAATAAATGAAATGGGATGAATCTGGCTTCGTAGTAACCATACCAACAAACAAATGCAAATTAGGGAAGAGCTTTCTGTAGCATATCTGAGAAATACTTCACATCATCTTGTAAATGAAATTTAATGCTTGTGTCTGTGCACTAATAATACCAACAAACAGATTCAAGTGAGGTAAGAGCTTTCTGCAAACTTCACTCTGAAATACATCACATAGAGTAATAAATGAAATGTGATGATTCTGGTTTTGTAGTAAGAATACCAACAAACAGATGCAAATGAGGGAGGAGCTTTCTGCAGCTTCTCTCTGAAATACATCACATAGGTTAACAGATAAAAAGCGATGATTCTGGTTTTGTAGTAACCATACCAACAAATAAACGTAAATGAGGGAAGAGCTTTCTGTAAATACCCTCAGAAATACTTCACATTAGGTAATGGATGAAATGTAATGGTTGTGTCTGAGTACTAATCATATCAACAAACAGATGCCAGTGAGGGAGGAGCTTTGTGCTGCTTCCCTCAGAAATACTTCACTTAGGATAATAAATGAAATGCAATGATTCTGGCTTTGTAGTAACCATACCAACAAAGAAACACAAATGAGGGAGGAGTTTTCTGCAGTTTTTTTCAGATATACTTCACATTGGGTAATAGATGAAATGTGATGGTTCTGGCTTTGTAGTAACCATACCAACAAACAAACGCAGATGAGGGTGGAGCTTTCTGTAGCTTCCCTCAGAAATTTTTCACATCAGGTAATGGATGAAATGTAATGATCGTTCTGTGTACTAATCATAACAACAAACAGGTGCAAGTGAGGGACAAGGATTCTGCAGCTTTTCTCTGAAAATAGGTGAAATGCAATGATTCTAGCTTTGTAGTAACCATACCAACAATCAAACGCAAATGAGGCAGGTGCTTTCTGTAGTAATCATTCCAACGAACTGTTGCAAGTGAGAAAGGAGCTTTCAGGAGCTTTCCTCTGAAATACATGACATAGGGTAATAGATGAGAAATACGATGATTCTGGCTTTGTAGTAACCCCACCAACAAACAAACGCAAATGACGGAGGAGCATTTTTAGCTTCCCCCAGAAATACTTCACATCCGGTAATGGATGAAATGTAATGATTGTGTCTGTGTACTAATATTGCCATAAACAGATGCAAGTGAGGAAAGAGCATACTACAGCTTCTCTCTGATATACATCACATGGGGTAATGGACGAAATGCGATGATTCTGGCTTTGTAGTAATCATACCAAAAAACAAACGCAAATGAGGGAGGTGCTTTCTGTAGCTTCCCTCAGATATATTTCACATCAAGTAATGGATGAAGTGTAATGATTGTGTCTGTGTACTAATCACAACAACAAACAGTTGTAAGTGAGGGACGAGCTTTCTGCAGCTTCTCTCTGAGATACACCACATAGGATAATGGATGAAACACAATGTTTCTGGCTTCACAGTAACCATACCAACAAACAAACGCAAATGAGGGAGGAGCTTTCTGTACCTTCCCTCAGAAATACTTCACATCAGGTAATGGATGAAATGTAATGATTGTGCCTGTGTACTAATCATACCAACATACAGAGCAAGTGAGGGAGGAAATTTCTGCTGCTCCTCTCTGAAATACCTCAGATAGGGTAATAGATGAAATGCGATGATTCTGGCTTTGTAGTAACCATAGCAACAAACAAATGCAAATGAGGGAGGAGCTTTCTGTACCTTCCCCCAGAAATACTTCACATCCGGTAATGGATGAAAGGTAATGATTGTGTCTGTGTACTAATATTGCCATAAACAGATGCAAGTGAGGAAAGAGCATACTGCAGCTTCTCTCTGATATACATCACATGGGGTAATGGACGAAATGCGATGATTCTGGCTTTGTAGTAATCATACCAAAAAACAATCGCAAATGAGGGAGGTGCTTTCTGTAGCTTCCCTCAGATATATTTCACATCAAGTAATGGATGAAGTGTAATGATTGTGTCTGTGTACTAATCACAACAACAAACAGTTGCAAGTGAGGGATGAGCTTTCTGCAGCTTCTCTCTGAGATACACCACATAGGATAATGGATGAAACACAATGTTTCTGGCTTCACAATAACCATACCAACAAACAAACGCAAATGAGGGAGGAGCTTTCTGTACCTTCCCTCAGAAATACTTCACATCAGGTAATGGATGAAATGTAATGATTGTGCCTGGGTACTAATCATACCAACATACAGAGCAAGTGAGGGAGGAAATTTCTGCTGCTCCTCTCTGAAATACCTCAGATACGGTAATAGATGAAATGCGATGATTCTGGCTTTGTAGTAACCATAGCAACAAACAAATGCAATTGAGGGAGGAGCTTTCTGTAGCTCTTCTCAGAAATACTTCACATAGGTTAATAAATGAAGTGCGATGATTCTGGCTTTGTAGTAACCATACCAACAAACAAATGCAAATTAGTGAGAAGATTTCTGTAGCATACCTCAGAAATAATTCACATCGTGTAATAAATGAAATGTATTGTTTGTATCTGTGTACTAATCATACAACAAACAGATGCAAGTGAAGGAGGAGCTTTCTGCAAGTTCTCTCTGAAATACATCACATTGGGTAATAAATGAAATGGTATAATTCTGGCTTTGTAGTAACCATACCAACAAACAAATGCAAATAAGGGAGCTGCTTCCAGAGCATCCCTGAGAAATACTTCACATCATCTAGTAAATGAAATTTAATGTTTGTGTATGTGTACTAAGAATAGCAACAAACAGATGCAAGTGAGGGAAGAGCTTTCTGCTACTCCTCCCTGAAATACATCACATAGAGTAATAAATGAAATACAATGATTCTGGTTTTGTAGTAAGAATATCAACAAACAGATGCAAGTGAGGGAGGAGCTTTCTGCTGCTCCTCGCTGAAATACACTACATATCGCAATGGTTGAAATGCAATGATTCTGGCTTTGTAGTAACCATACCAAAAACAAACACATATAATGCAGGAGGTTTCTCTAGCTATTCTCAGAAATAAATCACATAGGGTAATAGATGAAATGCGTTGATTCCGGCATCGTAGTAACCCCACCAACAAACTAACGCAAATCATGGAGGAGCTTTCCATAGCTTCCCTTTGAAATATTTCACATCAGGCAATGGGTGAAATGTACTGATTGTGTCTGTGTACTAATCATTCCAACAAACAGAGGCAAGTGATTAAGGAGCTTTCATTGGCTGAAATACATCACATAGGGTAATGGATTATATGCAATGATTCTGGCTTTGTAGTAACCATACCAACAAACAAACGCAAGTGACGCTTGAGCCTTCTGTAGCTTTTCTCAGAAATACATCACAAAGGGTAACAGATGAAATGCGATGATCCTGGATTTGTAGTAATAATACCAACAAACAAACACAACTGAGGTAGGAGCTTCCTGTAGCCCCCCTCAGAAATACTTCACATCAGGTAATGGATGAAATGCAGTGATTGTGTCTGTGTACTGAAAATAACAACAAACAGATGTAAGTGAGGGAAGAGCTTTCTGCAGCTTCCCTCAGAAATACTTCACATCCGGTAATGGATTAAATGTAGTGTTTGTGTTTGTGTACTAATCATACCATAAACAGATGCAAGTGAGGGAAGAGCTTTCTGCAGCTTTTCCATGAAATACATTACATAGGGTAATAGATGAAATGCAATGATTCTGGTTTTGTGGTAACCATACCAACAAACAAATGCAAATGTGGGAGGAGCTTTCTGTAGCTCTCCTCAGAAATACTTCACATAGGGTAATAGATGAAATGCGATGATTCTGGCTTTCTAGTAACCCTACCAACAAACAAAGTCCATAAAAGAAATGTAATGATTTTGTCTCTGTACTAATCATACCAACAATGGGATCCAATTGAGGGATTAGCTTTCTGCAGCTTCCCTCAGAAATAAATCACATCAGGTAATGGATGAAATGTAATGATTGTGTCTGTGTACTAATCATACCAACAATCAGATGAAAGTGATGGAGGAGCTTTCTGCACCTTCTCTCAGAAATACTTCACGTAGGGTAGTGTACTAATCATACCAACGATCAGATGAAAGTGAGGGAGGAGCATTCTGCACCTTCTCTCTGAAATACATCACATAGGGTTATAGATGAAATGCGATGGTTCTGGCTTTGTAGTAACCATACCAAAAAACAAACGCAAATGAGGGAGGACCTTTCTGTAGCTTTTCTCAGAAATATTTCACATAGGGTGATAGATGAAATGCCATGATTCTGGGTTTTTAGGAACCATTCCAACAAACAAACGAAATGAGGGAGGAGCTTTATGTAGCTTCCCTCAGAAATATGTCACATCAGGTAATGGATGAAATGTAACGATTGTAGTAACCATACATAGGGTAATGAATGAAATGCAATGATTTTTGCTTTGTAGTAACCATTCCAACAAACAAACTCCATAAAAGAAATGTATTGATTGTGTCTGTGTACTAATTATACCACATAGTGTATGCTGCCTTGGTGTGTGCCTCGCCCTTGCCTTCGGCTGTAATTGGCACAGTGCCCGAAGGACTCAGTCCCTCCGGAGGTCTTGCGCCACCACTTTTATTCCATCTTAGCCACGTATCACGGCTCTGGCATTGTCTACACTGTCGGTTCGATGGTTGCTGGTCGTGTCGGTTATGCCCTAACTCTAGGGGACCATTGTGAACATCTTTCATTTCCGGCTGGCTGCAGCTTTTACACTGCTGACGTGGTCACCATCTTTCGAGCTCTAGAGTATCTCCGCTCCTGCTCAGGTGAGTCCTTCATTATCTGTGGCTATTACCTGAGCGGTTTACCAGCTCTCGACAAGTGTTTCCCTCATTCTCGTCTGGTGATGGCTATCCAGTTGTCCCTGCATAATCTTGCCCGTTGCGGCGGATCTGTTGTCTTTGTTTGGAACCCAGGCTATGTTGGGATAGCTTGCAATGAAACTGTTGACTGCCTGGCGAAAGAGGCCACCAGTAAAGCATCTCTGGAGATTAGCCTCCCGGAGATTGATTTGCGCGCACTATTACGCCAAAAAGTTTTAGATTTATGGGACAGTGATTGGCGCAACCTGCCCATGCCAAACAAACTCCGTCATAACAAGGAGATGATGACTGTGTGCTGGTCATCCATGCGTGCCACCGCAGGGACTCAGTCATCCTTTGTCATCTCCGCATTGGCCACACCTGACTGATGCATAGTTATTTCCTGTGTCGTGAGGATCCACCTCTTTGTCGTTGTGGGGCTTCCTTGACAGTGGTCCATATTCTGTTGGAGTGCGCCCTTTTAAGTGTGCTCAGGCAGACTTTTGCGATGGCTGAAATGCTCTCTGCGCTTTTAACTTATGACTGTTCCATAGCGGACTTAGTTTTGCATTTTATTCGGGCAGGGGGATTTTATCGCTTAATGTAAATGTGTGTGTTTTTGTGTGTGTTTTTGTGTTGATTCTGGCCTATGTTGTGTAAATGTGTGCTTGTCTCCTGAAGTGTACCTTGTGAAAGGAGGAGTAGGAGGTGATTTAATGCGCGTGGTGTGAGTAGCTTCGCAGTATTTTCTATCCTTCACGTATCATGTGTTTTCATTCTTGATAAAACACTGAATATTAGTCATCGACAAAGTATTTTGTTGTAGCTCGTGTATTTAGAGGAAACAGCACTAACCTGGCGTACATGTTTCCTTGGGATTGAACTAGAATGTAGTGAATTTCAGCCACAGTCTCCAACTGTTGTCACTATTTAACTTAAATTATTATCGGACCTGTCTGAGGAAATGTGTGTCAAGTAATGTACTTCAAAAGGCCTTTCTGCTGTGCTCTAATTCCTCATGTTCATATACAGGATTGAAGCAGTTGAGAGTTGAGAAGCGTTGTGGGTTTGGCAAAGAATAAGATCTTTAGTCGACGTGAAAACACAGACAATGCTATTGTGGTAAACTGCAGTATTAAAAATTCTGTAACTTTACAAAAGGTCTAAAAGAGTCAGTAGAATCAGGTGTGACTGGTAAACCATTCTTTTTCTGGTGGTATACATTTTGTTATTTTTCATTTATAAATGTATATCTATCCGCTCCAGGAGATACATTTTCCTGCCACTGGAATGAATATGCAGGTTTTTCTGCATATCATTAACAATGTGTTTGTTGTAGAACATGTCTTCCACAGTGGCCGACATTGAAAAATGATTTGAGTGAAAGCCATTTCCTTCTGTAAATGAGTGTCCTATGTCTGTGTGGTAAGGCAGGGCAACCTGGCCATTGTATTTTATATTCTGTACCATTGCAAGTTGAAATCAAACTTCACACACACACACACACACACACACACACACACACACACACACACACACACACACACACACACACACACACACACACACACTAACTACGTAGATCTTCTTTAGTTACATCTGAGCTTCCAGTGAACATAATTCATATTTATGCATTATATTTAGCACATGGGGAACATGTGCAAACTCAGTTGATGAGAAATAAAGGATACAATTTAAGTAACTAATTCATTTTTCACCTAATTAAATCTCTCCTCATTTTCATTCAGGAAGCCTTAATCTATGTCACAGTGAAAGCCACGTGCAGACAGTGGCCAATAGCTGCTCTCTCCGGTTTCGTAATAGGGACCCGCTCTGCCCTAGTCCAGCCAGTCTGGTACTCGCTCTGGGTTTTGTTTCTATCTCGGTGGTAGTGCATTCTGGTCGTTGCTCGTTGTTGACAATAGCCTGGCTCTGGTTCTGAGTGGATTTACGTTTGGTCTTTGGTTTCCACAAGCCTCTGTTGTTTATCTCTTCCTCCTTGTGTCGCCTATAGTCGGTAGCGGTTGGTTGTTGTCAGGTGTCATTGGTCTGTCGTCCGACTTGTCCTGTGTTTACCTTGTGGTGCGTGCTCCACCGCTGGTGTCTTCCCTGCCTGGCGGCTCCGATCCGCAACCCCAGCCATTCCTGCTGATGGTTGTGGTTACCACAATTTACTTCGCTCCTACCACATTGTCGTCAGTAATTGCAGTAGTCATTTTCAACATCTTCTCAACCATCTTTGAAACATTTGTACCACTTGTAAAGTCTTGTACTCGTAGTAGAGTCGCCAAAAGCCACACTCGATGTTTCCAATGCGATACTGCACTTTGTTCCATTTTTAAACAAAATTTAATGGAGAATCTTTGATCCATCTTTTTTGAAAGTAAAAATTCTCTGAGCACTCAAAAACAAAAACCTCCTTTTCCACTGTCAACAATGAACTAAATACTGAAAATAGATGTAAATATATGTACGGTACATCAGGAACACGTGTACTAATAAGAAAAGAACAAAAATGTATACAGCCGACAGAATTAAATTCCTGTAACTTTTTGATCACACCTCATATGCAGTGTCTGGAAAAAGGAAATAAAGCACCCATAACAGTGTAACTTTGTACAAGTACAAACTATTAGCGGGCATGTACACAATTACAGCAGCGGTTCTCAGCGAAAGTAGAAAGGCCACTAGTGTTGATGGTGGAGGGTATACAAGAGGTGTGAGCACCATCGGGTAGACTACTGATGAGAGGTGTCACATTGTGTTCAGTGTTGAATCACGGTTCTGCACTATCCCCGATGACCACTGTCAGCACGTGTGGCGGCAGCTTGGGGGACATTCCATTCTTCCAATGTTTTGGAAAGGCACAGTATGGCCAGCAAATGGTTATGAATGTAGGTTGCAGTTGATAGTGATTGAGGGAACTGTGACGGAACAACAATCTTTCAGATGTCGATAATCCTCGTGTTACATCTTGTATGACAGTATCGTGATGTTATTTCCAACACAACAGTGCTCATCCACATAGTGGCATGTGTATGTATCAATTGTATGCATGGTATTAGCTGCTCCCATAGTCAGCAAAATCCTTAGATATGTTCCCTGCAGAGCATATGTGGCACGAGCTTGGACATAAACTCTGCCCCAGTGTCAGTATCCAGAATATTGTGGACCATTACAGGAGTTTGAGGCCAGCTTGCCCGAGGAAGGAATCTAGTGGCCTTATGACACCCTTCCAACCAAACAAGTGTATGCAAGAAGGGCAATTTGGTGCATGTCATATTGATAAGTGAGATCATACTGCCAAGTTCTTTGTAAATCTGACTCAATTTTGTAATCACTAAAGTAACATCACATACCGTCTGAACCCATGGCATTTCTTTTATTTCTGCGAATTTCAATTTCTTAGCCGGGCAGTGTTTATGAACATCTTGGGCTGAAAGAAAATCAGCCTGATATAGAGACGTAAAACTATTAGAGACGTAAATAAATGTAAAAGTTTCACAAAAACACATTTAAAGTGAAAAGCCTGAAAAAACACCAAGTTGTGTGTCCAGAAAATCTGTATCACAATGGGTTAACAGTGAGCAGCAACTGCAACCAAATGGGAAAAATATCTTCTTCCGGCCCAGGATGTTGTAGCAGATTTTCTGCAACTTCACATTCCTAATGCTTCTGTATATTTTTTCCTGTTTCTACAAAGTCCACTCCTGGCAACTATAATTTAAAATGATCCAAGTCACTGTCCTTCTTCTTTGTATACTAAGGTGTCTGTCTGTAAATAATTTACTCTTATTTCTGAAGGCTTGGGCATTCCAATTCTTCTCTTAATATCCACTAGCTTTTGCCCTCAACTATGTTGGCACGGATCTTGAACCTGCATGAATTTTGAGTAGCCCTGAAACTTATTATCCATGGGAAAAATTGATATAAAGAACTGAAAGTGAAGTTGTCAAAACGATCCAATGGTAAAGAATTGATATGTTTGTAAGCACAGATACAGATATTTGAAGTATGAAATAGCAAAACACCTGGATAGGGGAACAAGCTGGTGGCGTATTTAATGAAAATACAAAAAATTAAAGAATCTGTAGTTACAAATAAGTCAGTTCTTTACTGTTGCACCCTTTTGACAGTGTCACCTTCAGTCTTTTATATCTGTTTTTCTTGCTAATAAGCTTCAGGATATTTATGAACGTTCATGTCAATGAAGTCGTTTGCTTAATAAGCTTATCAGTGACAATAGTTACAGTAATTTGTGAATGAATTCAAGAATGTCTGTGGGTAATGGAATTAAACTGTTAACATTAGTAATAATTTGGAAAGTTTCATCATCATAACACTATTTACTACTTTTTACTGATTTTTCTCATTTCTGGTCCTGGTTTGTTTCGTTTAGTTTTATAAACCTTCCACTGTCCCGATGTTTTTTTCTTCCAGTATAATGAAATGATGCTTATATGAAACTGATTTGATCCACATAAAGCACTTGCAGTCCCTTGCAGGCCTGCATACAATAACAAGTATTTAATATTGCATTTTTTGTAATCAGTTCAGCATGCATCTCTGTATACATAACCTGTCAGTAGCTGCCCACAGAGTTATTTTCAATTTTCCTGTAATTTAATAACATAAAACATGATAAATAGATGTAAAAACTTTTTATAATATGGAAAAATGCCAGTACACCATTATTATTTGCAGTATGTAGATAGTCACAGGATATGTGATGCATTCCCTTATGGATCTGAGTTAGTGGGTACACATTTGTTTCCATACTATTCGGGCCCACATAGTTAAATGTACAGTTCAGTTTATCATGTTTTATAGATAATTTCACTTCAAAATTTCTCTGAGGGTTGAAATGCTTTTATAAATATGTAATGTTGAATCATTGGCTGTTGTCAGCTTAGCATATAATTTTAATGGTCTATTATCCATTCTGGATCTTTCTGAACTCATCAGCTGTGAACAAATGTTGATTAAGAATGCAACCAACCATGAGTACTTCTAAAAGTATTTATTTAAATGCCATTACCAGTCTCAAGCTATTATGTCTGTCTACAGGTTTTTATTTTATTTACTTACTTTTTTTTAAGTAATTGCAACAATGTGCTAATATACGTGTATTTGATAAAATATAAAATGAAATACTTACATACCCTCGATTTGTTTTGTCGGTATCATTTAGGCTTTCTTTGGTCCTTAAGCATTTTCAGCATGACACACGAAGAGTTAAGAATTATAGACAATGCACTTATTCTAAACAATCCACTGTGTTGTGCACACACTTCACAGTATTTTTCATCAGTTGCAGCCTTTGACAAGTACTTCACATGTAATGATTTTGCTTACAGTGAAAAGTCTATCCACTGACCAATGATATCACTCATTTCTCAACAAGGAAACATCTCATCTACTGTATGTTAAGTAAAGAATGTGTGGACGATACAAATCTAAATAACAGAAAAATGCTTTGTCCAGAAAAGTGCACTTCTTACAAGTGAGGAACTCTAATTGTAGCATGTCATAGGAGAAATTAACAAGAAGATTTATCAGGCTACTCTCGAGAAGCAATGGCATGTGTTTTGATTTTGGTCCCTGACAATATTCTTCAATGGATGTTAAGTTGGGCAGCTAGTGGAATAAGGATACCCTTGTTCAGAGTCCTAACACAGACCAATCATGTTTAATTTGTGTGAAAAGTGCAATGAACATTTTCAGGATTGTTTGTTAGCCAGCTGTAGTTGCTCATTTAGAATTTGCTGAGATGAATTGAAGGTGTGAATGCATATTTCTAGTTATTTTAAGATACCCATTTTCCTCCATAAGTTAGTTGTATATTTTGTTTGTAGATTATCTTTAGTGTTTGAAATGCTGTATCTATATTGAGCCATGTGAGTGGCAGTTGCAGATGTACTTAAATGTTTTCAGTCTAAAAGCATCCTTGTACTTATTATATCTTGAAGTTGCTGCCAGTCAGGCCAAGATAAAATCTGATGCAATTGTCACAATCAGTACTGTGTACTCCTCAGTTTTAGAGACCCAGCCCAATGGTTTTGGTTTTATGTACTATGTTATGTTGCCGCATTTAGTGTGCATCTATGGGCTTAAAGTCGAAATTGTGCAGAAAATATTAGTAAGTTACTTTATTCAACCATAGAATATTTATGAAATATTACATATGTCATGTTAATTGAAAGAGGAAACAGTTTTTTAATTAACTAATCCATACATACAGCAATAACATCTTTTACAGTTGTAGATGATGATGATCTGCTGTTAATTTTGAAGTGTTTTGTACAATTTTTTATACACATTGCCAAACAAGTGTACAATTTATGTAAAAAAAAAAATACAGTTTGTGTCGCATAACTACACACTGGGTGAGCGAATATTTGTAGTTTGGGCACTGCCTTTCAGCTGTTTCAAGTACCTTGACAATACTTTTAGCATCCCCTTGTATTCTTTGTGTTGTCTCTTTAGCCCATTTGAAAAAGCAGAGTCATCAGCTCACCACAAAGTTAAGATGACAAAATTGGATGAAGGATGGAAATTATCCATCACAGACACTGGGTGCAGAATTTCACATTATTTCTAGTTAAATAATAATAATTTTTTCAATGCCTGCTTGATGTTACATAAATAATCATGGACTTTTTAGTATTAACTATTTGAGAGGTATGCTTCATTTTTTTTAATATTAGGGTTTTAATGCATTCAAAAAAATTATGGTGCAGTTTTATTCCATTGTAGAAAATACTGGCTGTTGTTTTGTTTATCTTGAAACATGTGTCGGACAAAACTGATATTTACTCAGATCATGTGAATACAGCTGTTTGTGAGATAACTGCTTTGTTCTGTATAAGCCAAAAATATTGTTATTCAGTCTGATATTATGTAATTGCCCAAACTATGAGGTTTGTGGTGGGATTATTTGGGACAGAGATGCTACATATAAGTATGTTGTGCAAACAATAATGTAAAATGAATGACTTACAGAGGATGATGTGAAGTTTGCACTATGTGCATATTTAGACTGCTCAGCTATAACTGAAGTTGTATTTACCAAATGTTGAAAATTGATCTTCTACCTTAAACTTATAATTACCTTTGATGTTTACATTCTGTATGTAGCAAACATCACTATAGAAATCTGCCATTGCGCTGCTTGTAAAAGTTGTAACTGCTTGATAGTAATTTGTCATGTTGACATAATGATTATTCCTTAATCTAGAATGTTTCTAGTTACGTAAGTACTTTTATTCATGTTATATAGTAACCTGTTTATACATTATGTATGTAAATGTTTATTGTTCGCTAGGAAACTTAAGTTTGGGTCAACACAATTCCAAACAGACAGTTATAATTTATGATAATAATTAAAATAGTTTATGCACAATTATCTTAAAATATACAAAATTAAATGTAAACTTAGTAACATTCAGATTAATGCTTAAAGACATTCTTTCCTTTCTTACTGTACACTGATTTCTGCATGCATTTTTAAGTGTAAAGATGCCTTGCTGGTACCTGATACTTAATGCTGTAAATGTTAGCTGTGTTAGCTTCAGTTTTGCTTGGTTACTTTATATTTGTATGCATCATATGGGAGAAGTCAAAACAATACTACTTTTGTGTAAAACAAATGAGCTCTGTATTCGCATGTTAACAATACTATCAGAGCTAATGACATTCTGTGATAATCAGAAACGTCATTTCTATGATGTTTCTGGATGTAACAGCATAACTAGTGCTACGATGGGGCTGATTTGACGATGGGACTAGTGCTACAATGGGACTGGTGTGGAGATGAAAACATTCTTGAGTGGATGACCATCTCTGGGGTGCAAGAATTTCTCTTGATAGGTGTGCAGCCACCAGGATTACGATCTGTTCCTAGCTGTACTGGACATTCCATATTTCTTAGACTCCTGGATTAATCTGTACTGCTATCACACTGTCTACCACACCCTGTTCTTTGTACCTCCCTTTGCAGGTGCAGTGGGTAACATGACACTTGTGAAGAGGCTTCAGTTTCCTTTCCAAGAGAAAATTGGTCCTACACAGACCCATCCTCACTCCACCCATGAACAACAGTTCTCAAATTTTATATGGATATGAATCTGTATGTGCATCAAAGCCCTTCTTATGCAACACAAGACATGGGTAGCCGACATACGTTTGCGGCACTGTGAACTGTAACTTGACAGCTTACCACTACCTTATCCAAGACTGCCTCTAAAGTAGTAGCAATAAAGGCTGTGCATATGTGGCATGTACTTCTTTTTGAGAACATCCATCAGGGGTTTCAGAGTATTTAATTCTACAGCATCGAATGTGTCATGAAGTGCTCTTTGACCCAGTTAATTTATAACATTACATAAATAACACACAGCACAGTGAACAGTATTAATGGCGATGATAACGACATTGATGACATGAACAACACTTATAATAGTCTATTCACTGGACAGTAAATTTGTAATTATTTATTTATTCTGTTAGATGAGTTGATTGTTAATCAGTGCAATGATGACTGCATTACCACCTGAAGCAAGACTGCTTAATACAAATTTCTGCTTTATTCAATAAATTTTTCGTGTCCACATATGTTGCTGCAACAATAAAGTAAAATTAAATGATATGATTGAATTGTTCATTTGATGGAATTCTGTATTCATTTGGATGTTAAATACACCAGTGTATCATTTCTTTAATGCCTCATCTGAATCCTTGTCACTATTGCCATTTTTATCTCGAATTTATGTATAGCATTGCCTAACACTTGTTTGTAATTTAGTTTTCAAAGCTATAATTGTAAAAAAAAGAAAGTTGTTTGTGTTTAATATGTTATTTAAGTTTAGTTTGATGTTTCACTGTTAGTATGTTCTGAACATTAAAGAATATTACTAACTATCCTGAAATACATTATTAAAGTTATCCCCTACTGTCACTCACAGTGTTTTGTAAGTCATTGTAATATGTTGATGCTGATTTACACTTTTATGGCCACTTACCATTATTTTGTTACTGATCTCTTATAAAAGCAGATTCTTGATTTATATACATCATCTATTTTTATATCTTTATTGCCTGCTGCGGAAAGTGGATGTTAACAATGTTGTTGAATTATAGTGTAAGCGGCTATGCCTTCATCCAGAAAGAAATAAAAATATGTTTGACATGTATAGGTATTTTAATTCATCTCCCTCAGGATATCTCACATATAACTTATTTCATCTCTGGCAGTGTTTATTAATTTGATGTGGTAGTCAGGAAGCAACCTCAAGATGTAAAACAAACTCTTGCAACGTTTTTGTCCATAAAATTTGGAATTGGGAAGAAAGATAATGGTGGCAAGTGCTGTTATCAAATACACAACACTGAAATGGTTGTATCTGAGTGGTTATACACTACATTAGAACAGAATTTTCCAATAATCAAAATTTCTTTTGTGACAGCATTATGGGATAATTTTCTCCTATTCCCACATGAGGGTGCACAGATAGCTTGAGCATTTGGGAGCTTCTTCCATACTCAGTTAAGAGAGTTAGCTCTGCCAGTAACACTGTGACAGTTTTTTACATACAGAGGATGACAGTGTGCGGTTCAACAGGCAGGTCCTGTCAATAACAGAGAAGCTGTTGAAAGCTTTATTTCTCCCTAAAACCTTAAGGGGCAAGTAAATCTGAAAAACATATCTAAAAATTTCATAATCTTGTTCTGATTGTGTAGAAACAATTGTTACTCCTAAGTAACACTCGGACGCAATAAATAAGCCCTGTTGTGGTAAATAAATTTACACTCATATTTAGGGTACGTTAATTATCACATTCGTTTAGGGAGTGACTCGTTATCATGTTAAGGCACCATTTTCAAAATTTTAAGTGGTATGTAAAATCTTGTGGCTTTTGCAAACTGAAAAAGAGGAACTTGCAGTTTATTCCATGCCATCGACAGGAAAACTGTGAACGCCTAATTATGTAAACAGAAAGGTATACTAGGGTTTAACCTCCCATTCTTAATGATGCTTTCACCATGCCCTCCCAGAAAGTGGGTGGTCACAAGTGCATGGCATACTGTCTCATCTGTTCCAAAACACAAATATTAGGGTATGAGATTGATAACCATTTACCATTCATTGTTCCACAGTGAGAAATATTTATTGGATTTTTCAGATTGGTGCAACAGGTAAATCAAATATACTGGTGCCCGTTGCAATTTATTGCTTCAAAATACCTATAGAAACAACTGTGGGAGCTCTCACACAGAATCTTTGGTTTGTCATCTCTCTGTACTTATGTCTGGTTTAGGCAGCACACGATCCACATCTCCATTCAACAACCTGTAGTAGTATTCATGGAAATCCGTAGGAAACCCACCGTTCCATAGTAACACTCTTGTCTCTCATTTGCTGTGAATAGATCTTTAAATTTGCTGCTGCACTTTGTACTTTCTTGATGCAGTGGACCTGCTGTGCAGTTCCAATACTTCTGGCCATGTAATTTTATTTCTGTTTGCAGATGATTGAGGACCGTAAGAAAGCACATATCTACTCAGACTCATGATAAAGTAATGTAACCACTCTTAACAAACTCCTCTAATGAGACGAGTGTTCAACGGAAACAATGGTATTGTCAGGAATGCCCCTAGGGAAGTGTTTTCTGTAAACATAATGATTTGGCAAGCAGGGTGGGGAATAATGTGCGGTTGTTTGCAGATGATGCTGTGATACAAGATGATTTAGACAACATTTATGGTTGTGTGTGTGTGTGTGTGTGTGTGTGTGTGTGTGTGTGTGTGTGTGTGTGTGTGTGTGTGTGTGTGAGTGAGTGAGTGAGTGAGAGAGAGAGAGAGAGAGAGAGAGAGAGAGAGAGAGAGAGAGAGAGAGAGAGAGAGAGAGAGAGAGAAGGATGTGTTAACGGTATTTTCAAATGACATGTAAGTTGTACATAGATGCTTTGGGAACTCGTATGGGAATCCCTGGAGAGAAAGCAATATTCTTTTTGAGGAACACTGTATAGAGAAATTTAGAGAACTGGCATCTAAAGCCGAATGCAGAATGATTCTACTGCCAGCAGCATACATTTTGCATATGAATTATAAAGATAAGCTATAAGATACTGGGGCTTACACAGACGCATATAGATATTCATTTCTACCTCACTCTTTATGCGAGTGGAAGAGGAAAGGGAATGACTAGTAGTGGAACAGGGTACACGCACACTACAGCTGCTGGTGGAATATGTATGTAGGTGTGGCCAGGCTCATAACAGGAGCTCTCATTCAATCTTTCTGTGACAGAAAAGTTTCTGGATCATGGTCGCCAGTGTCCATTTTCTCCTCGAGTTCAAAGACACTGCCAAGCCATGACTTCAACCCACAGGTGGACCTCCACAGCAGGGTGGAAGCACAAACACTGCTGTGCCTTGCTGATCTTAATTAGTTAACTCCACTTTTCACAAATCTATACATACACGACAAAGGGCACACACGGTTGGTTGGCCCACACTTACTGATTACTTAAAATATGTTTTTAACAATTACGAATGTCGTTCCTCGGCGTGAGAGATAATACATGCATTTCAAGTTGTTGTTAAGTTTGATCACACTTATAACATTTCCAGTTAAGTGTAATAGTATGTAATTAATTCGTAAGGACATAGTTTATAACCATGTTTTGGTGGAAATAGTTTAACTGTTCTTTACCATAGGGAGTCACATGCTGATTCTGGGCTCTATACTGCACTACGTTACTTCAAATCTGATTTGTGACAAATATTAAATGGTGTCTCTGTACAGGTTGACTTGTCATTTTCCAGCTAAGTCTCTTTACTTTTGACTATTTTGGAGACTATGTCATTATTGTGACACAACATCACATTGCAGCTTAAAATATTTGTAGCACCAACATTTACAACTCAATTTTAGGACAGACACTGTGTACATATATTATTTTTGAGATGATATTGTCCCTTCTTTTATACCTCCATACAAAAATAGTATAGGTAATTTCCTGTATGTATCCACCTGTCCCCAGGTAACACCATCCCTCCTATGGGTCCGTCTATGTCCCCCTCACTTCCATACATAAAATGGGGTTCACTGAACTTAAAAATTGAAACTATATCTCTTTCTGTGTCAAAAGTGTCTATATAGCATATTTAAGTTTTACTTGATACATGGGTTTCCTACTACTTTCCATTCTGTCACTCTTACTGTGTCTTTCACTGAGTCATACCTTCCATCTATGTTATATTAACATTTAATAATGTGCTTTCTCTGATACAAACTTAAGATTAACTACAGACTGTTCATTAAGACCTCATTTGCTGTTACACATGGAAATGTTGTTATCCAGTTTGTTCTTATCAATAGAGTTGTGCACCACTCATTTTGAAATCATGAAGTAGTACTGAGAATACAGAAGTTTCCTTTAATTTGTTACTTTTCCTCTCAACTACTTTGTCATATACTAGGTATATATGTGATACAGTAGCTTTTCACTTTCCACTGAGAACACAACTATCTTTTTGTTAATCCCAATTGAAAAAAAACATTAAATTATCAAACTCAAAACCTTTATTTATTGTGTGTCAAACACTTTATGCCCAATTATGTAACATATGTATAACTATCAGCTTTTTCATACACTTTGACACGTATAAGGTTCACACACAAGTTAATAGCATTTTCGTTTTGCATGTTGCATTCCACCACTGTGCAAATTTTGCATGAAACAGAAAGGTTACAAAATGAGGTGTATGAGTACCGCATGTCCGAAGTGAAAATCGCAAAAATCAGTTGGTGGCCATATCTATCTCTATTTGCTCATCATCAAGTGGCTCATGAAATACTGAACATTACAATTGTTGCAGGGTTAGGGGTCAAACCCGGGACTCCACATGGCAGACCTGAAGCTGGGACCCACCACACCGTATTTCGTCAGGAGGCCGAGCAAGTTCAAGAATTTTGAGAGACAGTGCAGAGTGATACAGCGGTATTCAGTAACATTGCTTTATTCAGCTAATTTACAGTATTTGATGGTGAAGCGTAGTGTCAGCGTGCTGCCCGCCCGATGTCCTGCAAGTCCAGCCGGCTCAGCAGACTCTTGGTATGCCGATGCCACTGCTGTTGTTATCAAGGCTGCCTGCCAACGGAACTTGGCCGCCGCTCTCCCGGTCACCACCCAGCGATGCATAGCGCCTTGTGACTTTCTCTGCCCCATTAGGCCTGCTCTGTCTGACCAAGGGATGAAGGTGGATGTACTGGTGACCCGTGGCCCTCAGGCCACCGCTGCTCCCAACTAGTGACCTGACTCAAACCCACGCGCACCTGGATTCTGTGCTGAAATTTTCCGCTAATGGTGCTTGCCGGATGGCAACACCCACTGCCATCTCTGGCGCTGTCGTAGCGCTGCTCTGCTACCCTTAGGGTACGCCTCGCCCGGACCCAGTTTGCCAGGTGGGAAGCAAACTTGGCAACTACACTAGAGTGGAACTGAGTCCCTCCTGGACCTGCTGCAGACCTCTCTCACTGCCGTTTTTCAGGCAGACTATGCTATTTCCAAGTGGAAGGATGCCATTCCACCCTCCCCTGGCGTTGTGTCCCCCGATGCAGAATATAGCCCGAGCAACAACATAGAAACAAAGTACAAATTTATACAGAATGCTTATAATATTGCTGCCAGACTGGCCACTATAAGCATAGAGCAGCACAGGTCTGTCCAGACGTTCCACTGACCTGGCAGACCCTGTCAAGCTAAACTTGCCCGTCTATTTATATTGATTTCTCCCTTGCTTCTGACATAGTGTCAGAGAGAGACAGGAACAATTGTAGGGATAAATTCCTACAGGTCAGCCATTTACAAATATCCTCTCCTGGCTCTGGCCTAGTGCCCCACCTCATATATCCACTAACTAAGAGCAACGCTGCAGTTTCCTACCTTGTTGTTGCTCCACTCAAAACAAATCGTGCATGCAATACCGCTGTCGCAGCTCTGCGCCGGCAGGTGCCATGTTAACTTGCCTGGCCTGCTGGCTGTCGTCCGTTATGGCACTCTGCCAGCGGCCCCAGATTTCATCCCCCAACAGCGCCTTCATTGAATTTCGAAAAAATTTCCCTTTCCCTTGACTAGATTGACACTAGTGCAGCACTATCCTGGTGATGAACAATTGTGTCTGTATTCTAACATAAGGAAAAGAAAGGATTGGTTGGGGCCAAACAAAGGAGCAACATCCCATAGAAAAATCTGCATGCTTTCACAAAAGATAATGTTATGCATCTAGTGGAACGACGATGGTGGGGTGTATTATGAATTGCTTCCGCAAGATGTAACGGTCATTGCTGACATTTTCTGTCAACAGAAAAGATGTCTTGCTTATACAGTCTAAGAACAGCAACCAGGAAGTCCAAGTGAAGCAATACTGATCCATGAAAGAGCCTGCCTGCATTCCGTACAGTATTTTTTTGTCAGTCTAGCAAAAGTTGGGTTGGGAAGTCATGTCACACCCACCTTATTCACCTGATCTTGTGCCTCAGATTTGAGCCTTTTCCACTCTCTATCAAATAACTTTCATGGAACTTCCCTTTCGGATTAAGAAAGTGTTCTGAAGATGACTCAATGAATTCTTCACCAGAAAACCATGCCATTTACATTTCGCAGAATCGAAAATTTCCCCAATGTTTGCTGTCCATTGTAAGCACTGAAGGATGATATATTATTGTACGCTGAAGTCTCTGTTATGTTTATTAAACCTATAGAAAAAGTATACAAACTAATGCACCAGCTACATACCTGTGTTGGGGCCTAGCGCAATGGTTATCATATAAACATGATGTAGAAGGTTGTTGGATCAAAAAACGACAAATGAAACTTTTTTTTCAATTTATAAATCTGATCAAAAGAATTTGATTATTATTGTTATTCAATTAATTCGTTTACATGTAATTTTTGATATTATTGTTTGTTTTATTTACCCTTATTTTTCTTTCTGTCATTCTTTTTTCTCCTGGAATCTGCCTGTGTCACCTATAATGTGGAAATAATTGTTAATGTGTGTGTGTCCGTCTCAAGTTGCTTCGTAGAGGTTAGCTTTAACCACCATAAACAAAGCAAGTGCGATTTTTAAATCTGCACAGATTGTTGATTGCTATTCTCTCTTATGCATTTCACATCATGGGGTTGTGGTTAGCTTAGGACACAAATTTGAATTCAGGGCTTTGTCTGCCATGGTTGTCATTTCTCACTTAGAATCAGCTGTCCATAGACCATCTCACATTTCTAACGTATCTGGAAGTGGCTGCCTCCAACATTACTCTGCATTAATTATTGCATAGTAATGAAGTAAAACAAATTAATATTTCCACTTTGACAGTTCTCTGCAATTTATTGCATAATTTGGTAAACCATACTGTTTTTTCTGACATGCTCTGGTGGTTTCCGGTGATTAAGGGTGTCAGTGTGGTACTGGTGTGCAAGACTCACACTCCCTCTTGGCTATCAAACTTACTTGGAGTTGCTTCGCCGATCATCTTTTCAGGATAGCCAGCTGTGATGTCCTGCACGTCTTCTTCTCTGAATATAGGATGCTACATGGAGGAAATTTTTTATACTTTAAAATATTCTTGAGTGTACGGAGTTATTTTAAAACTGAATCTCACTGTATTTTCATCACACACAACAGTTTCTGACAGACCGGAAGGTTTCAAGCTTACAAAAAATGTTTTAGTTGTATGAAAACTATCACATTCATTTTTCCATAAATACAGTCTACAAATCTCACAAAGTTTAACAAGACAACTCTCTAGACCTTACTTATTGATTCTTTCTCTTACATTCGTAATTGTCCCTTCTCTTCTTTCAACAACATTCAAATGTTCACACAGTAATGTTTCATGTCGCATGGAGTACGGCGCGTTTATTCCTTGAGCTGGATGTGTAACTATAGGCGACTACCTGCCCACGCCGATCATCCGTCCCATACACGTCCGTCCTGCACACACACATAACTGTGGTGCAGTAGACACAGTTCTACTCATCTCTAAAATAACGCGTGTTCAAGACGGTTGAAATACGAGGGTCTCTAGAATTTACTCCAAAATTCCTTAGGCATTACAATGCCTTCCAGAATGCTGGAAGTTAGAAAAGTATAATTATTAAATTGTCATTACTTCAACACCCCCCCCCCCCCCCCCAATCAATTTAATAATTTCCTAAATTGCTCATAAAATTCACTATCCCCAGCTTTTAACACAGTCCATTGAAACGTGCACTCTTAGCTACTTTTGGTAAAATATGGGCCATTTGTTCCTCGGAGCTAATGTATTGAACATTCAGATGGCCTTTGTTGTATAGCTCTTGTGTAGAACGGATTTCACATCCAAATGCTTCAGTCATCTATGTTCCCACTTCCGTAATTGACAGATTCTTCAAGAAGATGCTTAAGCCATGGGGTGTGTGTCATAGCTGTCGCCGAAGCTGGATATTCTGCTTCTATTTCCTAGTGAAACTCATCTGTCTCCTTGTCACCAGAAACAGTATTTTCAAACAAAAAACTATAAGAAAGTGAAGAAGACAGAAGATCTACAACATAACATAGTCAGAATCAACATAGCAGTAATAGCATTTAAAATTTCCTTTTTGTAACACTGGCCAACATCAAGTGTTCCTTTAATATATTAAAGAATTCATTTCAAAAATTTCTACTCTAATTCTGTTGGTTAATTTTTCTGTCTACTAAAATAGTTAAGTGATGCACTTCGTCTGGTCATAGCTGTCATTATATACATTGAAAAACACAGTAATTGTCCATCTGGTTTAAATTCATCCATTTGACCACACGCATCTCCACTGGATTTGACTTCCATCGATGTTCTCAGTGCTTACAGTCTTCCATGTTGAATCTTTTCAATAAGTATTCAAGATGAACATAGTGACAAAGAAACATTTTGCCACTGTTGCTCTGCATATTTATTCTGAGGAATGATTTTGGTTCTCCAAGTTCTCACATTCGACATTTTAACTAGTTCTTAATGTAGGTGACTTTTTTTTTTACTATTACATCCAGCTGGAATATTATCTACTTATGGAAGCAAATTGAGTATAATGATCATCAATGATTTCAACATAGAGACATCTGCCAATTTTGGGTTGTCGAAACATGATTTCCTTCTAAAACTGTCAAAAGTTTTTTTTTAGTTTGCATACAAGTCTTTTCTTAATCTTTACACCAGGTCTCAATGCAGGAATCAATTTTGTACATCTGTTTGTTCCATAAATGAATTATGTTCCTTCACCACACTAAGGAGCATTCTTAGTGTTGTGAATTGAGCAAGTGGAGTATAGTCATATCTCTTTCAATATTTCCAGACATGTCTATTTTTACTTTGAACATCCTCTTACTGTCAGTGATACTTTTATTTGCTGTAAGTGGTGCATAAGTCAAAGTTCCTCTAGATGACTGAGAGCCCAGTTTTTCCATTATTGCTTTTTTTCCATTCTTCTTCTACTTCTTCTTCATGATGCCTAACCTGAACGTCTTCAGACTTCTGAGGTAAGTTTTCCCACTAATGTTTTTGCATTCAAGGGAAACACTGGATAATCCTTGAAAAACATAATTTTCTTGTTATTCTATTGCTTTTCCGCAAAGTTTCTGCTGGCTTCCACTTCTTCTGACATTGTGGGCCTTGAGTTCCCTTCAACAGTTTGCACAAAATCAAGGACTTCAAAACAGAAATAACTTTGAGGAAACTGAAGAATGTTCTGAATTACATTGTTCACTTGAATGGTCTTCTTCAAGATCCAATCATAATTGCTTTCATCTTCAAATTGAAACTTATCTTTTTCAAAAATTACATCTCTCCCAAATACAACTTTGTGTTGCTTGGCGCACTATATTCTGTGGCTAATTAGACAGTTTCATTTTAATGGGCTAGTTCCTTTTCAATACTTTCCTGGGAATGTGCCACTATGCAACACACCCAAAGTCATATTTGTTAAATTTGGCTTTCTTCCATCCGATAGCATTTCTAGAATTTCTGCATCTAAAACTGAAGTATAACTACGGTTAATGATAAAAGTATCTGCCAGTAACTTTTGACTAAAATTGCTTTCAAACTTCGCGTCCAAGAATTGTGCAATGAGACTTCTCAATGACAGTATGATTTAGTCGCTCCGCCACTCCATTTCGTAAATGACTTTGCAAATATACTCATGACCGTTGTCACTTTTAAATCTCCTGATTTTCAGCAAATACATACTTTGGAAATACGAAGCAAGAATTGTTACCAATATTGTATCGACCACTGTGCCATACAGTTCAGTGAGCTGACACATGGGTATTATATACTGTAGGACTGAAAGTTTCGGAGTGTTTTTCTCGTGAGTGGCTAGCCATCTGGCCGTATGGCTGGGGCATTGTAACTCTATGGGGTAGTGCTGCCAACACATGCCATCCCACTCTTAACATCATTTCCCAACCCTCACACTCCCCTTGTTAGTGTGTGTATATACACAATTGAATCATTTCTGTGAGCAGCAGCTATAGCTATCACCCTTTTGAATTGAACCTGCTGAATTTTTAAAAACAAGCATCATCCAGCCAATAATAGTTTATGCACTGACAGTTAATTATTTAGTGAACCTGACACTAGAAGAGCACCTTTTAGTTTTAATTTGAAATTCCAGTCCACAAACTATGCTTTCAACATAAATTTCTCCAAACTTTATTCTTATTTGATTCACCAGTTTGTTCACATCCATCAAAGAACAGATTAATTAACTAAATATCCTGTTACCCTCAAATCTAGAAACCAATCCACTTTGCCACCTGGAAAACTTCCAGTAACAGCTGAGAAAGAAAAATTATTTTCATTTCTGTTTATTTTTTGGAGAGATTTAGCTAAATTTGCAGAACTATACCTCTATGCTTTTGTGGCAATCTAACATTGTATTTTTCCTCAATAATGGCATTGTTTCCCACGTCTGTAACACATATATTGGGTTGTTACATAAGTTTGTTGCATTTTTCTGTACGTTTGATAAACACAACAGATACACATACACACCCTACTCATCCATAATATATTCTCCTTCACTATTTACAACAGTCTATCAATGCTGAAATAACTTTTTGATTCCATGACTGTAGACATCGAGTGGTTTTGAGGTGAAGAACTCGTCGAGCCATGGTAGGAGCACCTTTTGCATCCGGCAAAGCTTAGCTTGAAGTTTGTTCGATAGGGAGCAGGAAAAACTGAGGGTGCAAGATCAGTTGAATAAGGTGAGTGCAGAATGACCTCACAATCCAATTCTAGTATAAAGTTTTTGGTCAGTCTCGCAGAATGGGCGCGGGCGTTATCGTGGAGTAGCATCACTTTTCGCAGTCTGCCTGGTCGTTGTCCTCAAATTGCGTCCATAAGATGTCTCAGTTACTGACAATAAATATCATCAGTGATGGTTACATCTCAGGGAAGCAATCTGTACTACACCACACCATCACTGTTCAACTAGATGCATAATATTATGGATGCATGCAGGCTTTTATATGGGGAGTTGCTGCTTTGTTTGGGGGCAACCATTCTTTTCTTTTCCTTATGATCTTAGGATAAAGACACCATTTCTTGTCACCTATAAGGCTATAACGATACAAGTTAGGAATGGTCAACGTTGCTTTCAAGCAAACTGATCACTAACAATGAGAAAAGCACATACATCCACCTGCTGATTTATGTGTTTTCGGCTTAGAGCATGTGGTACCTTTTTGCAACCTTCTCCATTGCATGCAAATGTCGCACGATGGTAGAATGATCACAGTTAATAACATTTTCCAGTTCTCGAGTTTACTGACATTGATTATTGTGGGTTAATGTGTTTAAACAATCTTTATGAAACTTTGACTGTCTTCCTGAATGTGCTGAATCACTAATGTCAAAATGATCCTTCTTAAAACAAGAAAACTGCATTCTTGCCATGATCTGTCTCATGGAATTATCCCCCTCCCACATGTGGCGTGAATGTTTCTGACTGCCTCCGTAGCTGTCATTCCTATTGAACTGTAATAGAAGAATACATAAGAAATGTATAGATTTCTCCACTAGGCACTCCATTTTCTAGTGTCCGAACCTCCACTCATTATCTCTATATAACAAAATGACAATATGTGAACTCATATAGCAACAGTGAATTACAAAGTAAAAAATGACAACTCCTAGCATCCACAATATCAACTAAAATCTTATTTTTAGACAAAGCTTTAACTGCATCATACATAGCTTGAGACTTGGTTGTCTCTGAATACATCCTTTTACCTTGCTGTCAGATGCTGTCGACGATGGCAATTCATTTACTGTCCAGTTGTTACCTTTAGATTTACTAAGTTTTGCTTCTTTGTCTAGTAATCTACCCTTTAAGAAATTCGGTTCCAATTCCTCACTTGAGAAGGTATTCAGAGCAGTAACAACTACTTATGATTCTGGTGGAATTGTTTGTAAGAAACCGCATACTATATCAGTTCCTCCAATATTATCATCCGATCCTTCAAATTACCCATTAACTTACGAAACTCCAAAAAATTAATTTCAAGAGTTATTGTCATTTGCATTAATGTTTAAAGGTCGTTCTTAATAAAAGCCATAACCTTTCAGCTCAAATGTTTGAATTAATGTATTTCTTATTTTTGGTGTAGGCCTACTCCAAGCAACTTTGTGAAATTCTTTGGATTACTTGAGACTTACACTTCTTATCGGTTTTGCCAATCTCTCCCAGAAGAGTTTTCTTCCATGCACACTATTCAGCTGTCTCAGCCATGTCCATGTATCTCTTTCACACAAAACTCACTTCCAGCTCATATAGAAGTATTTCAGTCCTAAATTTTCAGTTGCTAAAGTTCTTCCCATTAAACAACAGTACCTTGTATTCCTCTTCTTCTTGAGCCATGACTCTAAATTAGGTACTGGATTAATTTTTTCCACCTTTATTTGTTGTACTGCAACACCTGGCACCTGGGTCCATGACCAGTTGCTAAGAAAATAACAGTTATTTAGGATAAGTAATTTCAACTCGTTACTTCACACAATTTACAATTACAACCATGGGACAACAATGAAGACAAAATATAAACAGAGCGAAGAAACACAGAAAAAACACATAAAAAGGCAAAGAGAAAATAACTCAAAGGATTATTATTACATTATCGTCATTTCAACACACTTTGTATTAGATAGGAAACTCCATGTCCAAACAATGAACAATGGCACCATTTAACCAAGATACAGAACAGCCTGCCACCACAAGTAAAAAACATAGCCTTGACTTTAGAAATCTGAAGTCATTAACTGATCATTGCTCTGAATTGTGTGAATTTTTGGTCCATATGTGTACAGTGAAATATGAAACAAGCTGCAAGTGCATGAACGATTTTTATAAAATTAATAATCACTGTGAATGAGACTTTTATACAATGTGTAGCTATCTCCATACTGTGGTCTTTGTCCATGTTTGTACTGTATTGTAACACTCTTTTGGTCTCCTTCAACTATTATTTATGCTACTTGTCAACTCAGATTATACAACCTAGGCATAGCAAAAATTGTCATTTTAACAGCCCTGGACATCTGCTGCCGTTTAGCTTACGGAATCTTCTTCTTGATACAGTTATGAAGTGTAGTGGTATGAACGAGAGGGAATTTGTTCTCGCTTGATATGGCTAATAACTATATGACATTGTTTGTCGTCTATCTTGATATATACACTCCTGGAAATTGAAATAAGAACACCATGAATTCATTGTCCCAGGAAGGGGAAACTTTATTGACTCATTCCTGGGGTCAGATACATCACATGATCACACTGACAGAAAAACAGGCACATAGACACAGGCAACAGAGCATGCACAATGTCGGCACTAGTACAGTGTATATCCACCTTTCACATCAATGCAGGCTGCTATTCTCCCATGGAGACAATCGTAGAGATGCTGGATGTAGTCCTGTGGAACGGCTTGCCATGCCATTTCCATCTGGCACCTCAGTTGGACCAGCGTTCGTGCTGGACGTGCAACCGCGTGAGACGACGCTTCATCCAGTCCCAAACATGCTCAATGGGGGACAGATCCGGAGATCTTGCTGGCCAGGGTAGTTGACTTACACCTTCTAGAGCACATTGGGTGGCACGGGATACATGCGGACGTGCTTTGTCCTGTTGGAACAGCAAGTTCCCTTGCCGGTCTATGAATGGTAGAACGATGGGTTCGCTGACGGTTTGGATGTACCGTGCACTATTCAGTGTCCCCTCGACGATCACCAGAGGTGTACAGCCAGTGTAAGAGATCGCTCCCCACACCATGATGCCGGGTGTTGGCCCTGTGTGCCTCGGTCGTATGCAGTCCTGATTGTGGCGCTCACCTGCACGGCGCCAAACACGCATACGACCATCATTGACACCAAGGCAAAAGCGACTCTCATCGCTGAAGACGACACGTCTCCACTCGTCCCACCATTCACGCCTGTCGCGACACCACAGGAGGCACGATGCACAATGTTGGGGCGTGTCCGGAGCAAGTATGGTTGGTCTGACACATCGGTGTCAATGTGTTCTTTTTTCCATTTCCAGGAGTGTATATAAGGCTGTAAAAATGAATTTTACTGCAGATGTTTTCCCCAGTATTCAGTAAATCAGTATCTCCTGGCGTAATGGTGTACATTAGAGGTGACAAGAAAATAACGTAACTGATAGAAATAACTGGTTATTGAGAAGTAGCAGTTACTGTGATAAGGGCTCATCTGATACTAGCAGTTACTTACATAACAGTGCTTTGCGCCACCTGTTTACAGAAGATCATACTATGCTTTCACGTCAATTAATCTGAGATCTGGCTATGATAGAGAGGGATATGTCATCTGGAAGAGGTTCTACATGTCATGGAAATAACAGAGACTATGCGCCATCTATTAATACAACTATGAGTTATTTTGTGCGCTCTCACTACTTTCAGCACAAAAACTAAATAAAGTTAATGTCAGAGTGGTTGCTGATAGGAGCAAACTTAAAGGCATTGTACATGTACTAGAGTTCCCTTGCGTCATTAGTTTGGGCAGTTAGTACAAATAAAGCAATTAGAGCGACAATGGAAATAACTGTCAGAGGTTGTTATTTTTCTCTAGCTGTTATTATTCTCTTTAAGTTTCATTCTCTGACACTTAACACGCTACCACTACAGGTAACCCAGTGACATTTCCAGAGAGAATAGTTACTGGAGTGAGCAAAATATTTTTGTACCGCTATGGAAATAACTATCTAGAACCCGCAGTGTCCAGCAGTTGACAACTAATGGGATTCTATTCTTTCCATTTCTTGTAATTCCTGAAACAGTTGACCTTCTATCTGGCCTTCGGTTATGTTAGAGGGTATTGTTAATGGTTTTTAGGGCTTTACACATATTGAAATATTTGAGCATTGTAGGTGATCTAAAAATGGAAAATAGTGGAGTACCTTCTCAAAGAATACCATATCCCCAATGCCTAGCTGGACCATTATGATGAAAAAACGCTGCTGCTGTATGTAATTAGTGTATCTGATCAACTTGAGTACAAAAAAACTTGTGTAATTTCATAAAACTTGTCTTTGTGGCTTTACTAAGAAAAATGAGCTTTCTCAATTTGTACATATACACTGCAAATGGACTTTTTTTATTTAATTAATTATTGGCTACTGATTTTGAATCATTTTCCACATAGTATTGAGCACATCAGTTTTATACAGGGAAATTGTACAATGGAATATTTACACTTCACACACAAGTATGGAAAATTAACCATTTGATCGCAGCATAGATGGAATGAATACAGGTATGCTTACAACAATAGTCAGATCAGTTACTTTATCAGGAGCATTCAAATAAAAATATAGATTTACTTATATTAGGGTCTACTTGTACTTGGGCATTCTACATGAAATTTTTTGAATAATATATGCTCTTTCTGTTTTGAAAGAGGCCAAGGGAGTTCATTTTGGCCCTTTGGCCCTTTATTTTAAGTGCTCATCTATCTCGTTCATGAATTAGTATAATATATATTCAAATAATGGAAAATCCTGGATAGAATTAACAATATTACGAGAAAGAAAGCTCCTACTCACTATCTAGTGGAGATGCTGTGTCGCTGATACACACAACAACGACTCTCACAATTCACTCACACACACACACACACACAGACACACACACACTTACACATAGCAACATTGCATGATGGGAGTGGCAACTGGGTGGGGGTATGGAGGATACTGGGGCAGGGAGGGAGGGTGGAAGTGATTTAGAGTAAAGTGCTGCAGGTTAGACCATGGGCAGGGGAGAGGTGGGGAGGGTGGCAGAAGTAGCAGAAACGGAGGGAAATAAAAAGACTGGGTGTGGTGGTGGAATAATGGCTGCATAGTGCTGGAACGGGTGCAGGGAATGTGTGGGATGGATGAGAACAGTGACTAATGAAGGTTAAGACCAGGAGGTTTATGGGAATATCGGATGTATTGCAGGGAAAGTTCCCACCTGCACAATTCAGAAAAGCTGGTGTTGGTGGGAAGGATCTATATAGCACACACTGTGAAGCAGTCATTGATATATCATGTTTGGCAGCATGTTCAGCAACAGGGTGGTCCACTTGTTTCTTGGTTGCAGTTTGTTGGTGACCATTTGTGTGGACAGACAGCTTGTTGGTTCTCATTCCTACATAGAATGCAGCACAGTGGTAGCAACTTAGCTTGTAAAGCACATGACTAGTTTCACAGGTAGGCCTGCCTTTGATGGGATTAGTGGTGATGGTGCCTGACCTGGAGTAGGTGGTGGCAGGAGAATGTATGGATGTAGGTGTGTTACAGAGGTATGAACCATGAGGTAAGGGATTGGGAGCAGGGGTTGTGTAAGGATGGGTACATTATGTAGGTTCGGTGGATGACAGAATACCATGTGAGGCATGGGAAGGATAGTGGTCTGGATACTTCTCATTTCAGGCCACGACAAGAGGTAATCAAAACCCTGGCATAGAGTGTAATTCAGTTTCTCCAGTCCTGGGTGATGCTGAGTTATGAGGGGCATGGTTGTCTGTGGTCAGACAGTGGGATTTTGGGAGGTGGTGGGAGACTGAATAGATAAGGCATGCAAGATTTGTTATTATACAAGGTTGGGAGGATAATTATGGTCAGTGAAGGCTTCAGTGAGGTAGTTAGATTGGGGCTGCTCATCACTGCAGATGCGGTGACCAAGTGGGGATAGGCTATACGGAAGGGACTTCTTGGTATGGAATGGATGGCAATTGTTGAAGTGGAGGTATTGCTGGTGGTTAGTAGGTTTGATATGGACGGAGGTACTGATGTAACCACATTTGAGGTGGAGGTCAACATCTAGGAAGGTAGATTGTTGGGTTGGGTAGGACCTTGTGAAGCAAATGGGGGAGAAGTAGTTGAAGTTCTGGAGGAATGTGGATTGGGTATCCTTATCCTCACTCCAGATAGCAAAGATGTAATCACTGAATCTGAACCAGGAGTGGGGTTTAGGATTCTCTGTTTTTAGGAAGGGTTCGTTTATATGGCCCATGAATAGGTTGGCATTAGATGGTGCTATGAGGGTGCCCATAGCCATACCCTGGATTCGTTTGTGGGTAATGCCTTCAAAGCAGAAGAAATTGTGTGTGAGGATAAACTTGTCATGGTGACTAGGTTGTTGGTTTGGAATCTGTGCAACCTTTGGGAAAGGGAGTGTTCAATAGCAGGAAGGCTATGGGCATTAGGAACATTAGTGTACAGCGAGGTGGCACCAATAGTGAGAAGCATGGCACTTTGTGGTAAAGAGTCAGGAACTGTGGAGAGTCAGTGAAGGAAATTGTTCAAATGCCTCTGAGCACTACGGGACTTAACTTCTGAGGTCATAAGTCCCCCAGAATTTAGAACTACTTAAACCTAACTAACCTAAGGACATCACACATATCCATGCCCGATGCAAGATTCGGACCTTCAACCATAGCGGTCGCGCGGTTTCAGACTGTAGTGCTTAGAACCGCTCGGCCACTCTGGGTGGCTGGAGGAAATCGTTGGTGCCTTTTAAATAGGAAGGTATGTTAGGGGTAATAGATTGTAGGGGTTGGTCTATGAGAGCAGCAATTCTCTCAGTAACCGGCCACAATGGGGTGTCTTGGGTGATTAGGTTTATGGACTTTAGGAATCATGTAGAAGGTAGGATTTATTAGTGGAGTGAGAGAGTTGAGCAGAGGCAAGGACTCCAGGGAGAGGCTCTGAGGTGGGCATAAGGATTTGAGTAGTGACTGGAGATCTTGCTGGATTACTGGAATGGGGTCGCTGTGGCAAGGTTTGTAGATAGAACGGAGGGGTATCTGTTGAGAGGCCAGACAAACATGTGGTTCCTGAAGAGGGGCAGCAGCCTTTTCAGTAGTTGCAGGGGCAACAGTCTGGATGATTGACTGATCTGGCCTTGCAACATTAACCAAAACGGCCTTGTTGTGCTGGTACTGGGAAAGGCTGAAAGCAAGGGGAAACTACAGCCGTAATTTTTCCTGAGGACATGCAGCTTTACTGTATGATTAAATGATAATGGCGTCCTCTTGGGTAAAATATTCTGGAGGTACAATAATCCGCCATTTGTATCTCCAGGCGGGGACTACTCAGGAGGACGTCATTATTAGGAGAAAGAAAACTGGCGTTCTACGGATCGGAGCGTCGAATGTTAGATCCTTTAATCGGGAAGGTAGGTTAGAAAATTTAAAAACGGAAATGGATAGGTTAAAGTTAGATATAGTGGGAATTAGTGAAGTTCTGTGCAGGAGGAACAAGATTTTTGGTCAGGTGAATATAGGGCTATAAATACAAAATCAAATAGCGGTAATGCAGGAGTAGGTTTAATAATGAATAAAAAAATAGGAGTGCGGGTAAGCTACTACAACCAGCATAGTGAACGCATTATTGTGGCCAAGATAGACAGAAAGCCCATGCCTACTAGAGTAGTATAATTTATATGCCAACTAGCTTTGCAGATGATGAAGAAATTGATGAAATGTATAATGAGATAAAAGAAATTACTCAGGTAGTGAAGGGAGACGAAAATGTAATAGTCATTGGTGACTGGAATTCGTCAGTAGGAAAAGGGAGAGAAGGAAACATAGTGGGTGAATATGGATTGGGGCTAAGAAATGAAAGAGGAAGCCGTCTGGTAGAATTTTGCACAGAGCATAACTTAATCATAGCTAACACTTGGTTGAAGAATCATAAAAGAAGGTTGTATACATGGAAGAATCCTGGAGATACTAAAAGGTATCAGATTATTTAATGGTAAGACAGAGATTAAGGAATCAAGTTTTTAATTGTAGTAGATTTCCAGGGGCAGATGTGGACACTGGCCATAATCTATTGGTTATGACCTGTAGATTAAAACTGAAGAAACTGCAAAAAGGTGGGAATTTAAGGACATGGGATCTGGATAAGCTGAAAGAACCAGAGGTTGTACCGACTTTGAAGGAGAGCATAAGGGAACAATTGGCAGGAATGGGGGAAAGAAACACAGCAGAAGAAGAATGGGTAGCTCTATCAGTTTAATGTGATGTAGGTGATATTATTATATATATATATATATATATATATATATATATATATATATATATATATATATATATATATATATATAATATTATCGAAATCAAAGAGGATGTAGGTGAAGATGAAATAGGAGATATGATACTGCGTGTAGAGATTGACAGAGCACTGAAAGACCTGAGTCGAAACAAGGCCCCGGGAGTAGACAAGATTCCATTAGAACTACTGACAGCCTTGGGAGAGTCAGTTCTGACAAAATTCTACCATTTGGTATGAGACAGGTGAAATACCCTCATACTTCAAGAAGAATATAATAATTCCAATCACAAAGAAAGCAGGCGTGGACAGATGTGAAAATTACCTATCAGTTTAATAAGTCACAGCTGTAAAATACTAACGTGCATTCTTTACAGACGAATGGAAAAACTTATAGAAGCCGACCTCGGGGAAGATCACCTTGGATTCCATAGTAAAGTTGGAACACGTGAGGCAATACCTACCCTAAGACGTATCTTAGAAGAAAGATTAAGGAAAGGCAAATCTACGATTCTAGCATTTGTAGACTTAGAGAAAGCTTTTGACAATGTTGGTTGTAATACTATCTTTCAAATTCTGAAGGTGGCAGGGGTAAAATACAGGGAGCGAAAGGCTATTTACAATCTGTACAGAAAGCAGATGGCAGTTATAAGAGTCGGGGGGTATGAAAGGCATGCAGTGGTTGGGAAGGGAGTGAGACAAGGTTGTAGCCTGTCCCCGTTGTTATTCAATCTGTATATTGAGCAAGCAATGAAGGAAACAAAAGAAAAGTTCGGAGTAGGTATTAAAATCCATGGAGAATAAATAAAAACTCTGACAGAATTACAATGTCATCGGCGAACGTCAGAGAGAGCAAAGGACTTGGAATAGCAGTTGAACAAAATGGACAGTGTCTTGAAAGGAGGGTATAAGATGAACATCAACAAAAGCAAAACGAGGCTGATGCTGAGGGATTTTTGTTTAGGAAATGAGACACTTAAAGTTGTAAAGGAGTTTTGCTATTTGGGGAGCAAAATAACTGATGATGGCCGAAGTAGAGAGGATATAAAATATAGAATGGCAATGGCAAGGAAAGCGTTTGTGAAAAAGAAAATTTTGTTAACATCGAGTATAGATTTAAATGTCAGGAAGTGGTTTCTGAAAATATTTGTATTGGAGTGTAGCCATGTATGGAAGTGAAACATGGACGATAAATAGCTTAGACAAGAAGAGAATAGAAGCTTTCGAAATGTCGTTCTACAGAAGAGTGCTGAAGATTAGATGGGTAGATCACATACTTAATGAGGAGGTATTGAATAGAATTGGGGAGAAGAGGAGCTTGTGGCACAACTTGACTAGAAGAAGGGATCGGTTGGTAGGACATGTTCTGAGACAGCGAGGGATCACCAATTTAGTATCGGAGGGCAGCTTTGAGGGTAAAAAACGGCGAGGGAGACCAAGAGATGAATACACTAAGCAGATTCAGAAGGATGTAGGTTGCAGTAGGTACCGGCAGATGATGAAGCTTGCACAGGATAGAGTAGCATGGAGAGCTGCATCAGACCAGTCTCAGGACTGAAGACCAAAACAACAACCAATATTGTCTAGATTCTCCAGTAATAATAAACATGCAAGGTGTACGATTGCTCCTATCACACCTCCTTTTATACTCTGAAAATCCACAGTGATGGCACATGATCACCCCAATCAAACTATTTTGTGAGCTGGATGTCCATTGTACTAATGCACCAATACCCCCAAGGAGGATGAAGCATTTTATGTGTTAAACTGTACCCAATTATAAGGGGGATATTTCCAGAGTCGGTGTCCAATGTTATGAGATTAGGGCTGCAAGTGTAATATTTAATTCTAATTACAGCGATAAATAAATTTTGCTGGTTTCCTAGGACGACGCGGTTTCGAATGTGAGGCATGTGCCAGAGGAGGCATGTGGCCAGAACAAATGGGCTTTTCTGGCAATCGGTGGTTACAACGAAAAGTTCCAGTAGGCCAGCTAGTCGGTTATTGCACACACAAGTCCCAGCCACAGTGCCCTTTCGATAGCTAAACAGCAAACTAATACACAGTGTGCATTGGGCTGTCTCTGTGATCGTATGTGTTGCATGTATTCCCCTTGGAAAATTGAGTCATTCAATATCGATAACTGTCAAGTGTTGGCAATGAACGTGTTGATAACATCCTAATTCCTACCACTCCAATCACTTCCAGACGCCCTCCACGTCAGGGTGGTGCACTCTGGCGGACACACGCGTCCACCAAACTGGCTACGGCCGTCCGACCTCTGAGCGTTGGCGCTGGTTGCTCATGAGGAGATTGGCGAGTGACGTGTGGACACTGGGCATGTGCATTCAGGATGTATTTCAGCGATATCCAACATCTGGCCATGACAACTACTGCTACGGCCTGGACTGTGGTATTTTCTGTGTCTTTGTCCTACCCCCTAACCCACCCTTTCTCCTCCTCCTCCTCCTCCTCCTTCCGAATGTAGTGGAGAGAACCAATTTAGGAATTCTACAAAGATTTAAAAATCCAATCGCAATATCCAATCCCCGTTTAATCAATTTATTGACACTAGATCGCGTGTTCACACATACCAGTCCGAAATCTCCACAGAATTTCTATGGACACAGCATGCAGCTGAGCTGAAATTTGAAATTTTCAGCTACCTCCAGGTTAATGGACTTTCTATAAATGACTTAACTGTATCAGTATACACCAATAGGAGGCAACGGGAAAAAATAACAGTAGGGTTCGGAAATTGGGAAGCTGTAGGATCGAATCACATCAAATATTCTAATCCTAGTAATCCACCAATAGAAAGCAACGGAAAACTGTCCCACACGAAGGGCATCGATTTAATTAATTAGACAATCAATCTGATGGAGATATTACCTCACTCTAAGAAATGCACAGGTGGGGTTTACTAGGTAAATGCTGCTTTGTGTGTGATTCGATCCGACCATGGCCAATGGTGAATGCAGTCCTAGCAGGGTTACACTACAGGACATGACCGGTTGTGATGAGGGGGGGGGGGGTGGAGGGAGAGAGAGGGGGATAGGGGAAAGAGAGAGAGAGCATGTGCTTGAACAGGAATTTCTCAGCAATCAAATAATAAAGAACAGCCACCATCAGAAGCTCTTTTGTTTGGGGATTACTGCAACGTCTGCTCTCATAGTGGCCAGTCACGGACCTGAGCAGGGGGTAGCGTGGCCTCCACATATAGTAATACGTGGAATGACAAGCCCAGTGAAGTGTTTGGGCGTGTGGGCTAAAAAAAAAATTTCGAAGTTGTTTAATATTCCAAGTATCTTCTCACCCTCAAAGAATTTGTAGGTAATGGAATTTTGTCTATTTAAATATTTAAAGTAAATAAATGAACTGTATGATATACACTGCCTTGTATCCCTTAAATTGTTTAAATAAAGAATCTTTCACACATTGTTTTGTGTATGAGAAACTTTTTAACTCTTTATTTGGCAAATGGTGAAAATAAAAAAAATTAAGTGCTTATATCTATTTATTATACTTAAAGAAATACAATTCAGTCAGTTTTAGAAATTTTTGACAAAAATTATGAAAATTATGAAACGTTGCTTACAAGCAACATTGCCAGCAGTAGATCACACTTATACATATTATAGGAAAAAGGAGTTTGCCGATAACCTGAAGCAAAATGTTTGCCGTACGTGAATAATTTAATTTATAAACACATTTATGCATTCCTGCTGTGTAATAGAACTGTTTCATTTTCCCTTCTTGTTCTTCTTGCAATGGAATTTTTGGAAACAGTTCCTCTTTGGATCGAAGTACAATACTAGATTGCAATTGGAACACATGACTGTAGAATATTCAGACGGACAATAACGACAACGACCTTTGGGACCGTATACAGGCCCAATGCTCCATATTATCAAATCGGGCATCTTGTGTAACAGTCGGAGCTGTTGCCTTCCTCCTCTTCTTTTATGGTGGTGGTTTGTCTGTTGAAGGTCTTCCTACTTTACTTTTACCTGAAAATATCAAACCATTGGCAGTATCTGCCCTAAATGACTTTGATGAGGTCTTTTTGTCCAGAGATTCTCTTCGAAAAATGCAGGCAAGCATTTAAAACACTCAGATCTAGAATAAATCTAAACCATCTCATGTACCATCGCCTAGTTTTCATTGGTACTCTGTAGAGCTCTATCAGCATACCAGCAAGATCAACTCCTCCCATGTGCTTGTTGTACTGACGTACATTACTGGGACAGGGCACATCAATTCTTTTTTGATTGCTGTCCCATCGTTTTCCTGTTGAGAGTGGTTGGACACCAAAAAACGAGCTTGCAAGTGTCACGATTTTATAGCCTGCCCACCTTACTAAAATGAGGTCGGAGTGACTGTCCTTCCTGTAGTCATAGCTGACTCGTCATTCAGTAACCGCTTCTCGTCATGTAGAGGACAGTTCTTTATTCAGTTCCTCCTTATGGTGCCCATGGACTCAATGTTTTGATGTTTTTTAAGTATGTTTTAAGTTCAAGGCTGCAAAATAAATTGTCAAAATAAAAGTATTCCAATTCCATTATTTTCACGTCATCAGCAAGATCAGTTATCATCCCCTTGCCAGTATAGGGAAGAAAATCATAGACAACTCTAGACACACCAGCACGAACAAAAATCTTAAAACGCCACTTGTGTGGCTTATTTGAATATATTGGCGCAAATTACCTGCTCTTGTACCTTTATATGCAACCATCTTCTCATCTGTAGAAAATGCCGACTCTTGTTTCTGCTCACGGCAGTTCTATACAATTGACTCAAGAACAGGTCTTATTTTCAAAAGTCTTTCAGAACAGTTCACAGCATTCTCATTGCTCGTAAAATGCAGGTATCGGCGGAGTTTCTGAAAGCGCTTCAAACTGAAAATGCTGGTGAATTTTTCACAGTTCATTGACTGAGACCAATAGTCAGTCTACTAAGACATAGAAACAAGACCCATGTATATCAGAACACCGAAAAATTGTTCTATTTAATTTATATTGCTGTTTACTGACGTGTAGTTCGTTGGTCAGAGTTTAAGTTCGTTTCCTGCACAATTTTGTCAATTAGTTCTGAATCAAAGAATCTTCTGAAATAACCCAGTGGTGTATTGCCTTCATCAGAAAACACAGGAGAGAGACTTTCTGCCCTAGCAGTTGTATCTTCCTTTACCCACATGTAAGTGACTGCTTTTGTAATTTACTTTTTCACTTGACTGCCACTTGCACTAGAAGGATTCACTGCAGAAGGTCCTTGCACATGTTCAGCTTCTGAGATTTCACTTCCTAAATCAGAATCAGTGTCTGGTATAACTTGGTTATGGAACTGAGATTGACGCTCTGGAATCACTACAGCCTGCCAAAGCTTCGAGTTCAGTGTCATCAGATTCACTTAGATCAGACAAAGCCGGGTTTTCTAGTGGAACTACTATTCCTCTCGCTTTTTCAATTCCATAAAATATTCTGGAATCCATTGCTAAAAAGCCCCTAAAAATAAAAATATCTTCTCTGTCACACCGTAAACATGTGTAATATACTAATGGCACATGTCCCAACTATAGGCAATGTTGCTCACAGGCAACATAAAAGTTTTATACTACTTACGTATTTCCAAACAAAGATTGAAATATTTCTGCTGTAAACTTACCTCTGGGTATATCTTGCCAGTAATCTTAGCAGTTTTTCTTCAATCTATTTAAATCCACTCTTTTAGAACCAAAATAAGACACCTCTGTTGCTCACACGAGGAGATCTCTGTAACACCACTGCACAAACTGCTATCTCGTGTGGAAAACCTTAAGCTATTACAAAAACTGGCGTTGGCAGTGTGTAAAGGAATGTTGCCTGGAGGCAGTAATGCCAGTAAAATGCACTGGGAAGAGTTTGTTGTCCCATAAGGCCAAGGTAAATGTGATGTTGCTTGAAAGCAACACTGCCAAATAAAGGGTTAAACAATATTCCATACACTGCAATCAATTTTCCACCTGCTAGCCAATCAATTGGGTCTTTTTCCAGACAAATTCCTGGAGGGGGAGGGGAGGGGAGGGGAACTGCTGGGGGTGTCCCAGATAGGGAGGGGTTAATTAATTGGTCGATTTAATTAATTAGTCAAATGGGTCCATATCATAAGTGTGCTTGTATTGCGAGACAATTTCCAGAGGGGTGGTGGAGAAGGAGGAGAAGTGGGGAGAAGGAGAGGGAAGGGAGGAGTGTGGAGGGTTTCTTGGAATGACGGATTATCCTCAGGTGGACATAATCCACTTAGCAAAATAGTAAGTTAAGGACTTGTCAATCAAAAGAGACCAATAGGTTTTCCACTGAATGTATGCTTGCTCCTGATGTAGGCAACCTGCGCTAACAAAATGTGCTGATCCTTTCCTTACCCAACTACTCCTGTTCACAGACAAATGTGAGTTCACTGGGGAGGGATTGTGTTCTGAATTCGCTAAACAGCCATGTCTGGCAGCCAAAAAGCTCCATGCGAAGCACATTCCGAGGCTTCGGTGCCTGTTGGATATTTGTTTGTTGGCAGGCATTCCAGACTGTCGTGTAACTGGGCCGTACCTCCTTCCACTCTAACTGGTCTTGCATCTCTTATGTCTCTACAAAAGATATTGGGGCCGTCCTTGAAAGCTGTGCCAGTGATTGCCCATCAGGAAATGTGGTTTCAGCATGATGATGCACCAACTCGTTTGTATCGTGCAGTTTGCAGACATCTGAACAAACGATATGGTGACAGATGGACAGGGCGAGGAGTCTTAACACAAACAAATGTGCTTAAGTGATAAACAGGTGTTCCGTTATGTTTCATTTCGAATTGTTTTGTATTGCCTTATGCGTAATTTAATCCCTCAAACAGAAGTGGATGAGTTAAAAATCGAAGTTGAAACCATTGTAGAACTGAAACGGTACATTCCTGGGCATGGGTTTGTACTCAAAATATTCTTTCCTGTCTCCCTTCTACAAGTCCTAGAAGTTTGTCCGAACACCCGGCATTCAGATTTTTAGTTCGACTATCGATCGTTTATATGCTCGGACAGCGTTTTGTGTTTGTTCTTAGTTTTGACAATTATTAGCGAAAAGTGTTTTACCGTGGAACACACTTCAGACTTTCACACTTTAATAGACCTTTACTCCATTTTGTTATTCTATTTTGAAATGACAGCATTCACTTTAGGAGTGGTGCACTTTCTTTCTGAAATTACAATTACTCCGGAAAAGTAAGATTTTTGACAAATGAGAGACTGTTCCAAGATACAACATGGTCATGTACCTAGGTACAAATATCAGTTCAAATCGTTGCAATCGAGAAAAAATTTTGTCAGTAGTGTATTTCTCTATGAGAAATGTCTTACGTTATTACTCTACTACACAAGAATAATCAGCAAGCGAAATCAATCGTTTTATCAAAAACCAGTTAGAAGTTAACAACGATCTGAAATAGAAGCTGTTGCAGCTATCATAAATTTCCCTTTTCGAGACTGGTAACTTCGTTAATACATTACATAAACATACTTCTTTTGCAAATCTCATATACTCCATGGTGCAAGGTCTTCCGTTTGAAGGTACGAGATGGTTTGTGACCCACGAACTATAACTTATTCATCCACACGTTATGTAACTAGTCAAAATTAAACAATATTTTATTCACCACAAAATTCTTTAACCATAGAACAGACAGTATCCTCCAAATATCTTTAATATATTACACAACACTAAATATGTAGAACTCGTTATATTTGCAAACCCTGCAGAAAACAAAACCTCAGGCCCCACAACAGCAGCAGTCGAAAATGCCAGGAACTACTTACCGCGTCCTCTAGTACGCGTTGCTTCATATAGTTCTAAAATCGGTGACTAACTGAAACACCGACCAAGAAAGAAGATGTGTTTGTAGGTACACTATCCTATGCCCCCCCCCCCCCCTATTCTCATATTGTCATAAATGGAGCACCAGAAACAGATATTGCTTACATACAGTTGTAGTCAGTTGCGTATTCTAGGATCCCAGTCACATTTCTTTAGAATAGTAAATAGCGTTTGCAGGAGCTCTTTATTTTAGTCTCTGAAAGTACCGGTTCACATGCGATTAACTTTAATCTTCAGCATATACTCGACAAATGAAGATCAAGTACTTTCAACTAAATTCAGTCCTTCATACAATAAAGGAGCCGCCACAGTGGTATGGAATCAGCCCCCGTGGTCTCACTTCACCCCAATAGACCCCGTCAGACCTTTTTCGTTTTCGATTATAGTGCTTTGCGAAACTCCGGGCCAAAGTAACTTTCACATGTTGTGTCACTGTCAAGCAAAATAGAAATAATTGCTGCTGCATGGTACAGATGGTAACAAAGCAGCATGCAATGATACGAACATAACTGACGTTTTTGTTCAAAGACAGTAGTCACATTGCAAAAGGCGGAACGTGTTCTCCATGAAGCATGTGATCACCAAACACAGCTGTGCGTGCTCTGTAACCAGCTCCCAAGCTGGGCACGAGGTTGGTAAGGAAATGTGGTAGAGCGTTCCATTCCTCAACAAGTTTGACTGAGAACTCTGGATGGTCGCTGGAACATGTAGGCGAGCTGCGGTATGCATCCCCAATGCATAACGACGTGGCCCACGGTGTTTACGTTTGCCGAACATCCACTCATTCAAAGACCTCCTACACCAGTGCTTTCGATGCGATCACGCATTGTCGTCCTTAAAAGTACAGTGAGGGTCGCATACAGCCTGAAAAGATACGCATGGGAAACGAATGCAGTGTCACAATGCCGCTGACCTGCGAGTGTACCATGATCAATTTGCCCAACCAACGGTATGCCTCTCCAAAACATAACACGTGAGCGCATCGGAACGATTATATGGACAATTCTCGTCGTACCCTCATATGGCCAGAAGTGGGAGCACGTAATGCACCCAGGAACGTCGCCGAATTTCAAGATCACTTACTGCCCTCCAGTTTTTGAGGGGCAAGACGACCCGCAAATAATAACTATAACCTCTTCTATTCGTAAGCTGTTCATCGCAAGGAGACGGTATTTGCGTTGTGCACAGCGGCCAAAATGAACGATCAGTTACTTAACACAATTCGCTCGTGTTGTATGATTATAGAGATCGTTTATTTATTGGCGAGAGATAGTGATTTCGATTTTCCCTTGGTTTGTATTGTTTCAAGATACAGAGATCACAGCTTCCGCAGCAAAAGGAGCAAAAAAGGTCATGCGGACATATGGCCAGAAATGCGTTCCCAGTGAGGTAGGCCATTTTGATGGCGAAGGTAAGAGATCATTGTCAGAGAAGGTATCAATGACACTTGAGAGCGCACCAGACGAATGGGAATGTTCTGCCTCTATCAGTGTTCCAGCTGCACACTCTAGGGGGCGCAATGTTATCCACGAGGGCGGTGCACTCGCACTTTGTTATCAGGGGCAACGGCCGTGCACCGCAAAGTTATGTGCAGACTGTGAACGTAACTATACAGCCGATTTTGGTAGGCTTTACGTTAGTCAAATATTCGAATCAGTTACATTTTCTGAAAATTTGAAGCAAGCCATGTTAATAAGCCAGTATCTTTCACTAATACCTCATTTATCGCTTTTGCCGGCCGTTGTGGCCGATCGTTTCTAGGCGCTTCAGTCCGGAACCGCGCTGCTGCTACGGTTGCAGGTTCGAATCCTGCCTCGGGCATGGATGTGTGTGCTGTCCTTAGAACTACTTAAACCTAACTACCCTAGGTATAGGGGACTGATGACCTCAGATGTTAAGTCCCATAGTACTCAGAGCCATTTGAACCATTTATCACTATCTCTGTTGGTGTCTTGTTGTTTACATTGACAATAATTCATTAAGATCATAAGAAAGAACTAATTCATTGACCAGAGACTGTTGAATGACGTAAGTCTGTCACCTGTCATAATGTTTTTATTGTACACTAGCTGACAGCCGGCACTGTCGGTCGGGGTGTTCACTTTGCTAGTTTTCCACAACGAGGAACCTTGCACGCACACCTGCCAGTAGGCTCGGCGTGGGATGATGCGCTTGGCACAGCTGCTTCGAGTATCTGCACGCCTCTGTGGCGAGGCCTACAACCGTTTGCGCCTCATAGTTGAAAGCTGCCAAAAGCGCTGCCTGGAGTCACTTCACTCGACTGCACGAGTGGCTCGGCAGTAAAGAGTCCTACAACGATGCATTCATGTAGGCGCATTCAGCGGCGTATGTCGATACCGTCAGCAAAATATGTTGCTAACAGAGTGAGCAGCAAGGATAAATATAAACATTAGGCACACTCCGGCAGTTCTTCACACATCTTGGTGTTCATGACGTCGGATCTCCCGAATCATGTGTGGCATCATGATATAGTTTTGTATGTGCCTTTCGCTGCGAATGTCTGCGAAATTTGTTACGAATAGAGTTAGTAGTACAGAAGCAAATTTCAACATCAGGCATGGTGCGGCTGATTTTCATGCATCTCATCGTTTATGATGCCGCACCTCCTGAATTATGATTGTTACCTGTCAGTAAGTGGTATGTGCACAAACTTTGGTCCATATCAGTCCAGTGGTCTAGGGGGAGATGTGCCACATACGTACATACATCAATTTTTTGTAATATGTGTGGGTTCTTTCCACGTAAACAGTGCAGTTACAATCGTCTACTGTGTGTATCTGAATAACCCAATTACTGCTGTCCTTCACTTGAGACAGTTCCACACCACCAGTCAGAGACGTTAATCACACCCACCGTTATCTAAGATTAACACAGCTATTTCATGGAGACTTCGAAAATATTCAGATTTCATAAGTCCCCCAAATAAAAAATAAGAGTAGTCATAACATTTGTGAGAGAACTAGTTCTGTATTTGTTTTTCGCATTTACCACTATATATTTCCCGTGTGTCTTTCCTAAAATAAGCTCGTATAGCATATTGAAATAGTACTGTGTTTACGACACAATAAATTCTTTTAAAGCTGAGGGCCTCATGAGCTAAATGAAGAAGAGAGTTTCAACTACAGGGTGAGGCATAATAAAGAGCGATTTTTGAAAAGCTGTTAAATAAAGACACTTTTTCTATTTCATAATCTTAAAATATACGAAAAAGTGTTTTCTGTAACAGTAAAACGTCAGTTACTTTTTCACCGAGTGAGGTGGCGCAGTGGTTAGCACACTGGACTCGCATTCGTGAGGACGACGGTTCAATCCCGTCTCCGGCCGTCCTGATTTAGGTTTTCCCTGATTTCCCTAAATCGCTTCAGGCAAATGTCGGGATGGTTCCTTTGAAGGGCACGGCCGATTTCCTTCTCCATCCTTCCCTCACCCGAGCTGGCGCTCCGTCTCTAATGACCTCGTTGTCGACGGGACGTTAAACACTAATGTCCTCCTCCTCCTCCTCAGTTACTTTTTCAAGATAACTGTCTTATTATGGCGTCCGCTTAGAAGCACGCATTCCTCCAGCCAGACCTTGTACTGACTCATCACACTTCCTGTCGCGTCCACTCTTTCAGGGCTTCAGTTGTTCGAGGTGGGTTATCTTGCTAAACTTTCCGCTTCAGATAACCCCAAAGAAAAAGTCACAAACATGTGACGTCCAGTGAACAAGAGGGCCATGCAATGTACCCATTTCGGGAGGCCATATCTTTGGAAACAAACGACTGACAATATTCATGCTTACTAGCGTATCTCTGCGAAGTCACTGTTACAACTTAAAAATCGTTTGGCCTTATGATCCCTAATTGAAGACATTACGAACCACACAGTAACTTTTGCCCAGTGCAGTGGTTGCTGATGCAGTTCTCTAGTATTAACGTCACTGCAAAATCGAAAGTTCTGCTTGTTCACATAACTGGAGAGACGGAAGTGAGCTTCATCCCTCATCCACAAACGGTTTACAATGTCCTGGTCCCGAATAATCATGACCAAAACTTTTAATTAGAAGCGGCTGCGGATCACATAATCTATTCCCTTAAGGACCTGTACCGTTTAGATTTTGTAGGGGTGAAAGTGCAAATCCTGGGGTTAAATCCTTCCTACCGTTCTCTTTGAAATCCCAAGTTTAGCGCGCGTTTTTGCAACTTCACAGGTTCAAATGGGACCGCGCAAACTGCGACGCGACGCGACTGGGACGCGACACGCGCCTGCGTCAGGTCGCGCGGCTTTGTGGTAGCGGCGCAGTTTCTCGCGCCGCGCGTCACGCGGGTACTGACGGATGTGTGAGGCGGGGAGCGGGAGGGCAGTTCTGCCATATACTCACTTCGGCATGGCGCATACGGGCAGTGGAAGTATTGTCCATCCGAAGAGTACGGCCTGTAATGTAAACTGAAGTTTTCTATCACTGAGCAGTGTTCTTTTTTTCGCTGTTTAAGCGCTCCGTCCATTTTCGTTAGCACGTAATAGTTTTCATTTACATACATATGTACAGTTCTTTTGTTTTGTTTATTCTTTGTCAAAAAACCCAATGCACAGTTCAATAACCGGTGAGCCATTAGCCACTGAAAGTATATCGTCTGCCTCCACAATTTTTTCAGAACGTAAGAAGGGACAGACGATTTACCGTGAGGGTAGTGAATAAGGAAGTAAGGAATATTATAAAATCGTGTCATCTAGAAGCAAGACAGGAAAGTAAAACAAGGTTACCTACTTGCTGCCTCTTATGCTGAAGTATCTCTGCGATCCATTACAAAAAGTCGGGAAGGCATAATTTCCACAGGTATGACCCCTTTGCGCTCCTGGTAAAAAGCGTCCGAGATAGTAAAACTTAAGTACTTCATATCATCATGTGGATATGGGTCTAATAAGAGACGTTATACTTCGTACATGTGGACGTGACATTTCCATTGCAAGCCCGAAATAGTCGAGAAGCCCTCGTAAATAACGATGTTTTAATCGGCTCGTCGTGACGAGGAAAAGTATTTCAGTGGTTGCATACACGCTATCAGCATTAATAAACTAATTACACAACAGGCTACACAAAGGAATTAGTGGTCGGTACTATTATAAAAGTAGGAATATCCTGAAAGAGTGTGGTGATATGTAGAAATGTAATGGTGACAATGTTTTCGGAACGATGTGAACTCTTCCTCTCACAAAGCATACTTTCTGGCTTCCGCATTCCTGTCGCGCGATTTATTCCCAGCTGCTGACGATACACTGGCCATTGTGTTGTGCCACGTATCAGTTGTTTACTTTTCTCAGTAACAACTATTTTATTCGCGAACCACGGACTGTCAGTTTGGCAAGGCGTTGGTGAGGAACCGGCATCAGTGGTGTGCGTGGTATCCCGCCTGAAGACCACGCTCTTCATTACTTTGCTATTGCTCAGATGAAGGAAAGGAATAAAACTCTTTGGTAAGTTTCCATTTCAGTCGCTCGGTGTTAAAAATAAAATGGGTTGTGAGATTCAACAAAAATTCCAACAGAATTAGCGATTTATTTTCGTGTGAGTTGTTAACCTCGTCTCATTCGAAGATGCAATACCATTTGCGAGTAACGGTCACACTTCTCTTGTTGAAGGGTTTGAGAGCACTTCTTTTACCAAAACACAATATGATTTGCATAAACTCATTTTTGCAGCAGTTATTGTGACACACTGTTTTAGAAATCTGTCTCATTAAACAAGTAACTGGCGACCAGAGAGCCGAATATCTTATCAAAAAACTCATTGTGACGGTTTGTGGCAACATAAGAGAAGAAATTTCATGTTTACTTTCATATTAGGACACTCTTGTCTCACTAGCTGTCGATAACTCTAAAAAAATTAGACAGTGGAATGAAAAAAAATAAATAAATAGGGAAGTGTAACTACTGATATACCGTGATAGATAAGAAAGCTCAGTGTGTTTACGACGTGGCAAAGTATGGTTCAAATGGCTCTGAACACTATGGGACTTACAATCTGAGGTCATCAGTCCCATAGAACTTAGAACTACTTAAACCTAACTAACCTAGGGGCATGACACACATCCATGCCCGAGGCAGGATTCGAACCTGTGATCGTAGCGGTCGCGCGGTTCCAGACTGAAGCGCCTAGAACCACTTGGCCACACCGGCCGGCGTGGCAAAGTACTCTCTTCCTTGTATCATTATTAACCAAAATCTTGTTTCCATGTCTCGAGCGGTTTAGGAAATACCAGTGATGTAGGAATATTTCATTCCCGTGGCGTAAGATTGGGAGTGAATGCTCTACATGGGATCCATTTTCTCGAAATCGAAGACAGATGGAGACCTCCTCCTAAGTCTAAACAAAAATTTAATATGTTAGCTGAATTTCATACTCATAAACATATGGTGTAATACGCACCAAACGCTAAATCATAGCGCCCCCTATTTTTCATTGCAAACTTTTTGAGTTTTGCGTAGTGACTTACTAAAATGTGTAGATCCCAGTAAGCATGACCATTAGCGAGATGATGGGCACTTGGCCAAGACGTTCACACATAAAGCTACAAGTACGGAAAAAAATCAAATATTTTCAGTGAATAGTTTCTGTAAATTATTAGAGAAAGATAAAAAGGTGCGCGCGCTTCGGTTCTGTCATTGCAGAGCGTCGCCATTCGGCGCGTGCTAAGTACGGTGTACGTGTCGCAATATGCACTGCAGCCGCGCGACTCGTGCGGCACGTGCGTGTCGCGCTGTAGTGTCGTGTCAAGGCACACGTGCTATACGCGTTTCATTTGGCGTACACGTTCGATGTTTTTCAGGCGAGCGCACAGTTTTTGGTTTCCCAGTTGGCGCCGTCTCCTCAATGTTCCCCAGCCACTTTTTAATCGCCCAGGCAGGTGCACCGGCCGATTTCGATTAACGCTGAAGTGGTTGCGGATTGCACGACGTGCTAGCTGGTACGAACTACCGTTTTGATAAAATGCTTTGACAGTGTACGCTCCATTATGACTAAATGCTATTTCGCGTCAAACGTAACTGAAGCTTTCCTCTCCACCTCTATCCGACGCAGCTTGATTTACTCGCTTTTTAAAATCGCTAAATATTATATCTCACTGTGCATAAAACTATAAAAAGGTAGCACGTGCAAGAATGTAATGAATCATGAAGAAATCCCAAGAAAGATCATCGAAATGCCAGCAAGATTATTACCGAAGTAGACGCCTTGTGATTAACCGAAGAACCTTAACTTGGAAGCCACGGTCACATTATTTGCTACTGGTGGATGTCTGCTCATGTCCGAGAAAAGTGAACTAATAATACAAATTAAGCCCATAATACTGAAGTAGCCAGATCAGTTATTCATGTTTTCCGGGTGAGCTACGTGGTGTGCTTACAATTTAAAGCCACAGTGGCCACAAGACGGCAGCCTTTTCTGATGAACGGAGTGCTCCAGTATTCATCTACAGACAAGAAAAGGAAGTAAACGCGCTCTCATACGGCTTGTATTTGACTTTCTCTGCAGGAAAGCCACAACAAACGACAAGACTAAAAAAATACTTGCATTAAGGTCTATGTCCATTCTGTTTGAATGTTTTTTGTTTTGTCATATTTTGCCTGATAAAGAGGTGATAGCTCGAAACGCGTTGCAATATTAAATAATTTAAGTAAGTGAACTGGTAGGAATTTCTGAAAAACCTGTTTGTAAAGTCCTGTGATAATATTCTTTTGTACTCGCTTTCGAAAGATGTATTCGAATCCAGGCGGATTGCTTCGGTTTACGCTTTCGACGACACCACCTCAGAATGGGTTTTTGATGTCGCCGTAGAGAACGTCACAACTACTTCTCACCTCAGTTGTGTACAAAACGGTGGGACCCCGAGTGAGTAAACAAAAGAGTTACTATAACGGATTCAGTTTTTAGACTACAATAACGCACCGATAACTGATTACCGCCCGAATGCACGGTTATTGGTTGCGGGACTGAATTAACGCAAAAGATAACAGCAGGAACGAATCGCCTTACGTAACAGGTTAAAGAGTGACTGATACGGCGCACTCGGTGTGTCTCTTAAAAACAGTGTAAATTACCAGTCTGTGTGAGAGGATCTCTTGAAAAATACTCAGCCAGTAAGCAACTACGTCGTTCCACTATACGAAAGGTATCGACTGGCTTTATTACCTAATTCTGCCTCAAGTAAAACGTGTGAAAATGTAATTTTATTTACGTTTCGTACTCCTAACACAAAGTACCTCTTAGAAAGCCACCGAATGATTTTATAAAATAAGGGCAACAAAATATATTAGGAAAATACTTTAATCGGTCTTAATGATCAACTCCATTAGTCACGATACACTTCTGGCTACATTTATAAAGCTGGAACTGTTCTTCGGACAGATTGAAGCATTACCGCCACACTACTTCGGATGTCTGTTCGGATACCAACCACACAGCTACACCCAACTACCGTAAAGGCTACCTAAACCGTTCTGGATTGAACTATTAGTACTACGTTTTTTTGAGGATCAACCTCAATAGCCACGAGGCTAACGATGTAGCTTGTATTCTTATGGGAAACGATTTCGATAAGGGAGAAACCACGAATAGATCTTACATCAAACCTCCTCCAACCTTTCTGGTGCGATAGAAACGCTTGCATATAATTTTATATGCAGGGAACAAAACCAGATCTAGACGTAGGGTGGAAAAAAGTTAGCATAAATCAAGAGAACCACCCACAACGTTAATAAATATTGAAGGCATCTTATGTTCGTCACTCTTCTTTCAACCTGTAGTGCAAAGTGTCGAATATTTCGAGAGGTGGGGCTGTCCACCAAAACAAGAAAAAAAATCCATTACACGTTGTAACATTACAGGACATATTGGGACATATTGAAGTATTCGATACTGTAGACTTTTAGGGGATGTCGATACAGATATGCAAAATGTAAAGGGAAACTTTGGTGATGTATAAATATTGTACTGTGTCAATATTAGGACTTTTGCACAGAAAGAACAAAAATAGAATTAATGTAAATATATATTAGTGTTAGTAATCTATTTTCATTCAATTTTGTAATTATATTTCATTTTGTAAAAGAAAGACTCACTGTTTGCTGTAGCTCTGATTAATTGTATAAATTATCAGTTTTGAGCTAAATTATTTCGTATAATATGGAGAAGATACTTTTAAAAACTCTCCAGCTAACGAGAAAGTCTGTAAATGAACGTTTAATGCACACTTCTGGAACTTTCAATGGAGAAATTCTATATTATGATCGCAAAAATAGGAAAACTTGTGGAAACTGTTTCATAACCTAATTTCGAAAGACGATCTGTATCAAGAACTATTGCTAAAAAGATTTATTTACGTTTTGAAACACGATTTAAATCATTTTACATATAAATAGTTGTTCTAAATCACTCAAGAAATATCCAGAATCAAATGTCAAAATATTTCTGGAAACACCGGTACAAATCTGGTGAAGGTTATCCAGAAGCTGGTAGAAAAATGTTATGAAATCTATTTGTAAATAATGCTTGTAAGAATTTATATGTACTGATCCTCTTACTTACTTTAATCTGTACTAAAATTCTGTAATGTCTAATTTAGTTTTAAGTCGTGAATTGCTATCGTGTTCTAAACAAAACATTGTCAAAGACTCTCATTGTTTGGAAAGATATTAATACACCTAGGAGTTATCAGTTGCCAGTTCGGATATGCAGTGCGGTTAGCTCGGAGAGTCAGTTGTTGAGTCTGTGAAGTCTGTCAGTTCTGTTTGTATATAAAGGTCTGTAACGAAGAATTACTTGTTGTCGTCAATATGAACTCAAGACCTTTTGCACGAAGCAGACACCTCCTAATGCAACGTTTTAACTTGGTGTTGAGGAGCTGAAATGTTATAATTTGGTGCAGAAAGTCCTGGGACGTTATAATTTGGTTGAGGAAGCTGGGATGTCATAATTTGGTGGAGGCGCTGGAGCTGGGATATTTTAATTTGGTGGAGGAAGCAGACTATTTGACGACCACCCAGTGATTCTTCTAAATAAAATACGTCTCTTCTGGGATCACAAGAAGTAAATACGTCGATTCTGGGGTCACTAGAAGAGGAGTGAATTAACCGAGTGAAACCATCCTGGAATTGAAGAAATTTCGCAAAACACGGACACCAACGACCGCCGACGGACACTAAGATAAGTAACTGCTTCCTAAAATAATGGAAAAAGACGCAGATTTCAGTACTGACAGCGGTGTAGCGAGTACACCTATTAGGGAAAGTGCTTCTGACAGTGTAGGAATGTTGGAAATGTTAAAACAAATGTTTTCAGAGTTAAACTCGAAGATGGACGATTCTCGTGCCGAATTACGTCAACAAATTGAACAGACACAACAACAGATGGACAGGTCGATTTCGAAGGCTGTGTGTGATTTAAAATCAGAAATAAACTCAAATACAGAACAGATTGCTCACACTAATCAGGTTCTCGAAGAATGGCGAATTACTTTTGAGTCAAACCAAAAAGAAGTTAGTTGTCGTGTGGACACGGTTGAGTTCAAAATTTCTGTCCTTGAAACTGATTTAAGTAACGAAATTTCAAATAACCAGTCAAATTTTAAAAAAGTTGTTGATTTTGTAAATGAGGAAAATTCTCAATTGAGAAATGAATTTGACCAGACAAAACGATTTTTTGAAAACGAAATTGAATCTTTCAAATCTGATACGGAATCTGATACGGACAAAAAGGTCACAGAAATTTGTAGTAGAGTAGGTAATGTCGAAAAAAATGTAGACAGAAAATTTGTAGAAATACAAGAAACTATGTTTCAAAAAGGTTTTAGTAATAGTTGTAATGGGATATGGGGAAATTTTCCAATTAAAACTTATCCCGGTGACAAGAATATACACCCAAAAGACTTCATGCAATTCTGCAAGGAGCAGTTCACGTCCATAATGACAGATAGTGTTAAGATAAAATTTGTAAAGAAATTACTTGATGGTGAGGCGCTTTCGTGGGCCAATCAGAATTGTTATGCGGAAATGTCCTTTGAAGATTTCGAAAAAATGTTTTCTAACCAAATTTTGGTCTGAAACTGAGCAAGCTCGAATCAAAAGTGAATTCTTGAATGGTCCTAGTTACAGAGAATCTGATGGGTCAATGAAAGCCTATTGTGAGAAACAGTTGCAAAAATTAGTGCATCTGGATAAGCCATTTGATGAGCTAACTCAAATTGATGCACTAAACCGGAGACTTCCGAAAAGAGTACAATGGGGTTTAGTATATGGTCCAGATGAGTCCATAGAACAATTCTTGAAATATGTGGACAAACTTGATAGAGCCTTTGAACAAAACAACACATTCAACGACTTTGTAGGTTCAGCACACAGAGGGTGGGAACCGAACCGTGCAAATAATAACAGTAATAGTGAACGAAGAAACTTTAACAACAACAGGGATAATTATAATAGCAATGACAGAAGAAATTTTGGTAGGAATGATCAGCACTTTAATTCAAACAGAGAATGGGAAAATCGAAACAGGTCCTGGGGTAATGACATGAGAGAAGGTAACCCGAGGCAGGGAAACGACAGACATAGGCCTTTAAACGACTAAATGCTCCACTGGGAGTCTGTCAGTTTGAGGCAAGGAATTTTCAAAATCAGGCTAATTTCACTCGGAACAGACAGCACTATAATCAGAGACCTAACCAGTATAGACAGTATGCTATGATCGATCTGTAGATAGAGGTAATGAAAAAATTAAATTTGACAGGAAATTTTGGAATGTCATCAGAGAAAATACTAGAAACAACTGTAATAGGAACCAGGCTACCGTTGATGAAGTAGGCCTAGAAGATGATATAATTGCAAATTTATATAATCAAGAAGCAGCATCTAATGCTGAAATGAAAGGTAAGAATAACTTTGATAATTTTGGATTGTACAAACGTATGTGTGGTGATGTTTTAGATGTAAGTTGTCATAATGATGTTCGTACTGAAGTTTCTGGAGAGTCTGATATTCATGTGGATGTGGTTGGTGAAGATGGTGTTGTGAGTAATGTTGGTGATACTAGTAGTGTTTGTAGTGTAAGCTCAGGCAATGATGATGATAATGTTGATGTTAAGGCTAATGGTGATTATGTACTAGAAGATTTTGATGGTGAATTGGATGGAATAGTTTATGTTGAGGTTAAGGAGGATGTTATAAGCAATAGTGTTGAGAATAGTTGTGCCAGGAACTCTAACTACATTCCACATGAGAATCAGATTGTGCCAGTTCAGCTTAGTAATACATCAGGAGACAGGGGGGTTGATTGTGCTGATGCATCTGTGATTATTTTGAAATCTGTTTGGGACAAATTTAAAGATTACAGTGATGACAATGATGTTAAGATCAAATTAAGGGAAATTTGTGAACCAGTTTCTGCTTTTAAGCCTAATGAAATCATCAAACGGGGTACTAGTCAGGATGTGAGTGAGGTAAATAGTAATCCAGACATTCCAGTAAATTCCAGTAGACCTAGAAGTTTGAAGAAAGTATTGCCTAATAAAGGAAACCTAAATATGGAACAGAGGTATGATGAGATAGCAGAAGATCTTTTGTATGAAGAACAGGAAGAAAGGGAAAACACCACTATGGGTTGTCCATACATAAAAATTAAAGCTGCAGGTTGGGAAGGGTATTGTTTGATTGACACATGGAGTCCAATTAGTGCCATTTCAAGCAAATTAAGAGATATAATTAACCATGATCCTGACTTTGTTGAATTACCTGTTGTTGGAATAAAAATTAGAGGCATTACTGGCAAACTGAGCAAAATTGTTAATAGACAGATGTTGTTGTCCTTCAGTATAAATGATGTACAGTTTACTCAAGGATGTCCTGTAATAAGTGACCTAAATGAGAATGTACTGTTGGGTATGGACTGGATATTAAAAGCTAATGCAGCATTTGATTGGGAAAAGAGTTTGTTTACCTTTATTGATCTTAAGACGAGAGTATGTTCCAGTACTGACATGTCGGTTCAAAACTGTGCTGATAAGGGAATTGAAATTAGGGACGTTACATTTTCTAAAGACAGTGGTTATTGTGTAGATGAAATTACTGAGGATTATGATGATGGAGAATATGGGGATATAGTTCAAGAAAAATTACGGGAATCAGATAATTTGAACCAAGAACAGAAGGTAGAGGTAGAAAGATTATTGTGGAATTACTGTGATGTTTTTGATGATAGACCTGGCAGAGTAAAGAATTACCAATGTAAACTCAGGTTAAAACCACATGAGCCATTCTTTATAAAACCTTATAGTGTACCCATTGCAAAGAGAAAAGATGTAGAAAAGGAACTTCAAAAGATGGAAGAGTGGGGCATCATTGAGAGAAGTAAGAGCCAATACAATAATCCTTTGGTAGTGGTTGCAAAACGTGATGGCAGTGTCAGGCTTGTACTAGATTCAAGACACCTAAATAAGTATGTGGAAAGAGAGACCGATCATCTCGAGAATATAGACGAACTACTTCATAAATTTGAAAGAATGAAATATATGACCAGTTTAGATCTCACACCAGGATTTCACCAAGTAGAATTAGAAAATGATTCCAAAAAGTATACTGCCTTTTTGTATGGGGGAAGATGTTACCAGTATTGTGTGGTACCATTTGGGCTGAATGTCTCAGTAGCCGAATTCATTACAGCACTTGACTTTGTTTTGGGAAAAGATCTTTTATCAAAATTAACTGTGTATGTAGATGACATTTTGATCACTGGAGAAACTTGGGAAGAACATGTTAATACTTTGAGGGAGGTTTGCAATAGATTAAGGAAAGGGGGAATGTCACTTAAATTATCTAAATGTAAGTTTGGTATGAAAAAATTGAAGTTTCTGGGGCACAGTATTTCTGAGGATGGTATTTTGCCAGATCCTGAAAAACTCAAGGCAATTGCAAAATTCCCAATTCCAAAAACCAAGAAACAACTCAAGTCAATTTTCGGGATGTGCGGTTACTACAGAAAGTTCATTAGTACCCAAGCTCTAATTGCTCCAAGTCTTAACAGATTGCTGAAGAAAAACGCAATGTGGGTTTGGGATCAGGAATGTGAAGCTGCTTTTGAAGAAATAAAAACACAGTTATGTAACAGTAAAATTTTGTACCATCCTGATTTAAGTTTACCTTTTTGCATTATGGCAGATAGTAGTGATTATGGCCTAGGTGCTCACCTTTTCCAAGAAGTAAATATAAATGGGAAAATAGAACACAGGTCTATTGCTTTTGCTAGTCAAACCTTGAAAAAACATGAGAGGCAGTACACTGTTACTGAGAAAGAGCTTTTGGCCATTTACTGGGCATTTTCTAAATTCAGAAATTGTTTATTGGGAAACCAGGTAGTTGTCTACACAGACCATAAGGCATTAATTTATATTCAAGAATGTAGGTTGCATCATGGAAGGATTACCAGGTGGTCACTCTTGTTACAACAAATTAATTACTCAATAAAATATCTTAGAGGACCCGATAATGTAGTTGCTGATGCTTTATCTAGACTACCTGTGGGGGGTGACTTTGAAGATGACAGTGGGGAATGTGAAAAAGAATTCAAAATTATGTATTTAAGAGGGGTGGACAATGAACAAGAAATCAGAGACATTTGTAATGACATCCGACGGAATCAGAACCACGATGAGAACTGTAAACTGGTCAAAAGTTATTTAGGGAAATAGGGACATGAAAAAGTGGGAGATTATTACAAAATCTACAAAGGGATTCTATTCAAGAGAAACAGTGTAGATAGCGATGTATGGAAATTATGTTGGCCTGAACAGTACATCAATGTACTCATCAAGTACATTCATGAAAGTTTTGGTCATTGTGGGATTCAAAAGTGTATCCAGAAAATCCAAGAAAATGTGTACTTTAACAACATAGCCAGGAGGGTTAGAAAAATTTTAACGGGTTGTGACAGGTGCCAAAGAGTAAAAGTATCCAACCAAACTTGTCGAGGATTGATGCAAAACATCTTACCGAAAGAACAACACGAGTTTGTCGCTGTCAAATTATATGGACCATTACCGAAGACCAGAGGAGGCTATTGCAACGTTTTTGTTATGGTTGATGTTTTTTTCAAAATTCATTAAGTCATACCCTCTTCGCAAGGCAAACAGTAAGAGCATTATTTCAAAAATCAGAGGAGACTATTTTGGCAGGGTTGGAAAACCTCAGAAAATATTATCAGACAATGGGACTCAATTTACTTCTGGAGTATGGAAAGCTTTTGTTGAAGATGAAAATATAAGTCACATTCTTATTTCAGCTTATCATCTGTCAGGAAACCCTTCGGAGAGATACATGAGGGAAATTGGGCGATTCTTTAGAACCTACTGCAATACTGATCATGCTAGTTGGATTGACTATGTTGAGAAATTCGAAGATGTTGTGAACAGCCTACAGCATTAGTGTTTTCGCCGTATGAAATACAGTATAATAGCAAACCACCACATCCAATTAGTGATTTCATTGATTTTCCAGTCTGCAAACCATTAAGTACTCAAGAGAGAGAGGAAATAGTGAGAAAGACCATGAAATCTCAAGGTGATAAGAGGGAATGTAGACGTGACAAAAGATTGGAGCCTACTCAATTTAAAATTGAAGACTTGGTCCTTGTTAAAACACAAGAGAAGTCTAAAGCCATCAGTGGTGAATTAAAAAAGTTTTTTGACATATACATTGGACCTTTCAAGATTCAGGACAATCCTCATCCGAATGCTTACCATCTAGTCTACCCAAATTCTTGGAGACTGTTTGACCTACAAAACGTGACCGAACTGAAATTGTATAAAAAAATGTAAAAAAGTGTTTTAGATAATAGATGTTTATAGACTTTTATATGTAATCTTACCAGGATATTTTTGTATACTTTGTTATGTTGTATTTATCTGATTCCTCAGGGGAGCATACATTCTTTGTGTGCTAAGTGTTTGGCGAGCACTAGGTCCCCTAGCTATGCAATTGTCATATTTCATGTTAGTATTCTGGCATTGCATCTTACACTTATTCTGTGATCCTGTATAATCAATTTTCTCCACCTGTCAGTCTATCCTCTCTTAGCTTTAAGAAATTATTTAGAGTAAATTTTCTTGAGTAATTAGACTTTAGAGAATTCAAATTTCTGTGTCCTTAAAAACCGGTGCACCGACTATTAAATGCTTTTGCTAATGTTTAACTGGGTTTGACCACTGTGTGCTGTATATTCATAGCGGACTGTGCTATTGCAGCCTGTGATTGCATGCAGTGTATATGGAAACCATACGGACTGTGAAGATGAGACTGAAATACAGTGTGCGGCATTGAGGTATACCGACCTTTAAGGAAGAAGATCACTGACCTTCAAGAAAGAAGATCACCGGTCTTCAAGAAAGAAGACACCAAAGATATGTGTAAAACTTTTCTGTTTTGCAATGTAAGGACATCAACCCTTCCGTGTTTCACGTGGAAGTGCTGATGGGGGGGTTGTGTAACATTACAGGACATATTGGGACATATTGAAGTATTCGATACTGTAGACTTTTAGGGGATGTCGATACAGATATGCAAAATGTAAAGGGAAACCTTGGTGATGTTTAAATATTGTACTGTGTCAATATTAGGACATTTTGCACAGAAAGAACAAAAATAGAATTAATGTAAATATATATTAGTGTTAGTAACCTATTTTCATTCAATTTTGTAATTATATTTCATTTTGTAAAAGAAAGACTCACTGTTTGCTGTAGCTCTGATTAATTGTATAAATTATCAGTTTTGAGCTAAATTATTTCGTATAATATGGACAAGATACATTTAAAAACTCACCAGCTAAAGAGATATTCTATATTATGATCGCAAAGATACGAAAACTTGTGAAAACTGTTTCATAACCTGATTTCGAAAGACGATTTGTATCAAGAAATATTGCTAAAAAGATTTATTTACGATTTGAAACACGATTTAAATCATTTTACATATAAACAGTTGTTCTAAATCACTCAAGAAATATCCAGAATCAAATGTCAAGATATTTCTGGAAACACCGGTACAAATCTGGTGAAGGTTATCCAGAAGCTGGTAGAAAAATGTTATAAAATCTATTTGGAAATTATGCTTGTAAGAATTTATATGTACTGATCCTTTTACTTACTTTAATCTGTACTAAAATTCTGTAATGTCTAATTTAGTTTTAAGTCGTGAATTGCTATGGTATTGTAAACAAAACATTGTCAAAGACTCTGATTGTTTGGAAAGATATTAATACACCTAGGAGTTGTCAGTTGCCAGTTCGGATATGCAGTGCGGTTAGCTCGGAGATCCAGTTATTGAATCTGTGA